>NW_024081078.1:583236-1145736 GCF_003009895.1 Hyaena hyaena | reverse complement strand
TTCATTTTTATATGCTCTTCAATGATGTGTCTAAGCAAATGTTTTTTTGCAAAGACCTGGACAAGGAAAGAATTTGATGTCTCGTGGATCTGGAAGAAGGTCGGAGTAGTTGGAATGTTGTGAATGGGGAAGTGGAGTGTCAGATGAGGGTGTGCTTGAAGACAGAACCAGATCATACTGCAATTTATAGGTAATAGCAAAGATTGGAGTCTGTTCAAACAGCTATGATAAGGTGTTGACGGGTTTAACCAGAGTATGACATGATAAGGTTTGTGATTTTAGCATTTTACTCCCCCAGGTAGCAATGTTGAGTATTGAATGGACGGTAGAAAAGCAGAAACCACTATACCTGTTTTCAGGCTCTTGAAATGGTCCAGTTGAGGGTTGATGATGTTATCACTGGAGATGATGCTTAAAACAATGTTGCTTCTCAGTAGCCAAGTTTTGAAATTGAAGTCTTAGCACAGAAAGTTCTGCTCCTATGTTTCTACCCCTCCTCTCAGGAATTTTGCTTTATGAAAACAGTGCCATTGTGACCAAATATAATTTATTGATTTAACTGCTACTGACAGCTTGCAGAATACCAGTCTATGACAAGCTCATCATAATGTACAAATAATCCTTTAGGTTATTCTCCAGCATAGCAATTACCTAAATATTCCAAAGCTTAGATTGGTCCTCTTCACATTCTCTTATTTAATTAAGAAGAAGATTCCATTGCCTTAATCTGAATATTAAGTACTTCATTGATTTTGGGATTTCTAAATGTTACAGTCTAGAGGTGAGTCCTCCAGTATAGTAGCCACTAGCTATATGTGACTATTTAAATAAAACTAGTTAAAATTGAATGACATTTAAAAATTAGTTTCTCTGTTGCACTAGCCACATCACAAGTGCTCAATAGACACGTACAGCCATGTCTAAGGAGTGGATGGTAAAGACAGAGAACATTTCCAGGATTTATAAAGTTTTATTAGATGGTGCTGATAGGGAGATTTTTAAGTTTCCTTGCACATATAAACTTGTTATGCTGTGGTTAACTACAGTGATTGGTCTAGATTCTTGAAGAGTATTCTTTTGTAAGTTTGTGGTATATTCATAATAGTGGTGGCCCATTTTCATGACAGTGGCCCATTACCTTGTGAAAAAATACTTAAGTCATGTATACTTAAGCCACCAGTTAATCTAGTCATTTAAAAATACAATGACAAGTTTCCAGTTAGAACTTTGAAAGCAAAGAAAGCCCTAGAATTAACGATAATAATTAATGTTTTTTTTAATTTTTAATTTTATTTCTGAGAGAGAGACAGCATGAGCAAGGAAGGCTCAGAGAGAGAGGGAGACACAGTATCTGAAACAGGCTCCAGGCTCTGAGCTAGCTGTCAGCACAGAGCCTGACGCGGGGTTCGAACCCACAAACCATGAGATCATGACCTGAGCAGAAGTTGGACGCTTAACTGACTGAGCCACCCAGGTGCCCAACAATAATAATTAAAACAACAAAAAACACTTATTGCCAAGTACTGTTTTTACCCCTTTACATGTATTAACTATTTAATTCCCTAACCACCTCTACGTATACATCAATAAGAATTCCTTTTGTTGTTTTTTAGACAAGAAAGGCAAGGCACAGATATTTTCTTTTAAAAAGGTTTTTACTTATAAATTCTGAACCTCAAATTTTTTTGAAAAATTGCTTAACCTCGCTGATCCTCAGTATCTTTCTCTATCAAATTAGCACAATGTCACTCATCTTACACAGCATACATATCAATCAGCTTTTTCTTTTTCTTTTTCTTTCTTTTTTGTAGGCCAAGTCACAGCAACAAAGAATTCCCATCTGCGAACCCATGACTTACAGTAGAGATTCATGTCTGGTTCTCTTGACTCTCATTAGCTTCTCATTCTGGAGTCTAGATGAAAGGAAGTGTTCCTATCTGGGGCAACATTTTCACAGCAGAGAGAGAGAGCTGACAGAAACACACAGTGGCTCCTAAAGCTTCTACCTTGAACTGGCACACTATCACACTGTTCACACGTTACCGGCTAGAGCAAGTCATATGTTCAACCTTGATGTCAGTGGGACAGGAACGTGTACCTCCTCTTGCACGAAGATACCTTAAATCACATGGCAATAGACTGGGATATATAATCCTTTTACGGGGAGGAAGGGAGCTATGCTTGGGACCAACATTGCAATCTACCACAACATGGCTAAATATAATAATATAGAAAGACTTAACTCCACGCTTGGCATCTAGTCCTTCACAGTTAGAGTTATGATTTCCTTTTTCCTTCCCCTTAATGCCTTCGTGTAAATCTTAGAGCTTTCAAAGTGCTGATTATAAAACAGACCCCTGATAATTATTCTTTCCTCTTGTTCCAGAGGAAGTTTAGTCATTACCTTGCATTGTTAAACATATATTAAAAATATTTGGACTTATATAAGGAAGATTTAGAAAAAAAATCAGATTTCAGATTGTCTTTGTGGTTGTTGTCACTGATCTATGTTGTTAAGAAGTTTATCTTATGGAAAGCTGTATTCTAAACAGATGGTGACCAAGAGGTCTTTGGTTAGATATTCATGTGAAGGGGAGAAATTATCTAGGTATCTAGGAAACAAGACTATTTTTATATTTTTCTCTTACCAAAGAAAGAGAGAAAGAGAGAAGAAAAAGAAAGAAAGAGAGAGAGGGAGAAAGGGAGGGAGGAAGGAAAAAAGGAAAGAAAGAAGAAAGGAAAGGAAGGAAGGAAGAAAACTAAGATTAGTTAGCTATAAAAGGATAGCATATTATGGAATGGATATGGAATTATATAATAAATAATAAAACTGAGGAGCAAGAAAACTGGATGAGTTTCATGTCTATAAAAATGTTTGTTTAAAAATGTTCGCTATTATGATTGCTTTAAATGAGGGTTTGTTGCTGGGGCTTCAAAGAGGGGTCTCATATCTAGGATGCTAGTTTGTATTTTGCATATTTCATAATAATGCGGTTCATATCAATATAAACATCATGTGATGCTCAAAGTCAATAGTTAATTTCATCTTCCTGATTTGTAATTTCAGGAAAAAGAGCATACATCAAAGTTAATGTATGCACAAGGTTTTAGGCCTAAAATACACGCATAACGCTTAGTATGAAAAGATTATTTGCTGCCACTATTTGAAACAAAAGAGTTCGATGGAAAAAACAGAACTGTATGAAAAGTGAGCAAAATACTCATTTGCCATAAATAATGTATGTTTTGTAGATAAATTCAGATATTTATATCTGAGAATTTTCACTATATTTATGCTGTAAGAGAGATTATATGAGGACCAGCAAGGCAGTAATCTGTCCACCTGTAGGTAATTACTTCTTTATTTTTTGTTTTCCCATTCTTGTCTAATTTCAGGATGATTTTGTATTTCTGAAATTATTGATGACTATTATTATTACTGTCATTAAATGGGCTGTAGGTATTTTCTTGGTTAAAAAATGTATGGTGGCAGTTTCCTGTAGTGTACAGTGTTCTTTAAGGGATGAAGATATGTGTTTCTTTGTTGCTTTATGCCAACATAACCTTTTGTGTAAAAGTTCTATTGTGGCCAGTTACAAGTTAATTCAAAAATAATGATAAAAAAAAGCTCTTTCTATAGGAGTATCCTTTGGCTTTAGGAATTTTTAGCATGAGAAAAAAAAATAGTTTCCATTGTTTTCCTTTGGTGAAGACTATTTTGATGACAAGAAAGAGCTGTAGCCCCAAATAGAAAGAAATAGTAAATACAAAAGACTTATTTCCACCAAAAAAAGCTAATATAATTATGAGAACTGCTTTATTGCTAGCAAGGAAAGTACTGTCATAAGCAGGAAGCAAAGATATTCCTTGAGTTTTTAGCTCTGGAAAAAGTTTCAAGTGGCTTGAGGATTACTGCCTCATCGACTTCTTTAAGCATTGAAAGTTAGCAGGAAACCCTTTCCATGAATATAGATTTGATAATTATTGTTTTAAAGAACCATTCTTGGGTTTAAAGAGCCACCTGGGTGGCTCAGTTGGTTAAGTGTCCAACTTCAGCTCAGGTCATGATCTCACAGTTTGTGAGTTCGATCCCCACGTCGGGCTCTGTGCTGGCAGCTCAGAGCTCGGAGCCTGTTTCGGATTTTGTATCTCCTTCTCTCTCTGCCCCTCGCCTGCTCATGTTCTTTTTCTCAAAATAGATAAACATTAAAAAATTTAAAGAGCCATTCTTAGTTGCAATGAAATGGCAAATTATAATCTACAAATTAATTTTCATGGTTACAAATATATGACAAATTCTTCCTTTGGGATTTTATTGCTAAATTAGATACTTTAAATTTTAGTTAAGTTACTGAGTAGGAACATAGGCAGAAATAAAATATATGTAGAGTGAAAAATAGCTAAATACTTTCTTATTAGATTATTTGTGTTGAAGAAGATACTTTCTCAATATTCTAGGTCTTATCCTCATACATTAAAAATAATAGGGAATGCTCAGTGAGGTAATTCTATTACCATTGGGTGTTTGAAGGATTACACATAATAATCCAGAACTCAATACATGTGGGCAATAATTTATTAGTAGTAGAACAGTTTTGCTTTGTCATTAATCATTCTGTTATCTTGGATCAGTCATTTTATCTTTTTGGCTCTCATTTTTTTCATCCGGAAGCTATGAGGAAGGTTTGAAGTAGATAATCTCTTATGTTTCTTTAAGCTATAATAATTAAAGAATTCTATTTTATGGTGTACCAGAGGTGGATGACTTCCAGAGTCATGGGCTTGGTTTAAATGACATAGCCCTTATTATGTATATATACTGGCTATTCTTTGTTTAGATACTATTTAAGCATATCTTTGTCTTCCCTAGAAATGTAATTGGCTGCTATCAGTTAATTTTTATAAAGAACTTTGAAGATGAAAATGTCATATAAGTGGTGATTCATCAAGCATGAGGAGTGCAAACTCAACATGGCTGTAACATACGTTAGACTTGGAAGATAAGATTAAATAATGATGAGTTTTAATGACACCAAAGAAAAGCACAAATTTCTTTCATGAAGGAAAACACTGCATAAAATTATATACATGTAATAAATGTTTGAACATCTTATTACATACTTTTGCAATGACAAAATGCTATGTATGATTTTTAATTCAAAAATTTCTGAAATGAATACTAAGTATGGCTGTCATGGAAATATAGGGAACATTGCTTTTGAAAGTTTTTTATATATATGAATTGTTTGCTATTTGCGATGTGCCTGTTGGTAATTATGACTATAATCGTTTGGCTAACCAAGGATGTCAAATTCTGCATATAATTCATTTGCAAGAAATAATTGAATTTCTAGTGTCTCTAAATCTGTGAAACAATGCAAAGATGTAGTGAGCTAAGAGTAAGTTAAGCTAAATTTTGATTCTGTAAGTCATTAATTAAACATATATTATAAATGTGCTTTTACTTTACTATTTTATTGATCTATATATTATGTATTGCTAGAAGCCTATTCCTTAAATATACTTCTAATAGGAAAGTATACTTTGAATATGAATCATTACTTACATAATTTGTAAATCCAAGGTTGCTTCCTTGGAAGGAGAGAGGACCACAGGAAAAAATTATTTATAACCCTAAACTATGCAGAACTCGTATAGTCTCATGTATAGGTAGGGATAGATAACATAATTTAAATATTCTGTAATGTTTGCTCTCCTGTGTCCTAAGAAGAATGCCTGATCGCCATTTTAGAGTTCCATGATTTAAATATGCTTATATAAAAATAAAATGCAAGATTTTATCTAAATTATATCATATATTTACATTTACAAAACCAATGGCTATTTAGTAGCATGTTCAGGTCTATAATCTTCCATTTTGGTACATAAAGGAAAAGAATTTAGTTTCACATTATAGGTGATATCGATTTTCTGATACAAATTTTGTACCAATTCATATCATTTTCATGGCTTAAGTAGAAAACTATTCATCAGCTAACCCAAGTGTTTCCTGATCCTAAATGTTTAGAAGAAAATATTGGCAAAAGAATGATCATCGTCTTACAATAAAAACACACACAAAATGAGGCTATGATTTGTGTAAATATTTCACCATTTTGTATGGCCAAACTTAATTTCTCATAGCACATATTTTTCCTTCATAGTAATCCAGTGTTTGTGTATTTAACAAAGTAAAGCTGAGAGATTTTGAGTCTCATACACTTCTTAGCAGAATCTCTTGGCATCATAATTTGCCTGTTGACTTTTAGTCCTAATTGGTTCATTTCTTTAAAGATGAAAAAACAGAAATGTTATAACTTGCTAATATTTTGCCTTCCATATGATTGCCTTTTCTTAAACATTGGAATATAGTGTTTAAGAATATTTGTTGTAAGCATGTCTCTGAAGATATTTTGTAAATAGCAAACAACTTATATATAAAAAACTTTCAAAAGAAGTATTTAGTTTCAAGTTATGGTGATGATTTTGATGGAAAAGAATGGATACTATAAGAAGAATTTTCATAGGTCAGTCAACGGACTGTTCTGTGACAGCAGTGTCTGTTTTCTCAAGGCCTCAGTGGGTCTGTGAAGAAAATCAATGTAAAAAAGGATATACTATATGTAAAATATTAATTATTCATATATAATGTTTCCAACTTTCCCTATATAACTTGAGAGTTGGAATTTAATATAAAGGATACTTTCTGAAACTTTTTGAGTGATTTTCTGAATGTTTTGAAAAGATTCATTTCCATTAAATTATAATCTGAATACAGAAATACTATTCTTCAGAGTTGAGATGCACAAAGGAGCAAATATGTTTGGTGGGAGGATACTACAATAACTAGTTAAAAAGTGAAAATTCTGTGAGCGAATTATTTGTGATAGATGTAGCCTTAGTCATGGCCCAAATCTCATTGAAACATCTTACCAAAACCTCTTCCTTTGATTTCAGGTATTAGATGATAGTCCACTGTTTCAGACCCTTATCTCCAGGCATGGCTCAATTTCTTCTCTTCACCTTGTTGCCAAAACTCTCAGAAAGAAGGTATGGTGGAGGAGAAAATAATTCCATGGGAAGAGAAAGAAAAAAAAATTAAATAGAACACAGTGGTTTGACATATTTAGGAACTCATTATATTTCCATCTATTTCTCTGTGTCCATCTTTCTGTCAATCACACTTCAAAGTTCATCTTTTAATTCTGCTTCCACTGGAATGATTCTGCCTCCTGTTGTAGATAGCAATCCAAGGCTTGTTGTAGTTACCATTTTTCACATAGCTGTACACAGAAAAGGAAAAAAAAATAAAAGACACACACACACACACACACACACACACACACACGATCTATTATAACCAAACAGTTGCATTGACTTTTATGGATTCTTCTGTTTGATCCTGACTAGGCTCACCAACTATCTCTCGCTCCTACTGCCTCATTTTTTAAAAAAAATTTAAATAGATTATTGTCAAATTGGTTTCCTACTGCTTCATTTCTAAAAAGAATGACAAAATAACATATTTTAATTTACACATGGAATTACAGTAATTTTGAAGCATTTAAATAATCTAGACCTTTACACTCCAGCCATTATTTTAAATCTAAAGTTATGTTGCTAACATGTGTGAAATATTGAAACAGATGACATCGATGTGTCCCTGACGTTCATTAGTGCAAATTTTCTCAGATACTGAATGTCATTTAAATAGTATAGTAGATATTTTCCCAAGAAGGATCCAAAGTTCAATATTCTAAGTAGCCATGAAGGAAGGCATTTTCATTAAATTACTGGATATATTGGAATAAAAACAGGTAATATTATTAGGAAATAATTAAATCATAAGGCTGTTATATAAATTCCTTAGCTGATCAAATATTTCCTTTACTTTTTAAAATAAATATGTTATCAACAGGGTTAAAAACTAGTGATTTATTAGTTTAACTTTACAGATTTTTATTGTAATCATTTTTGATTCAATGGATTTTATCTTTAAATAAGGAGTAACATCCTGTGAAAGTCCTCCTAAATCTGAATGTCTTAAGTCAATTTGAGTAGTCATCTAACCTTTTTGTTTCTTTTAAAATAAATATTAATATTCATCTGACGTTTGAGGTGTTGATTAAAAAATGAATAATGCTGCCATTTTGTTCTTATGTACAATCCATTTTTCTTCCCTTTGCTTGTGCCAAATACAAGATAGAAATGTAAAGTATTTAGAAAAACCTATCATAATTGCTAATTTTGATGGTTGCTGAGTAGTCTCTCAGTTTCTCACTGTTCCTGTCAATGATTCAGAGAGACAAAATTTTTCATTTCCCTTTAACATAGACTGTATCACTTTTAAAGAAAAG
Organism: Hyaena hyaena; assembly: GCF_003009895.1. Taxonomy (NCBI): domain Eukaryota; kingdom Metazoa; phylum Chordata; class Mammalia; order Carnivora; family Hyaenidae; genus Hyaena; species Hyaena hyaena. The sequence continues at coordinate 1,137,379 of NW_024081078.1, read as the reverse complement.
TCCAGAGCGAAACTTAACAGTTCTGATGTGACATAGAAGAAGACTTGTACCAAAAAAACAGACACTTTCCTCTGTGAAAGATGTATTATAACTTCTTGAAGTTGGTCCTCAGCTAGAAACATAGAAAGAAGAATACTTAATAACTATTATTTCTTACAATCTAATGAAGAAGTAGTTCAAACAAGGCTTTTTGAAATAAATTTTCTGAGAAACACTTTTATTTTATGAATGCCATGTTTTATATTTTTAAGTTTTAATTTTATTTGAAATATTTTCTTTTTAAATGAACTCTATTTCAAAGTTACATGACATAATTAAAAACTATTTGAAATAGTTTTGTTTTCTAATTAGTAAACGCATCTTTTCAAAATATCAATTTTAAATACTCTTAAAGAGGGCAGTAAATGTGAGACCCATATTTTTTAATCTTGAAATTAACAAATTAAGAATTTTTTTTTATATATTTGGAGCTGGTTTTTTTTTTCAAAATTTTTGTGTGAATACACCAAAGAATAAATAATTTCTTTACCAAGTGTTGTAGTGTTTTTGAGCTGCCAGTCAGAATACCCAGCCTTCATAGGCTCAGGCAGTAAGACATGGGGATAGAAGGTCCTGGGAATTTTTCTCTGCCAATAGGTACATTCACCCACTTCATGAAATTCAGAGGATTCCCAGGAATAAAGCTCTCAGGAGAACCCAGCGTCTTCAGAATTAATTGTGAGCATATTAGAATGTGTATTGTACAAAGCAGTAATCACAAATTTATACTAAAACGTCAACATAACTAAAACAAACCAAAATAGTTTGCGTCCCTGATAGGGTTTTTTTCTTTCTTTTTCAAATGAGCACTAAATAGTTTATTTTATTTCTATGCAATTAAACCAGACTAGTAACTCAGGTATTAAAAAGGTAAATCCTTGAGTGGCCATCAATGCATTGATTACATTTTTATTACATTTGTTGTCCCTATTGAAGTATTTCTCAAATATTCAAGAGTATCGATACTCTACACGTGTTTATCTAGGTATTAGGAGGAGAAACAAATGTGTTTAGAGGCTATGAAATGTTGATTTACGTGCCTAAAACATATTGACTTATTTTATTAGTGTCAACCTAAAGTCTGAAATAGAATTTCATTCAAATATTCCAAATTTTGAATACTGATATGATTTATAGTTTGTGATTTCTTAGTAGTTAAATAGATGATGCTTATTTTGAATTTAGTGCCACACATTGTTACTTGTATGGAATGTTCGGATTGCGATGAAATCTTAACATGGGATAGGGTTGAAATAAAGGAAACTACTCCAAAAGTGTAGGAAGAAAGATTTAGAATGTTATGAATTGTTTTCTGGCTTTGAAGTGTGCAACCTTTAATACATGTGTTTGTCTTACATTGTCTTTCTGGGGTATTATGCTTTGACTTAGTGGTTACTGCCAAATCCATCTCTCTCTCTCTTTTTTTTTTTTCTGAAATGATTTAGCTGTAATAAGAAACTTGTTTTTCTTTTCTCCCTTTTACACTTTTTTTGCACAACTTTGCTTTATTCTTTAACCCCTCCTACCCAAATCCAAATGAAGTATCACAACTTAGACTTCAAAGCAATTTTTAAAAAGTCCAGTTACTTGAAAGATTGGATAATTCTCTTCTGTGCTATATATGATTTTGTTCTTTTAAATAAGATACTTTGGCAATTTAAATTTATTTCTAAGATGCGGGTGGAAAATTGATTTAAAATACTTTAAAATGCATGGTGCGTTAAATGTTAACTTTATTGTACATTATCTTAACTGGTGTAAGAGCCCTAAATTAAACTTGGGAGTTAAGATCAAAGTTTGTTATTAAAAATAAAGCACTAAAAGTTTGTGAACCTATTTTGAAAATCTAACAAGGTTTCACAGTTTGTTATCAGGATATCATTTAAAGGACAGATAATTATTGTGTAGTGGAAAATATGAATTAATATGGGTAAATGCCTGGAAAGAACAATCTGTATATGTTTTATTCCCAATTGTGTGGCCCAGAAAAAGACAAGCAGAAAGCCATATTGATGGCTTTACTTCTGGAGATTGATCATGGTTATGCAAAGTCTCAATCACTGTAAAAAAAAAAAAAAAAAACTCATATTTTAAGGCTTTTCTTGTGTCAAGGAAGCCTTGGAGAACCTAAAGTTTGAAATTCATTTGGCATAAATTTTCAGTAATATTGTAATTTTTATATCATAATCCTTAAGACGTCATTAATAGTTAAGAAAGGAAAGATAACGCTTGCCCTGATAATAAACCAAGATGATAGTATAAATTTGATATTATGTAGATTTCTTTTATTTCTTTCCTTTCCTTTTTTTAAAAATAAAATTTAATAAGGACGTTAACATGGATTGAAGATAAAGCTTCCCGCAAGTCATTTTACATTTACTACCCTAATAGATAAGGTCTCTTTACTGGTTTGTGAGCCACCAATGGTTTTTAAAATCAAAACAAAGATACTATTTTTGTAAATAATCCTTTGTAATTTAGTATTTTTAAATAGGAAATCTATAGACATATTAATGACCACATTATTTAAAAACACTTAAAATTATATTTTGCTCCACGTTAACTATTGCTTTGTTTTTTCTTTTGTGTTTAGCGAAGTGCCTTGCACTTGGTGAGAATTTATTAACTTTGATTTAAGAAGAATATGATTACTTTGTTCAAGACAATTAGGTGTGTGACAGCTAACTTCACCAATAAAACCTGAAAAAAATTTCATATATTTTATCAGTGGAGGCACTTTAAAACAGTATACATTAAAAAAAGCTTTAAATCATTAAAAAAATCTCTAAAATAAACTAAGGAAAAACAGCCAGTCTGTAGGTGTTTTTATTCTAGGTTAAAGTTGTTTCCTTAGGTATGTGTATGGGTGTGCATTGGTGTGTATATATGTATACACATTTCATATGTGGACAAACATATATACTGTGTGTGTGTGTGTGTGTGTGTGTGTGTGTGTGTATACATAGAAAATATAAACATTCATGGAGTATATACATGCATGTGAAGTGAATCATATTTTCTGTTTCACATGCTGGTTCCATGGATGTTTTATTTTCCTCACTTTTGATTGATCTCCAATTGGCAGTATCTCCAGGCACTTGAGATTTAAGTTTTCTGCCCCCATAGCCTCTTTGTCAAGTAGTTAATGATCTGTAAACAAACACTTAAATAGGGAGCTCCCAATTTACAGGAAGCCATCTGTGAATTCTTTTGTGATGTGAATAATCACATCCTAATTTATCTGTTTTCCAAGTTATCTGGCTTTTTTAAAAAGAAAGGCTGTCTTGTGGTATTATATTAGAATATGAAAACAAAGAGAATTGATCTCTCAGGTATTCCTGGCCTTTGAAAGTCTTGAACCTTCTACAAGATCTAAAAACACATTTGATGAAGTCAGAAACATACAATTAATAACAAAATGGAATCCTTACTTAGAACCATACAGATCCAGGCCAACGAGGAAATTAAAAGCTAGGAACTGCTAAATATACAATAATATATAACAGTGCTTATAATTCGTGATAATTTGTTATAAAGATATAGACAAATGAGTTATACTCCATATTTCTGAGTAAAATAAAACTTAGTTCAGGAATTTGTTTCTCTCCTTGTATGTCTCTTTGAATTTATAGAAATAAGCTCATTCTTAAAAAATATTGCATGACTGAACCCTAAATATGTGTATTCTGTGTAATTTAAGGGGCTTATACCAGCCTTTATAAAGACCAATGGTTAGAGTCATTGTGGCTTAGAAATACCTGAAGTGGTTTCTATGGCAACTATGAAATTTAAGCAGAGATTTTTTTTTTTAATTTGTCTTTATTTGAGAGAGAGAGAGAGAGAGAGAGAGCTCAACAGGGGAGAGGAGCAGAGAGAATCTTAAGCGGGCTCCATGCTCAGCATGGAGCCTGACATGGGGCTCGATCCCACGACCATGGGATCATGACCCAAGACGAACTCAAGAGTCAGATGCTCAACCAACTGAGCTACCCAGGTGCTCCAAGCAAACAGATAATTGTAGATAGTATCTCATATTTGTATCTACTTCCTCTATAATAACAATAATAACCTAAACTTTTCAGAGAAGTAATTTTTCCCCAAAAGGCTGCATTTCAAAATCCATTGGAAGATATAGAGAAAAATATGAGTTGAAATTACAATGTATAGTATCTGTGAAAAAAAGTTCTGCCAGCTTATTACTTCACACATATATAGACAGTTTTGTCCAGGTGCCAGATAAACTTAAAATCTGAAGCATACTCACTAAACAATTGTAGTGAAATTTGAAGGAAAAATGAAGAACTCTGTTAAAACGCTAAATTATTGATCATTAGATAAAAATGTTACATAATTCTGTATGGTATCCAGTTGAAGTTCATGCTTTTATCTGTATTTGACTAATGTTTTATTTTTTATGGGGGGAGGCTTGTTAATAGAATGTAGTTCTTTGCTACAGTAAAATGTCTTATTAAATAATATCAATGTCTCATTTCAAGAGAATAAAACTATGCCTATTTAGTTAGATATTTTGGTACACAAAAGATCCATGTTGCCAAAAGAAGGTGTAGTGTAAGATTTTAGCTTGAGGTTGCACTGAAGACTTACTCAGACATTTAAAAATAAGATCATTTCTTATTTTCTAAAGACATTTGTTCTTTTATGTATATAGTACTTGCAGCTTTTCTGGAAAAATGAAAAGATCTCCATTTTTAATTTTATGAAGTCATGTTTTAAAATATGAAATTAGTCAAAGCACATTTAAATCGTGTTTTGGAACTTAATTTTTAATTGTAAGCAAATACTTTTATGAAACACCCAACTGTCCTTCTTAAAATTTGTAAACATACTTTAAAGTAGGGAATTGAAGATATGTTTAATTCTGTAGCATAATTTTAGCCCTGTGTGTTTTTCCATTCTTTTTTTTTTTGTATAATCATATAAACATAAGCAAGTGTTTGCAGTTGAGAGATAATATCAGAAATTTGTTTTATTATTTGTGTAATATGGAAGATGTCTACAAGAACCTGAAAGATAGTATTTGGTTGGATATAATCCACTGTAATCCCAAAACAAAAATCAAAGGGGGAGGGGATGGTCAAAGCAATAAATTATTCTTTCTTTCATTCTTGCTATCACCATTTTTTTCAATTCCCCCAATTAAGGGCACTGCCCCCATTCTCCATTTTCAAACAATGTCTTTTAACTAAAATACAGGTAATATCAGGTAAATAAATTAGGTCAACAATTTTGATTTGGTTCTAGAATTATAACTGTAACTTAAAAATTGTTGCGTAGTAGGATTATAAATATGTCATGAACCAATAGCTGTCACTTTTAGAACATGACTCAATATTCCAACTTTACAATCCTCAGTCATGAAATGGGTAATGGTTTACATGATAAATTTAATGTTTTCAAAAGTGAATATTTGAACATTTAGTTAGGGATACAATACAAACTGTGCCGTATAGTTGTATTTTGTATGCATCCTCTGTGATGTATAGAATGGTTATCTAGTATCAGCGTAGCTAGTTTTAATTCCAAAGTCTATCAAGTTTCCAAAAAAAGTTAATATGTTGCATATGGTGTAAAGTATCTTTTCTAGGACTCAAAAAGTTTCAGAAACAATGACAAAGAGAGTATCCCTACAGAGCTCAGGACTTCAACTAGAACCCAGCAGCTTTAATGATAATAATGTCAATCCATACATTTTACGGATTAAAACTGAACCTGTGTTTTGTGTTTAACGTACTAGAAGTGACAATACCTTCCCGTCTAACAGTTGCCACAGATTAGATCAGTAAATTAAAATTTCTTTCTGATGTTCTATAAACACGTTCTTTCCATTTTTTTTTGTGAAGGTAGCAACACTTTTGGGGCATGAACTTAATGTCTCCTGACTTTATTTTCTGGGGAGTTTTATCATGTTGAACAGGTGTGTGCAGTGCAGTGCACCAGTAGAGGTTGCTGAGCATGACTCTTCATTTATCATATGCATACTTTACAGAGAGATTCTTTAGGAGTCCTAAAGTTCCTGGGCTCAGTTAAATTTCAATATTGTCGTCTTCATGTACTTATTTTTTCTCATGAAAGTAAATGTTTCCAAATTTTGTGTAACTCCTCACATTCACAACACACAAGGAGAAAAGTATCGATTTCACGAAAAATATGTTATTTCTTAGCATCATGCATTCATAGATTAGAAGATACTTTGATATATATATTAGCAGTGCTTTGACTTGCTTAAAAACGCAGTTACTTAGGAATATGAGTTTTTATTGCTAACAATAAAAATTGGCTATGCAATATAATATTTGTTTCTGATCCAATATACAAAACGAAAGCTTTGCTTATTTATTTGATTAAAATGCAAAAGTGCAAGTGCATTCAGGCTTGTGTTGTATAGAATAGAACTTATTTTATCAGTGACTTTCATAACCTTTAAAGAGCCTTAAATAGTACATATGAAAAACACATTCATATCAGGTTCCCCTTGGGGATTTTTTCTTTGGTTTAAGAAAATTTTATTAAAAATCGGCATTGCAAATAACATTTTTCATAACTATATGTAGACCTGTTAAAATTTTTATTAAAACTGGAGTTCGGCCTGTTCTTTTTCATCATTCTATCAGATATTAAACTCCTGCAGCAGCTGTAGGAAATAGAGAAAGGGATTTTCAAAGGGATTTGAGTCTCCCTGTCTCTGTGCCTTTAGTGATCATATTATCATAACTATCACACATAACAAAGCTCTAAATCTGTAATTCAGATAAAGTAGTCAGGACTCTGAAATACAAAAATCCAAACATATGCCGTAACATTTTTTTTTTTTTTGCATTGCTGGCTCCTTTAACATGGATTTTATAAACTTGGAGAGGCATTCAAGAGATTTTGTGTACGGACACAAGCTAAACAGCATTGTTAGCGGTATGTTTGACAGAGATTTAATTAGAGGTATTTTCATACATCCAAGCAGTTCCATTAAAAGACCATGCCTGCATGCTCTAGCAAATTATGATCAAACCTCTGAAGGTTAATAAGAATGAAACCGGAAGCTTGTTTTGAAGCCGGGTCTATATGAATCTATGTCTAAGTCTTCAACAGGGTCTGAGCTCTCTCTCAAGAGAGCAACATTCCTTAAATGCAGTGTTAAAAATGGTAAGTGTGACCATATAATTCTTTTATGAATTAAGTTAAAAATGAGGCTGATACTATTGTCAATGGGCTGACAGAGGAATGGAAATTATACAAGAGAGAATTATACATGTTTTTTTCTTCACTTTTATGGGACAAATTTATAACTTGATGTCTACATGAAAAGATTTGCACTGTGAAAAGTTAGTAAAACTCTCATCAGAATTTCCAACCAGTTTGTAAATGAGCAGCCGTATGTATATATTTATTGTAACAGTGCCTTCTGCTGGTCACACCTTATTTATGATGTAAGTGAATATATTGAATAGTAATGAAAACCTGCATTTATCCTAAATTATTCCTGGGTATATTTATTGCCTTGGTAAAAGTATTTCTGTGAATTGCAGTTTATATGCCTACAAAATATTACGTGTTAGAGATTAATACATTTTATTTCTGTTATACTTTAGTGATATTTGGACCTTTTTAAAAGTTCCTCCTAGAAACAAAAGTATTTCCCAAGCAATATAACTTGAAATGTGGAATATTCCCACCTGTTTATTTTTATTGTCTTTCTAATTTTGAAATTGATCTTGTACTTACTGGCATTTTTCTTTTTAGCTTTTTAGTCATCCCGTGTCTAATTAAAACCAGTAGAATCCTTGTTAATATCTAGAACATTTGTGAATCATGACATTTATTTGTAAAGTGAAAAATACAGCATAATTTTAACGATATGTTAACTGACTTAAAGTATTTAACAATATTTAATGAAAATTTTGTAAGGTTCTCCTAAATGAAGGCATAACAAAAAATGGTTGGTTCTTAATTTGCTTTGAGAAAGAATCAAAGAAAGAATCATAAAGAAGCATGTATAACAATGAAGAAAAATTGTATTTTTCAGAAAAATATAGCTAGTGTGACACTGTTTTCAATTCATTGTTAGTATGCAATAAAGATGCCAATAAAGGCTTTTTATGAATTGTTTTTGTTATTTCAGCTTTAATTTTTAATAATATTTAACAAAGAATGTACATAAATGATTATAAAATAGTTTTTTACCAAAAAAAATGCTTCAATTAATTTTATATAGGTATAGTTTACACCGAATAGGATATCATGCTGAAATTACATTTTAAAGAAATTATGAACAGGGGACATTTGACTCTCTGTAATCAAACTAAAATCTATACTGTGGGGAAACTGTTTCACTTTGAGTTTTTAAGTCATTAAATTGTACTTTTATTGCCTGAAGCAACATTTTTAAGAAGCTTTATTACCCATAAATTAAAATTCTGAGTATATGATAAAAATTCATTTTATTTCATTAGAAAGAATTACTTCAATAGGGACAATTCTGCTTAAGTTCAAAATAATGTAAATTGCAAGGAATCTTCATCCTTCTCTATATCACAAGCGTTGTGTATGAGTGCTAACTCAACTCAATAGGAGGGACTTTCTGAAGGATGGATCTTAAGAGGGGCATATTGTTAGGATGTTCAATTTAGAATTTGGAATAACTCACAGGAACATTATAACATGTAATGGAGAAAGCACCATATTTTTATTTCCCCCAAAATGATTTATTTCAAATAATGATCTTTTCTAGAAGCGAATTGCTATCATTATAATTATTTCTTAACATGCATGGGGAAAAAAGCAAGGATTAGAAACACAAAGTATAATATTTTTTTGGAATAGGGTTTCAGTGAGATTTCAATCAAAGCGGATTTTTTTTTTTTTTAAAGGGGGGGAAAAATGCCCTGCTAACTCAGTCGGTAGAGCAGGCAATTCTCAAATGGTGGAGAAAGTTAGCAAAAGAGGTGTTCACTACGAGAGGCCTCTGATTCAGGTTCGTAGACCAACTCCTCCCTCCTTTCATGTGTGAAGAAATGCCTCATTTGCTTTCTAATGATGGCATTCGTTTGTTTCCCATGTGGCATCCGCACAAGAATAGAGGTGTCCCTTGTAAAATTTTGTTTTCTGGAATGAAATACAGTATGTATATCTCCACAAACACATGTTTAGTTGCTATTTATCCATGGGTGACTATTTCCATATTAGATGTGCACATTTACACTTGCATAGATGCACCCATGAATAATGAACTGTGGAAATGTGTGCACAAGGACATGGAAAGAGACAGTACATGACAGTGGGCAGTTAATGCACTTTCATTTCCATGAGTTAGGGATAATTGCATAATTCATGAATGGCAGAGAAAAGTCACAAGTGTGAATTGCATATGGGCAACTTAATATATGTTTAATGGTGTCCCTACCATGCTAGTTAAAGGATGCATTTAAAGTTACATCCATTGTAGTTTGGAATTAAAGCATTTTAAGTGGCATATTGATAGGAATAAAAAAAATCTACTCAATATAATGTAATTCTTTCCTAATAAGACTAGAATATTTATAATCGGTATATTCTGGTTTTGCTTAATTTGCCAGCACACCGGGTTTTCATATCTTTGTGCTAACTATGATTTATTCATATTTTATTTTATGCAAGGCATTAATATAAACAAAATTGTGTTCTCCTCTCTTTTTTTGAAATTACTTCGTGCCATCACTTAGGCTATTAAATTCACTGAAGACATTCAGATCATATTTACACCATGCTTAATATAGACATTGTAATGGTGATGTGACTTCTACAGAGAACAGTGGCCTTTAGCGGGAACTTCAGGCATTTCACTATTTTTTTTTTTTTTTTGGAAACATATAACAAATGCAAGTCCCTATGCTTTTGTTTCTCTTGGTTGTCAGATTTAATCCAGAGTATTCCGTAATTAAATATTCATTGAGAAATTCAGTGAGAAATACTCACTAGTATTATTTAGATAGTACAGTCAAATGAAATAGTTAAGATGCTTCCATGAGAAGAGCAATGGATTAGCAATTTCAAAAGATTTCTAATACAAACTGCTATGTCCACGTATTATTACGGTGTTGCTGTGGGGAACTTGTATATTTACACACTTTTATACAGTGTGTATGAACAGTAAATCCACATGCCTGTGGACAAACCGAAAGCTGTCCCAGAGAGTTATAAATGATCATTATCACTCTGAGGAGTTGAATTTAACCTTATGCTTCATAATTAAACTCAAATATGCAAGGAGATTTGAATATCCTGCTCCGGCTCCTTTATATCCTTTTCTGGACAACTTCCTAAACACCAACTTGTCATTGTTCACATCAGTGCTCTGTGATCCAACTGCACCTCATGTGTCACTGTGAAGCAGAAACATTGAACCTGATGTCTCTCACACAAAAGCATTCAGGACTTAGATTGCAACCACTGGATGACGGTTTCCTAAGACTCATGACACTTAATGAAATCATATATTTCCTCATGTAGGAAAAAGAAAGTACTTGAGATTCAATCTTATATTAATTTACCTATAGCATTTTAAGATGTACCAATATAAAGCATTACCGGAAGAATAATACTTTTAGTATAATGAACACCGTGCGGTGTCGTTCATGAAACACAGCACAGAATTTCCGTCTCCATCATTAAAATGCCTACAATTTGTCAACATTGTAAATCATACTTTTCGTCTTCTATTAACTGGAACAGCCTAATTGCACATTTTCAGAGTAGTTGTTGGAGATTCCATAGTCAATATTATTATAATTGTTCTTGGGCATCAGACAGGTATTTAGCAGTGTGGTTCAGGTTGTCTAGGACAACAGAAATGTTGCTAGGCTGCATCTCCAAGCCACTGGGATGAAATCAGTTGTGACAAAGCAGTGAAGATTAAATTTGTAACAGATACAACACCTTTGAAGTACTAGCTTATGATTTCACAGTGGCATTATAAGTCTTACTGCAGTATTTAAGCAGTTAGAAAGAATGCTGGTTATTAGCAGTTGAATTTTTGTAAAATAGGATTTTATTGTCTTTAAATAGCCATGGCAGCCGTTTGTATTATCCTAGTACAACATTTTTATAGCCATGTATTAGAGTGCGTGAGTATTTTTTCACGCTCCTCTGTTTCCAGGTACATTCATTGATCTACACGGCCCTATGTTACATAAATATAGAAACACATATGTATCTCTAAATACTAGCATGTAGAATACACACAATTTAACTATATATACATATACAATGTATTTAAAAATTAACAGTATTTTATAGAAGACGGAAGGAAGAGACTCTGCTTTATTTCTCCCAAATATCATTTTAACTGCGAGATATAAAAGTATTTCAGACTTCACAGAAGAGTATGTATGAAGTAACTTAAAATATATAATACCATAAAAACGAACTATGCCCATTATAATCTTGAAAGTACAGCATTACCAATACATGAGGCAATTATGCTTTGTTACTAAATCTGATCACATTGAAATTTCCTGTCTTATCATATGTCAGAAAAGAGTCTGGGTCCTAAAAATAATGTCTAGAAATTCTGAGGTATGCAATAAACCACCTCTTGATGGGGGAATGTGATCTCCACAGACGTTTTATTAGGGAAGCATCTAGAGTTCAGGCATACAAATTTGAATACCAAAATTTTATGTAAGTCACTTAATATCAAACTCGTGTAATGCCACTTTGTTTTAATGACTACATAGACTTTAATGGGTTAACTTTGTATGAGGGTCAGGTTTTATATGTTTATATTTTCTTAGCCTTGGTCAGGAGAAGTGGTTTTGCTTGCCCTTGTGTGGAGCTGGAGTGGTAGGGTTTCACTCCGTTTGAAAACCTAGCACATCCCAAGAGGTTACCTTGGTGTAGATTTCTTTCTCTCTGTATTAAATCGCTCATTGTCGCAAAGTGACTGGTGCTGCTGGGCTTTGAAAGAAACTTCTAAGAGGTTAAAAAAAGCTTCTGTATGAAAGGATTTTTTACTTCTGCAGACAGAATACAGTTTGCAGCTGTTTGACTTGCGACAGTGATATGGATCTGATTGTATACAGTATAGCAGGAGCCGTGGATGCAGCTGGAATAGAGGTTATAAATTTTAAAAGCGATGCAGATTTTTGCCATTAATTGGCTGCTAATAAAAGCAAACTCAATGGCTTCTAACTGTGGGAGCCTGTGGCTCTGTATCTGATATCAGGAATTCATACACATTACACAGTTTTAGTGATTCAGACCACGACTAATTGAAATATGAGGCATACTGATCAAATTTAGCATTACCAGCATGCACTATGGTTTGGGACTGTATGGCGACAAGGTAGCATTTATTACTTATTCTCCATAACACTGCTTGATTGAAATATCTAGCTATGTTGTCAGCAGAGGCCCAGCTGGGCTTTAGTACAGCTAATTAAGTCATTAAAAGAGAGGTCAAGCAATCTAATTCTTGCATACTAAAGTACAAAAAAGTCTTTTATTATTTTTCTTAATAAGTTAAGATTTGAATTTTTAAAGAAATTTCTTTTTAATAATAAATGCATTTGCTGGTTTATTTTTTAAAGTCTTAATTTAAATATATAGAGGTAAGAAATTATGAACTTGTCAATACACAATTTCCAAAGCAGTTTATATGGCTATGCTCCTTAGTTAAGTACATTGTATACGTGATTTTTTAAAGTTGTTCAATAAATTAAATATTGGTTTAAGGGGCATAGCTTCTGGTACTTTTCAACTTATTATTTCTGTACGGTGGTCATTTAGGGGAAAATTTTCAAAAGACATACTTTATTGAGTACATTATGCATCCTGTAAATCAAAGCAAATATATACTATGGCATTCTTTGTTTTGAGGGCTTTTTGGGTAAAGGTATGAGGTTCTAACTGTTCATTCCTTTGTAATTTATCAAGTTCCTCTTGAAACCCCTTTCTGTATTTGAGAGAGCGTATGAGATTGTTTGTGTCAAATGAGCCAGTGGGAATGGAAACATTAATTTGAATGAACATGTATTAGCATTGCTCAATTTCTTTCAAGTTGTGAGAATGACTGACATAATACCCAGGACATTGTTTATTTCAAAGTGTACGAATGGTATAATGGTAATCTAATATTTTAAAGGAGGACCATTTTGCTTTCCTTTATTATTTTCATATGTATGCACTGTCCAATTTATATTTCCCCATGATGGGTTCCTAAGGTAAACGGTGAACACAGTGGATGTTCCAGAAATAATTACCCAACAAATAAGTGAACATCTTGGATATACCGTATCAATTTCCTTAATAGTTTGGAGAACAATTTCTAACTTTTGTGTCTTTTATCCCTTTCACATTAACTCTCAGTTAGTCATAGTTTCTAAAGCTGCAATAGAAGTCAGAGCATGAAGCTCAAATTTGTTCATTTTAATACTATATATGAATGGATCTTGGAAATTGTTTGGGAGCAGAAAACTATTTAAGTTGCTTGTTGAATTAAATTAACAATAACATTAATTTCTGTCGTAATTCTGGATCCTTATTTGGCATACATCACTAATAAGTCGTTGACTCAGTTTCTTAGAGTATTGTATTATCAAGAAAATTCAAAAAATCAAGTGTGTAGTAAGAGGAGAATGATTGGAGAAGCTTTAGAAAGTATGGGCAAAATGATACAAAATAGTTCAAATTACAAGTGCTGTCTTAGTTAGAAAATATCAGATGAGGTCTGCTTTAGAAAAACCCTGGAAAAAAACTATAGAGAGATGTAAGTCTTCTTCTAGGATTCATATCTGTCGAGGATCTGCTTTCAGCATGAGATTGATATGGGACAACTGTTACTAATTTTTTACACTTTTATTAGAGCAGAGCATGCAGCTCTAAATAAGCTACTGCTATTTTGGCAGGAACCGGACGTTGTTAAGTTAAATCTGTGAGGACCTCAAATAGTTTTATGATATTAGATTTCCAGAGATGGAGAAACCTTGCACTATGTGAATATAGCTCATTATTCTGTAGCTGTTGTTGCTTCAAAGCTCTTGGAAGCAAAACTGATATATAATAAATGGTAAAAATTTTTATGAGGTCTAACATGTAGCTCTCCTTGCTCATGTATTTAATTCTGTTGCGGCTCGCTGTCATTCAGACCCTCTGAGGACCTGCTGCAATATAATTGAGAGTGGACGCTGGCGCACCTGTTGTGGGAGGTAGACTGTACGAAGTACATAGTCACAAGTGAAGTCATGGAAACAGTCCTTTCCGGTGATCACTGTCAAAGTTCTGTTAAAAAGAGATTCTTGTGGTGACCACATTAAAAACTATTTTGTGTCTATTTCATTACTGCTTATTCGGACCATATCCTGCACTTGTTTTTTTCCTAGAGAAAAATAAAAGTATGCCCTAGTCACAATCATACTAACAAACACAGGAGTAGTTTATTGTGGTTCCAGACCAATATCGAAAATTTATCCTTTGTACCAAAAAAAAAACAACAATACTGTGGTCTTTTTTCAAAGTAATTTTTTTTTTCATTTTTTGCATTAGACACTTGATAATGAGACCAAAGGATGATCATATTCTTTGCAGGATAACTCTCACTGCGTTCAGTTAAAAAGAGTCCCTGCAATCAGAGTGACAAATTCTTTGTCAGCCCTTCCACACTGACGGCCTCTTTGGTGTCCCCCACCTCCCTCCCTGTCTCTCGGGCTGCCACTCACTGACAGTCCTGGATGAAGCCTCAGACCAGTCAAGGACCCATTACCAGTCTTCACAGGTGAATTAGAACACACAGGAAGAGTTCACCTGCCCTCCAAAACATGTTCAGAAGCTTTATTGTTAATATATTCCACACTGGATTCAAATAACAAGTAAATGTTTCTTTTTGAAATTTCCTTTCCTCCCAGAGGAAAAAAAAAATATTGTTGACAGTTTCTCTTCAAAACTAAGAAACATACTATTTTTTGGGTCAGTTATCTACTTAAAATAAGTATCTCATTTTTCAGGGTTCTGAAAGTCTATAATTTCTTAGCATACGTTGATTATAAGGCCTATGAGGATGGAATATGACTGAGGACCAAAAGTCTGGTCTCAAAGGAATTCTAGCTCAGTTTTAAAATTAGAAGTTATGAAGGTTTTGGGTAAGCTTGCGAATCTCTGGGCACCTGTCCAAAATGAACCTCTCAGTCGTTTGAAGTCTACCCATCACTAATATACACAGTGCAGTCTAATCCAGCTGTCTGCCCCTTTTCCTGTTTCCCTTTCTCTTTCTTCAATCTGTCCTGGAGTACCAGGAGCTACATACTGTGGGAGAGGTTTGGTAAAATGGATATTGCCTCTTGGAAATATTCCCATACAGGGTATCTAGGGTTTTGTTTGGGGGAGGTGATCAGGAGAGAACAGGTAATACTTTAGTCATTTGTCTTTCTGATTGACATACATTTACACCATAATAATTCCTACTCAACTTTCAGATAAAAAAAATCATTTCAGCTATCAGGAATAACAATCATATCTTTGCAAGGTTTGTTGTCTGTTTCAACAAAAGATTATATAATTTTAAAGAACAGTACAGACTTATAGATGAAAGTAAATAAATACAATTTTGGAAAATCAAATTAATTAACACCTTTTAATACCACAGGCATTTATATTATATACTATTAACATTTTTGCACGTCTTAAGACAGTGGAAAATTAATTTTTTTAACATTTTACAGCTAATAGCTTGGCTAGGGACCTTACTATTTTAATATACCTTTATTTCAAATTCTTTTTCTTTAAAATAATTTATGGCTAAGGATGGGTTTTGGATAAAGATAGAAAAATTAATATAGTAAGGAAGTAAAATCTGAGCATAGTTTCGAACACATCTTTATGATAAGTGCATTAAAAAATCAGTTTGTGGTTAGAAGATATTTAACTAACCAAAGTACTTAAAATAGTGTGTCTTTTGAGAATTTCTCCTTTCTTGGTCATTTTGTAGTGTTCATAATTGGATATTCATTTTTTTTGAGGGACTCATTCTATTGAACTGTTTCTGAAACGGAAATTCTTTAAATATTTCTATGCATATCTTCCGAAAACAGTAGCAGAGTCAATTTAAAGAATTTTATGTTGTTATCACAGAAGCCGACAGAAGTTAACTAAAAACACAGGCGGAGAGCAGAGAAGCCAGTTTCATCAGTGCTCTGACCTGTGTAATAAAGCCCTATTTTATGTAAATAAAAGACTGATGAGTTTGAGGGAGGAAAGAAAATGGCTGGAGAAAAGACTGCAAGTTCAGATAAAGAAAATATTGGAGGCTTTTCTTTTGTCTTTTTTCGCCATGTCCTTCTTGTTTTTCTCTTCTTCTTTTAGAACAAAATCCCCAAAGCATTGAGCCAATCTTTTGTGCAGATCACCATTCCAAGGACTGTGAAGTGCTACTGATGGAAAAAGAGAGATTTACAGTTTTAAAAAATAAATAAATGAACAAGCCAATCACACACACACACACACACACACACACACACACACACACCATTTAGAAATCTGTGTATCTGGGTTCTTATCTCAGCCTTCCCCTATGATATTGGGCAGGTTACTAAAATTTCTAATATATGTATTTTTCATCTCTAAGATAGAATAGTGACCTAATTACATTTTGATGTTTTGGGGTAAATGAGATGGGAAAATATCTGTTAAAGAACTCTGAAGATTCTATCACATTCAAAATTTCAACAGGGGTTAGTGGGAAACTTACAAGCGGATCCTAAAATTCATATGGAAAAAAAGGACAAAGAATAACTAAGATACTTTCTGTAGATTAAGCATAAGGAAGTATCAGTACCATCAGGCCATAGAGATCAAGATGAAGTGTTACGGAGTTAGGGGTAGACAAGCAGACAAGAATGGAGAGCGTGGACAGAGATCTCTTCATACGCGGAGGTCTGGTACTGAACAGACTGCCTCATGAGCCTGTGGGGAAAAGATACATTACTTAAAAATGGCCCTGGGTTTAGCCACATAGGAAAAAAAAAAAAAAAGCACAACACAAAATTCTAGATGAATTAAACATCTTAATGTGAAAAGCTTAGTTTAAATCTTTCAGAAGAAAATATTATCAGGGAGGAAAAGCATTTCTTAAGACCCAAAAAGCACAAATTGTAAAGAAAATGATTGACCCTTTGATTATATTAAGATGAGAATAATTTCTGTATACCAAAAAATTCTATTAAAAAGAGGAAAAATAGTTAAAAAAGGAAAAATATTTGCGATGTATGTAAATGATAAATTATTAACATGCAACATATAAAGAATTTCTACAAATCAGGAAGAAAAAGACACACACAACCCAAGAATAACATAGGCAAAGAATAAGGACTTTTTTTTTTAAAGAATAAGGACTTTATGGGGCTCCTGGGTGGCTCAGTCAGTTAAGAATAAGGACTTTTCAGAAGAGACATAGTAATACAGCAAACGACAGATGAAAAGATGTTTAGAATCATGAAATGTAGATTATAAGAACGAGAAATTGTTATTAACATCTATCAGGCTGGCAGAAATTATAAGTCTGAAAACTGCTGAGAGTTGAGAAGGACGCGGAGAAGTGGGAACTTTTATGTACTGCTTGCACGAGTATAATTTGGAACAATAACCTCACAGAATATTTCAGTCTAGTAAATTGGAGAGTGCACATACGTTCAGGAAAGGTTAGTAAATGGTGACAGAAAGACAAATACTCTACTCTGCCACTTGTCTACAAGACAAGGCACAAAGATGTCTATTCCAGCACTCTTTACAATGGGATCAAAATGGAATATCTTGAATTTCCATCAGTGACCATTGACTAAACGTACAATAGAATACTATATATTCTATAGTATTATAGTATCTATAGTGGTCTAATCATGCAATACAATACTATATATCAGTTCAGATAAATAAATTAGAAGCAGATGTGTATCGCAGAGATAAAACTAGAAAACCTAATGATAAATGAAAATACAGGTTGTAGAATCCTATAGAACATGATACCATTTTGTGCAATTTGAAAAAAAAATCCCTAAAGGTTGTATATTGTTTTGGGTGACTATATATGTGTAAAAAAAACATGAATGTGAAATATATACACACCAATGTCAGCACATTTGTTAATTCCATAGAGGGAGGACAAGAGAGAAATGCATTCGAGGTACGTTCAAAGGGGTTTCAACTCTATTTGCAATATTTTCTCTTTTACACAATGCAAATATAACCACACATTAAGAGTCCTTTTCACTCATTGTATTCTACATATTTTTCTGTTTCATTTAAATACTTAAATGTTGAGGCAATTATTAGACGTTGCCCATATTTATTAAAAATAATTACTAAAAATAAATTCAACTAAATTGCAATCAAATGAATGCTATGAAGAAGTTGGGATTATTGCAATCTAATAGCTTGGAGGAAGAGCCACGCAGAGAGGAAACCAACCTCAAAGGAGGGAACTCTGTGTGGAAATAACGTCTCTGAGAGGAAGGAGGCTAGACAAGAGCCTGGAAAGACTACAAAGTGGAAACACCTCTGATACTGGGAAAAGTAGCCACTCCCAGATTGAAGAAGCCCCAGGAGACAGGGTCATGTTAGAGAAAAAGGAAGGACCAAGTCCCTCCTTCCTCTTCTCGTCTTCCAGGCTCCTTTCGGTGCCCCGTAGTGTCAGAGTTAAGCAGGGAGCAGCTGCACAAACTGCAATGTCGTTTTTCAGAGCCCCAACATGAGAAGCCCAAAACTGAGCGTCAAAGGGTTTTAAAACTGAGAGACGATAATAGGCATATTCTTCAACCATATCCCAGAACCCCTTCTTCCTGTCTTCCTCCCAAATTCCAGCGTATCACTTTATGGTGGTCAAAGCAGGGACCACTTATTTTTTCATGGTCCGTCTTATAGAGCCCTGCAAGGAGACAAAATTATTCTAACCTCCTCCTCCTGCTTCCTTGCAGACATCGCCAACCACAGCCTCAGGTGAACCTCCCTCCAGTAATAAGTCCTCTATTTCCCCCAGTTTGGGTCTTCCACAGATTTCACTCCCACTCAAAAAAACTTTGACAGATGACTTAGCCTATCTCTGTACTTGAACTCTTGCCATAGTCTTGAAAGGTAACATTGTTTATGTGAAAACCTAGGACAAACCCTCATCTTAGACTGTTTTCATCTCCTGGACTTGTATGCCTCGATTGTGTCTTCATAAGACTGACCCAGGCCCATGATTCCATCCTAGACTTTGTGATTCCCTGAACATCCCCCCACGGTCGAATCTTCATCTCCGGTTCTTTGTGGTTTTACAATAAACACAGAACCGTCTATTTCTTCCAGAATCTTTCTTCCGTTTTACTTGTTTTCTGACTTTGTGAAATCACCACTGCCTTCCTTTATCTCTTCAGTTTTCTCCTTTTCTATGAGTGCCTCTCCGGGCTTTCTCTTTATCCTATTTGCCTTAGACCCTCAGAACAGCAATTTAACAATATTATTATAATTACCTTTTACTGTCCCTCTCTGGTCTTGTTCCTTCATTGTAGACCCCTTGCAGACCACTCATCCTGGATGAAGGCAAGGAACTAGGTTCTTTACTCTTGTACTAGAAATGCTACCGAGATCACTCCAGATTCCAGCCTCTTCAGCCAGGAGTTTTGTAGGCTTAGGGTGCTTTTGCCACCTGTATGTTTTCACCTCTAACCCACTGCAGTCTGTCCATTGCTTTGCTGATTCTTCTCTGGTTCAAGTTAAGGATAACATACAGTTTTAGAATCAATGAAAACTTTCGATTATCATCTTACTTGGTCTCTCAATATATTTAACATTATTGAACTTTTCCACGTTTGGTTTCTGTGTTTTTTTTTTTCAGTTTATTTAGTTATTTAGAGAGCATGCGTTGGGGAGGGCCAGAGAGAGAGACGATCTCAAGCAGGCTCCGCACTGTCAGCGCAGAGCCCCACACCAGGCTTGAACTCACAAACTGTGAGATCATGAGCTGAGCAGATATCAAGGGTCAGGTGCTTAACCAACTAAGCCACTCAGGCGCCTCTATTTGTTTTATTTTTTCTTCAGATATTCTTCTGTTATTCTGCTTTCCTTTCTTAGTACACTTTTTAAGCTTTTATTTTTCAGCCTATGTCTTAAATATTGGTGTTTCTATGGCTCTTTCTCATTTTATATTCTTTCCTTCTGGGTGATATTTTTCATCCCTATAGCTTCCATGATCCCAATTAATGCCACGTCTAGCTCGTCTGGATCCTACCTTGCACCTGTACATTCCTACCTATGTCCCATATCCACTCTGCCCTATCCCATTCTGTATCTTGTCGCTGCCCACTCATTTTGTTGAACCAGGAATATGGTGGCAGATTAAATCTTGGCCTTTTCCTCTTCCTCATTCTGCATATTTGAGCAATACTGTCTACTTTCTGAAAATCTTTCAAGTGAGGCCCTTCTAAGTCTTCTCTCTCCTTCATCTTTGTTGTCTTGTAGTTCATCCTCCAGTCCACCATGAAGGTGATTTAAAAAATCTAATTAAAATTTTTTGAAATGTTTATTTATTTTTGAGAGAGAAAAAATAAATAAACAGGGGAGAGGCAGAGACAGAAGGAGACACAGGATCCTAAGTAGGCTCCAGGCTCTGCGATGTCAGCACAGAGCCTGTAGTATGTCCCAAACCCACGAACCACAAGATCAGGACCTAAGCCAGTTGGATGGTTAACCAACTGAGTCACCCAGGTGCTCCTAATCTTTTTTTTTTTTTCCAGATTTTATTTTTATGTAACCTCTACACCCAACTTGGGGCTTGAACTTACAACCCTGAAATCGAGAGTTACATGCTCCACCAACTGAACTAGCTAAACACCCCAAAATCTAATCTCCTTTCCTTCTTACCTAACGTCTTATAGTTCTCCACTGCCTACCTAATCCCTCTGCAAAGTATACAAGTATCTTTGGAGTGTGACCTCTGCCTCATCTGACTGTCTCTCCCGTACAGAGTCGATGGTATAGCTATTCTGAACTTTTTGCCAGTCCTTAAATACATTCTGCGTTTTCATGTTTCTCTATGTCTGTACATGCTGTTTCCTTGATCTGGAACTTCTCCCTCCTCCCTGTCCGTCCCTGCTTAGTCTGCTCGGAAACTTTTCACTTTTCTTCTCTGTCTTTCAGTTGCAGATTAAGCATTTTTTTTCCCCCTGTGAAGCCTGTGGAAAAAGCATGTTTAAACATGAGAACATGGGACTTGATGCCACCCCTATATGGTTTTCAAACCTGGATCTGCCTGGATATAGTGCATAAGCAGTCTTGATGAGCCTTTAAAGTTCAATGATGATACGAACCTCACAGACATCTTAGGAGGATTGCATGTGGTAAGTGATAAAGGGGTGAAAGAGATAAAATACGCAGCCAGTACTGGGCATCTGGCAGACATTCAGTTGGATGCTGTTATCATTATTGTGACTGTGAATATTAATGACAAGAGTGATGTTATTAATGGCAACATTTCAGGCACTCGCATGCAGACTTAGATTTTCCATCCTATGGATCCTGAATAGATCTATATTGCCCATCTAAATTTCGTGTATGCAAGACTTTCCCTCAAAACTGAGTTCCTTCAAAACAGTGGGTTTCTTATATGAATTAATTTAAATATGCCGAACCTCAGTTTGAAAGGATTTGAAGCAGCTTATGTATAATGATACAATACAATATACAAAAGGAAATATGAGTAAGGAAACAAAACAGGAGTATAAAAAATCAAATCAAATAAAAAATAAAAATAAAACTACATGGACTATGTATTTCCTAGGATAGGTAACAGATTTATCTGTGAGCTTCCTAGTGGCCAAGGCAAAAGAGGACAAGAAAGATTTACAGCATCTACAAGGGAAAAATCCACCAGTTACTTTGGATAAGCATAGCTTTCCCTGGAATTGAACATTGTCATTGATGCATTCATCAAAAAGTGACACTGTGGCATACTGTGAATACTTGCTGGGCAAAAGGTGGTTCTTGATCCAATATCACCTGGGAACTTGTTAGACATACAGAATTTCAAGCTCCACCCAAACCTACTAACTCAAACGAACAAAAACAAACGTCACATTTTAACAAGATCCCCAGATGATTTATATGTTTTAAAACTTGAAAAGTACTGCTCTATGGGACAATATTTTCAATAACTCCCGCAAATAAATGAGAGAGTTTCATATGATTTTTTAAATATGTTTGTCTTGGATTCAAATATATAGAAATGTCTTTCAGGAAATATAATCCATTTCCCAGATTTGATGTACCTTTCCTATTTTTCCAAATACACTTTAAATCTGTCTTTTAATGAAGAAACGAAACATTATAGAGTCATAGTTCTTTCCATTCACTTCCCCCTGCCTTTTTCCTTGAAGGTAATCACTACTGTGAGGCTGGGGAGTATCTTTCCCGTGCAGACATTCATAGTTTACCACTCATGTGGGTATCCATAAAATATAATTCTTTAGGTAACTACTTTGTTTGAAGATCCTCAATGGAAACCCAGCATAGAGCATGAAAACCTAATCAGTAAGAGAAGTTCGTAAAAGTACAGAATCTGTGTGAGGGAAGTGCTTTCGGGCTTAATCCAAGGAAAGAACTTAGACTTTAGAACTATGAGAATGGATGGAAAAATATAAAAAAGAATGGCTGGGCAACATTTCGTTTTGGTAACGCTCCAGGAGAAGAATTGGACAGGGGGGAATCCAACATTATATTTAGTAGCTGTGGTATTGGAACAAAATGACAGTACTGTCGTGTCAGCATTAAATTCCAATATGTTTTTTTCTTTCTTTTTTAAGGAAGAGAAGTTTACCACCTTTTACTGCATCGTGTCTTTTTTAATGTTTACTTGTTTTTGAGAGCAAGAGTGAGCGTGAGAGGGTGAATGGGGGAGTGGCCAAGAGATAGGGAGACACAGAATGTGAAGTAGGCTTCAGGCTCTGAGCTGTCAGCACAGAGCCCTACATGGGGCTTGGACTCAGGAACTGGGAGATCATGACCTGAGCCTTCCGATGCTTAACTGACTGAACTACCCAGGCACCCCTCACTACACTCTATCTTTAGATGCTGCTCCACTTGAGAGAGAGGAGAGTGCCAGGTATGAGGGCCCAAAGAGCCCAGGGAAGATGCTCTGATAAAATATATTATCCAAGGAGAAGTTGGCCAGGGTCTAGAGAGGGATCTACCTCTAGAAGAAGAAGGGGCACAGGAAGAAAAGGGAATCTAGATCAGGGGAAGGGTAAGGAATTGGCCCTGTTAACACCCTGCCCACTCTTTTCTTTGCTCTCATCCTCCACTTTTCTTTCCTTGCTATTCTCCCATTCTCTGGAAAATTCTTCCTCTCCTCCTCAAATTCTACGATGACTCCATCAGGATCTCCCGAATGTCTGCCAAACCTGTTCTGGAGAAAAAATAACAAATGATCAGTAAGTGTAGAAATGTCATAAATGTAGAAACCATGTTCAGATTTACTAGTAAGCCAAGGAATGCTAGTTAAAATGACATAAAATTCCTTGGAAGAGTTTTAAACCTAAGGAGAAGTGGTTGGAATAGTTTCAAAATGAGTGCAGCTTCGTTCAACTCTAAGCAGCTTTAGTTCTCTAGGTCTATCTTAAGCATAAATTATTTTGATTTGAGGCAATTTTCAAATACCAAAAGGAACAGTGCTGTACCAACAAAGTGAGCATTTTGGCACTTGAAAACGGAACAGAATCCCAGACTTCTGAAAGCCAGCGGAGCATTCACTAATTATATTCTCTGGTAAGAAGCTGGAATGCAGATCTTTGCAGTACATGTAAAGGCAGAATCATTATTCCATTAGGTTTAGTCTGAATGTCAAAGGACACCATGAAAATTGCACATTTACTCATCATAAAACTGAGCAGGATGTTGGAAAGGGGAGCATTGGACATTTGGTGATGGGGATGATCTGCATGGAATGAATTATTGTGTCATCATTTGCTAATCTTTACATGCCATCTTTTGCTAATCAAGTCTGCCGAGCTGTGGAGGTCAATAGAGGAACTTGGTGGTGGCAGTGTTAGGAGAATTTACCAAAGGAAATGTCAGCTAGAAGATTGCTCTGGCCCACTACCTTACATATTCCCTAGGATCCCGTCATGCTTAACCATTCTCTATTCTTTGGGAAGGTTGCCCCAGCAAGCTTCAATAAATTTGCACCTTCACGGAGTCATGAGAGGCTGTCTTTCCGCTCTTGCGTCTAAGTGCAAGATGAGCGGCACTGACCTGTGAAGTTTATTACTACTATTATTGGTTATTATTATTTTGCCTTTGGAGTCTTTATTCTTGATATAGGCCTAAATCCCCAAGGGGTGAAAGTGAGCCATTTCAGGACTTCACCATATTCTTTTCTCAACCACTTTTCAACCCCTGTTCCACAGAACCTACCTAGAAAGTGAAACTACATACAATAAAGGGAACACAGGCACCTGTTTAAGATTTTTCTGCTTGGGGAAATGATACTAACTTTCCCCCTCAGAATACTGGTCCAGAAGAGAGAGGATTACTTCACTGTGACACCAGGAAAGCTCCCTTCCTGTCCATTTGGTAGAATGTAGTCATCTTTGATGTAATGTCTACTGAAAAGTCATAACTTGTCCTAAGCTGCATATAGGCTTTAAATCTCTCGTTTAAAGCTCTGTTTATTTTCATTAAGCCCTTTCTTTTTTTTTAACTCAGGTGATGTATTTGTGTTTAGAAATGTATAACTTTGGCTTCCTTGGCTGTTTGCCCCTCCTGCAGATTTTATGGTGGTAAATGTGTGCGCAAGGGCCTTTGTATAATTACTTGTTCCATCTAGAAGCTCTGTGCACTTGTATGCTCCTCAGTACAGTTCCCAGCTCGGGTTTTAATAATGTCTCTTGATGAGTCGATGAGGTTGATACTGATGGCAACGGAAAGAAAATGATAGTGAGACTTAGGAATAGAGCAGAAGTATGTTTTTATCTTTACAAAAAATGTTTTTCAGGAAAAGATTGCTTTATGCTTTTACTGACATAGGATGTCAGTGGCCCTCCCGCTGTAAATACACTCATAGCTACTTGCTTGTTGACCTCGAATGGGCATAGACCTGATTTCAGTTGGAGGTTTTGAGGCTATTTCTTCCTATAAGACACGAGAGAAGACTATCTCTCTATCATTTGGTGATTTAAAAATGTAATAATTATTTCATATCATTCATAGTTTATATGAGGTCACTAGAGATTAGTTAGAAGGACTAGTCTATATTATTCCACACAGAATATATTCTTTAAATTGAGAATAAAGGTTATTTTCAGAACTCCAGGATTACAAATATTACTAAACAAATTTCTTGATTTTACTCTTTTGAATATTGGCATAGAAATGATTGGGGTGCCTAGGTGGCTCAGTCAGTTAAGCGTTCGACTTCGGCTCAGGTCGTGATCTTGTGATTCGTGAGTTTGACAGCTCAGAGCCTGGAACCTGTTTCACATTCTGTGTCTCCCTCTCTCTCTGCCCCTCTCCTGCCAGTGCTCTGTCTTTCTCTCTCTCTCTCTTAAAAATAAACATTAAAAAAATTAAATGAAGAAATTATTATAGGTATTTGTGTAGTTCTTTGTCTTCATATGTTTTTTTAAAATATTGTAATATTGCTCCTTTCCCCAAAAGTGTGTTATGAAAACTTTTAATTGTTATTGCTATATATTGTAGATACATTTCTACTTTTTCTTAGCCTGAATGATTACTGGTCTGTTGGCCCTGCTACTTATGTCTGCAGTGCCTTTCCCCCACTTTTTGTGAGCTGAAATCTACCCCAGAATTTAAAAAGGTGGACTGAGTGCTGTGATGAGTTGGCCTGGTTTCTTCCAATCTTTTTCTGTTTCTTATTACCAGAGATTGCTCAAGAGTGAAACATTGACATCTGAGGCACATGGGTGACTGTGAAAAGCCGGGGAATGCCATAGGTTTGCTGGAATCATAATGTGTGACAGTGGAGTCGGGGAATATACATTTTAGCAAATTCCCTGGGTGACTTGCACATATTAGTATGAAGAATTGTTGGACTGGTAATCCCTTATACTGCTTTCACAGCCTTCCGCTGTGACCGCAAAAGTATAGTTGATCATTAGTACAGCTTCTTCAATGCCAGCCAATCCCTGGATAGGGAAAAATTGAATAGCAATATTGTGCTAGATTGGACTGAAGTTTGTTAAGATGTCTTGAAGTCCATAAGAAATGACACCTGATGCTTTTCTGGGTTTGCCCCAATAAGGTTCATGGGGGTTGGAATCTAATGGGGCAGCCCTTCTATTATAATTATTTTGCCTCACCTCTAACTGGATGTAATTTGGCTCATTTTTTACTTGTTTTTTTTTTTTTTTTTTTTTTTCTTCTAGCTCAAAAGGAAAATCATCAGAATGTTCTGGGGCTACTCAGTATCAGCCTTGGAATGGACTATGTCATTTTCTCTGAGGAATGAAAGTAAAGATATTAAAGCAGTGATAATATAGAGAATCTATATGGAAGTTCTTCAACTTCCTTCTAGTGAAGCAAGACCTTTATGGGCATCTACCTTCATTTTTTCCTTTCCCCTTTTCTTCAAATGGAGTAAGTGGCACTGCCCACTCCCTTCTAGCTAGGGCTCTTCCCTCCATCTATGCTCTAGAGCCCAATTCTGCCAGTTTCTAAGTGATTTTGATGTATTGATTATCCCCATTCTGGATCATCAATCTCTTCTTATTGGCTCCTTCCTCTCAGAGTTTACCATGCTCAAATCTCCCTCATCATCTTGGAATTCAACTTCCTCCTCTAACACCTCCACTTCTCTTTTCCCCTTCATGGTCCAAAGAAAGCCTTATCTACACTCTTGTCTTACTTCCTCATTCTCCAGTTATTCTCCGACCCACTAGGATTTCATACTGGGGCCATAATATCACTAAAATGTCTTTGCCAGTCCCCAAAGTTCTCTTTACATTAACAAATCCATCAGTCCAACAGACACTTCACAGTCTTTTTCTTTCTTAGCTTGGCAGCATGTGAGATGATTGGTCCTTTCATCTGTCCTGAATTCCTTCTTTCCCACTTATATGGCATCCTTATCCCTCTCTCGTATGCCACTCTATTTCTTGTTCTGGCCATGGTACATATATTTCAGTTCTCTGAGCTCTCTGTTTTCCATCTTAGCTTCTTTTTTTGCATTGCCTTCCATCTAAGACTGTCTTTTTCCTCCTCAGTGATGCCTCCACAATATCCTCTATTCCTTTCCATGCTGCTTCTCTGTTTCTTCAACACTGGCTAAAAATGCTCATCCCATTCATTTCCATAGAACTCCTTACATGGCATTTTTTTTCACTGTACTTTAATTACCCATTATCTATGTTTCTCACTACAGTATAAACTACATAAGGCTGAAGCTTGTGTCAATTGTCCTCACTAACTTCTCTCTAGTGTTTAGTATCCTATGATAGTGACTGGTATAGGGGTCAGATGGGAGTGTAATCAATACATTTTGGATGAATTAATAGAAACACACATGTACATACACTTGCACATGAGTGCATGCACGCACACACACAGCTATGGTTCTATGCATACTGTGGAAAATCTAATCGAGTATGTGACAATATTTCATTTCTAGGTCATAGATTTAATTAACTACTATTGGAAAAATATGTTCACAAAAGGTTGCCATAAGAAGTAGGAAATGCTTGGAGAAAAATGGGTGATTCAAACAGTATACATGTTAAGAAAAGAGTGATTGCATGCACAGCTGAGGTGAGCAGTAGACAGAAAACAACATTGTTTTATTTATTTTTTTAATGTTTTCTTTATTTCTGAGAGAGAGAGACAGCATGAGCAGAGGAGGGTCAGAGTGAGAGGGAGACACAGAATCTGAAATAGGCTCCAGGCTCTGAGCTAGCCGTCAGCACAGAGTCCAGCGTGGGGCTTGAACTTATGAATTTTGAGATCATGACCTGCGCTGAAGTTGGACGCTTAACTGACTGAGCCACCGAGGCGCCCCAACATTGTTTTAAAACTTAACCATACAGGGTACTGTGAGTCTTGAAAGGGAGATATAGGAAGAAGGTGTTTCTTGAGAGAGCTAATAGTGAAGTAGAAAAGCACAGTGCTAAATTGACAGATAGTGACAAGCCAGATATTCAGCTGGAGCAAATATATTCTGGCCAAGAATAAAAGACAAAATTTGGAAGCTTGGCAGGTTGTCAAAATTCATAAAACAAAAAAAGAGTGATAAGGTTTAAACTTAATTATTTCATAAGTAGGAAATCACTAAAATACTAAATTTCACATTTTTCTCTGCATACTAACATGAAGTATAAAGTTATTAATTATATTTACATTTTCCCCTTAAGCTTGCAGTCATTCATTTGGTCAGATTCAGCTAACATCTTAACAGAGGTCGTATGATTCAGAGCCTTCTTCCAATGAACTGATTGCATGCTGCTACTGTATATGAAACAATTGTCCTGGACAATATATTGTTTCACTACGTTAAAATTTCTATTAAAATAAAAAAAATTATCATGATGTCTAACTCTTCTAACTGTCAACTACTTAGTATTAACAGAGAATTGAATTAACATGAAACATCATTTCAGATAATTAGGGAATTGTTGCATGAGTACAGATCTAATTTTAATTTCTGAACATGTACAGACATTCTCCTTTGGTGTCTTGTATTAAGTTATGAATTTTTGCCATCCTGCCACAGGTTTCTGGTTCATATTCAAGCCTATCTGAATTCACTTTTTATATTATTTATACATCAACTGAATGATTTGCTAAACTTAGATATATCCTTAAACATGAATTATCTTTCCACAATTAATCGAAATGTGATTTGAAAACAAAAGCTTAGTTACTTTGTGCATTTTTATTATATACTCTGCTGGTGCTAACATTTTATTAATGAGGCATAGCCTCAAATTCCCTCTATTCCCTTCATGATAGTTTACAGTCTAATTCCAAAAGTAGTTGATTCAATCTCCTTAGTCTTCAGGCTTTCAATTTCACAATCACTTCTCCGTACTCTTAGAAAATGCATTTCTAAGTTACTGACAAATTCGGCACAAATGTTCTCTGGGGGCCTTCCAAGGAAACCCACAAATGCGCTTCTTGAAAGACTACCTTTTGGATGCAGGCCATGGTAGTGCTGGCCAGCATTAGCTAAGAAAGAACTACAAACTGTACCAGCTAAGTGAAAAGACATTTTCTTCCCTTTCTAAAAAATCCCCTTCCTCCTGCTCCAGCCCTGGAATACTTAGATGTGGGAAGAAGGAAAGGCAAGGACAGGACAAAAAATAGTTGCCATTTTGTTTTTGCAGACCTGCTCTGGCTGTCCAGGGGGTTGAGGGAGAGGGGATTATTTGGATTGGATGTTAAATTCACGTTTTAAATTAAATTAATTTAAAATTCAAAAAATCTAAAATGAGACTTGATTTCCCAAATGACTATTGTTTTAGCTAGAATTACCTGGATAGCTACTGGCACATACTGGAAATATAGCCATGGAAAGTGAGATTTGAAAGAATATCTTAAAGACAATGGCAGAACTAAAATAAAACTGTTTTCTGCCTGCACCTCATTTAGTTCAATTCACTTTATTTATTTTCAATAATACTTACTTTTGTAAAGTTGTATTTTGGTACATTAAAGTTGTCTTTGTAATTATGTAACTAAAAAAAAAAAAACTAAAGACTCTAAATTGTCTTAACCCTTCCCTCCCTCTTATAGTTACTCCATATTTTTGCTTCTTTCTTCCCCTTGTTCCTTCCCTCTTTCCTTCTATCCTTCCAAAACTATGGAGACCATACTCTATGTCAGGCACTGTGTTGGTGTCAGGGATGTGCAGAGGAGAAAGACAGAAACAACCTTTGCCTTCATGGAGTTTACATTTTAGTATAAGAAAATAAGCAATTAACAATAGTTTTGCACTGAGACTGAGTGAATTGAAGGAACATGCCATAAGAATATTTGGTAAAGAATATTCCATGTAGTGAGAAAAGTAAATATAGAAAACCTTGAGCAAGAGTGTGATCAGCAGTCCTGAGGAAGAGCAAAGGCTCAAAGAAACATGGGGAAAGTGAAAAAAGATGAAATTAGGAGAGTGGGGCTGGGTACAGATGCTGTAGGACCTTCGGTCTTCAGATTTTATCCTAAATGTGATGGAAAGCCATTGCATGGCTGCAGTTAGTGACATAACTGGATTTGGGTTTTACATATAGACCATAAGGAAGCAAGAGTGAATACCAAATGACCAGTTTAGCTATACTAATAGTCCAGGCAAATGTGACAAATGGTTTACTAAGGAGATAGAGAGAGATAAATATAATAAGACACTACTGGATTCTGGTTATAAGTTGAAGATGCAGCTGACAGAATTTATTGATGGACTAGATAGAAAATATGCAAAATAGACATTAAAGATGTTTCCCAGGTTTGTTTGTTTACATTTTTTGTTCGCTTTCCAGAGTAATTGGCAGAAGCTTGGTGTCATTTACTGTGATACAAAAGAGCACAGAAAGAGCCGATATGGGGGGGAAAACCAAGAGTTTAATTTTTGTTATATAAGTTTGAAATGTATATTAAACATGTCACCTAAGGCATTTGAGTGGAGAAGACAGGTAAGATAGGAGATATATATATATATATATATATAGTACTCACCAGTTTATACCTGGTGTTTAAAACCACATGACTGCATTGACTTCCATGGGAATGCAGAAGCAGAGAAGAGGCTGAGCAACTGAGCCTGTCTTACTTCAGCGATGAAAAGAGAAAGGGAAAGGAGAAGTATTCATCAGTGGAAGCTGAGAAGATGTGTCCAATGATTTCCTAAAAGTCAAGTAAGAGAAAAAAAAAGCACAGCCTCTGATCAGGTGAATGTGATCAGTTGTAAAATGGCACAAAGGGACTAAGTTGGATGAAGACTAACTGGATGCTGTAGATCTGTAGCCATCACTGGTGTAGACATCACTGGTGACTTTGATGAGGGAAGTTTCAGTGGAACAGTAGAGTTGAAAGCTTGACTGAAGTTGTCTCAGGGGCAAATGGGAAGGTACGCAATAGGGAGAGTGAAGTGATAATCCTTTAGAGTAAGTTTGCTGAGGAGCAGAGAAATGGGGAGAGAGCTGCCGGTGATGAGGGATCAGAAGAGGATTTGTTGTTAGATAGGTAATAATACAAGACATTTGTGTGCGGGTGGGAATTATCCAATAGAGTAGGGGAGAAACCTTTATGTATGAGAGGAAGAGACAATTACAGGAACAAAGTAGGTTAAGAAGGTAAAAAGAGGATGAGATGCAGTGAAGAGTTGGGCCTTTGATAAGAGCAATGACCTTAGTTGTGCCCTCATACATAGAGAGGATAAACTGAATCTGGACATCTAAGAGAATCAGGTTGGGGTACCTGGTCTCAGTTGGTTAAGCAGCTGGCTCTTGGTTTCAGCTCAGGTCATGATCTCATGGTTCGTGAGTTTGAGAGTCGTGTGGGGCTCTGCGCTGATAGTGAGGAGCCTGCTTGGGAATTCTCTCTGTGTCTCTCTCTCTCTCAAAATAAATAAATAAACTTAAAAAAATTAAAAATCAGGCCATATAGACCTTGGAAAAGCCCTTCACAAACAGGAAACTAAGAATGTAAAGGCTTAATATTTAGTTGGGCCATATTTACTGGTCATGTCACCTACGCCACACAGACTGTTGGCATATGGGGCTTAGCCCCTGCTGGGGGAAGGGGGCAGGAGTCTACATATTTACTGGAACACATAGCTTTTATGTAATGAAATCAGTAATAAGTACTGGGGCATCTTTAATGTACCAGCTACTGAGTCAGGCTCTGAGGAGACTGTGATGGAAAAGACAAAGTCACTGCCCAACTGATCTTACCGTCTAGGAAAGGAGACCATGGGCAAAAAGATGAGGAGATAAGGCAGTCTGGTGACGCTTGTTAGAAAAACTGAAGGCAAAAAACATATAGGGAAATGGGATAGAAATTCTGACTTCTTTCTTTTGAGATTGAATTGATTAAACACGGGGCCCGTGTGCCGCAGAAACACAAAATGTGTTCTGGTCACTCTGAGAGTCATTATCTCTCAGCCTCACCAACCTTGAGGCAGGTGAAGCAGGACAGAAATAATTCTCGGTGTTCAGACAAGGAAGTGCAGATTCAGGGATTTGGGCACAAGTTGTAAAAGAGGACTCAAATACAGGTATTTGGGCCTCAGGCTTATTGTCTCCTTTATGACAGCAGGAGAAGGTGTGTATAATAAGTTGAATATGCTTATCATCCAATTTGAAAATCATCCTATAGATTCAAAAACAAATACAAGTGTAAACATCCAAAAATGAACACCTTTTAGATTTCCAAATGACCTAGGAAGTTCAGGTTCTCCTTTCTGAGAAAAATGTACAACTATATTATAATCAATCTTCTATAATGACACTCTTAGGTTGTGAGAATTTGTTCCAATGTCATGTTTCAAATTATTTTACTTTACTATTATTATTCTTTATTTTGTATCATAAACATTAATGCATACTCAGGGAAAAGTCATTTATAAAGTGTGTGTATTGAGGGGGCTTGGGGCCTTTCGTTTTGCTTTGTTTTGTTTTTTTTTTTGAGACTACAGAGGGGGATTTTCCTAAATAGAGAAATATTTAAACTAATACCCTCTAAAATTTCACTTTGGAAACTTGAAACCATTTGGGGAATATAAATGTGGTGTACAAGCTTGTTGGCTAAGCAACTCTAAAGCCACAGATTCCTTGTTAACTAAATGCTAAAGCAATGGATAAAAAAAGTATGATTGCTCTAATACCCTCTTTTTCCTTGTACTTAAACTAGGCAACAATTTGGATCTGAAAGACAATTTTATCTTTTAAGCTCTTGAAAATTTTGAGTCATTGGTATTTGTGCTGCTCATTATAACCAACAGAGTTTTGAAAATTATTTTGCAAACTTTCCGAGTGTGGTGAAATTAAATTAAACCTTAACTACTAAAACTGTAATGTTTCTAAAAAGGACGCTGCACGAAACTCTGGGCAGCCTTTCTTCATCCCAGTTTTGCAGTTGGAAAGTCTAGGTTTTTAGACTGTTTTGACAGTTGTTAAAATGCACGCTGTTTATGATGAAGAAGGAGAGTGGTATAGTGATTTTAAGAACGTGAAACAAGTGAGAATCAGGAATCAAACAACTTAATATTGACTTTTATTTTGGGGTTCCAGACTTGTGTAATCTTATGCATAAGCTTGGGGAAGTCAAATATCACAGGGAGTGTCTAAAATCTTTGTCTGAAAGTCTTTTTGTTCTTAACCGGCTGAGAATATAAAAAATCAGCTGTGGTATTTTCAGAACTATCCAATTTCAAATACCCTTTTATTCAGTGCTTTTATGACCAGTTGCTTGACAACATATAGATATGGTTACTTCATGTGAATGTTTCAGTGCCAGTGGTGCAGGCCTGTGTTTCTGGACATGTGCTGATATACACATTTTAAAGGGGCTCTTCTCCTTTGCATTCGCACAAATTTTAGAGATTTCTGTACCCTAATAATTTTCCTCTATGCACTCTAAAATGTGCTCTGAGACAAGTTTTAGTAGATGAGTAATGTGTTGGGTGTGGCTTAACAGAGATTTGGTACTCATCAGACATTAAACAGGCTACATGCAAACTTAAGCTTTAAAACAAAAACTCGGTCCCTGTATTAGAGTGTTTGAGAGGGAACTTTTGCTGTAATCAATAAGCTGAAAGTTTTAAAATGTAACCATTCTAAATAGATTATTTTTATTAGATATACATATATATAATTTCAAAATATGCTTGATATTTCAATAGTAATTATGATCTTTAATCTCCCCTATTTGGCTTTCAACATCCATTTTGTTAGGAATATATATACACACACATTTGAGTTGTTTCTCTGCACTTATAAATTTCTATAGAATATTTTATGCACATAGATAAGAAGGCACTTTTATGGTATACTCACATAATATGTCTAATATTTGGAACACATTAGAGAGAGATATTCATGTAAACAATTTTTCACTATATTTTGCTTTCTCTATCATCTTAATCATTATTACGGGCATGAGAAGATTAATAGTACAACAGACCGAAAATAGAAGAAAAAGGTAGGATTAACTCAACACAAGAAATTTAGGTAAATGATTGAATTTAAAATAACCACTTACTAGATCTTCTAGGTTTAGTAAATGCCTTAAAGCCAAATGTTTAGACTGTTAACTTGGCGGAGAGAACGCCTTAGACCACAGTTCCAGGTTAAAGCTGTTGTATGTTTGAACTAAAAACAATACGCATGGGGGTCCCAAGCAATTCTAAGGGATTATTTTTTCCTTTTAAGAAAAACACTGCCTTGTGGATCACCAAGTCCTGATTTGTACAAAGAAAAACTAGTTGAGGGCTGAGAGGGAGAGCTGATACATTTCAAGGAGGACCGGCCGGCTGCACTTGTGAGCGGTGACAGATTTCTGTGAAATATAATCCTGATTAAAAATGCATGTGTGAAACCTCTTCGAATAAAGCACTGTGTCCCAACAGCATTTTTTGAGCTCCTGCATGTGAGAAGGGAAGACTAATGTAGCTACTCTTGTGGCCTTTATCCCATCATTTGCTGGCTGTTTTACATTTCTGAAATTGTCCCTATCTAGGACTTTGAGTTAGGAAGAATTGTATATATTTTGTTGAAAAAAAGCCAGTGACACTCGCAAGTTTAGAAATTCAGGGATTCAATGCACACACACACACACGGCCTTTTTATAAATCAGACCAATGTGCCAAGTGATCAGAAGTTGTGATTTAGATGAATGTCAGTGACTCTGATAGTGAGGCCTCACTACCACTAAGTCGAGTAAAATACAAAGAGGCATATGTGTGCCACTACGTCGCACAGATTAGCAACTCCATTGTTGCCACTCTATTGCTCTCGCAGTACCAAAGCTTTAATCAACCGCTGAACAATTTTGAGTGTGGGTATAAAACCAATTTTCTTCATTTGGGGTCCAGATTTGAGGGCATTCATGTATAAAGCTTGAGAGGTTTCTAAAATAGAGATGAGACAAATCTGTCTAGTAAAAAATAAAAACAGCTAATGCAGCCATGAGAGCGCCTGGTAAAATTGGAGCGAGCCAAGTTGCCATTGTGCCCATGTGTTGCGGTTACCACAACTCTGTGTAATGTAGATTCCATGAATATGGCCTAGAATGCTCCTCATTATGGCCCTATCTTTTGCTGGGATCCCAAAGATTGGCATAAACCTTGTGGGTATGCATTTACTTAAATCCTTAGAAAACTGGGGAGAAAATCAGCAGAATGACGCAGCGGAGTAACATGGATTATCTGGCACCGCACCTGTCTCTAGTTAGTGGTGTGATTGTGATGCAGGCAGACGGGCAGACGGGCAAGTACACAAGTGCACACATATACATACATAGAGATGAAACAAATATATCAGAAACATATTTATTGAGCTTCTTCTATGGGCTCCATGCTCTGAATTTATAATGGTCTGAAGCTTTCTGCATAATCATAACTCCCAACAGGAAACATTTTAATGACATTTCTCCAAACACAATAAAATACTCTGAGTCTGTCCTTTGTAAAATGTGTGTCGAGGTCGTGCCCTGTGTGCCTTTCTTTGTCTTGTCTCCTCTTTCATGCCTCAGTCTAGCACCCTGTCGCTATCTGGTAGTCTCCAGTTCTTCACAGGGAAACATGAAAATTAACTCACAAATGCAATACATTTAACATATGGCCACTGAGGTTCTTATTGATCATGTAATCATCAAAGTATTCAAGATTTTAGGATTTCTAATTTGACACAACCAAGTGAGCAGGTGAGGACAATGTATTTGCCTTCTTTTGGGTGTCAGAGCTGAAAAGATTATTAAATGCACAGTTGCCTTCTCTTATTTACTTCTTCAGTGACCACATATCGAATATGATTGGTAACTCTCTTCCATTTGCAGATACTCAATTTCAACTGAAATATTAAAACAAGTATGGTTTGAGGGATAAGTAACAGCACTTATTTGTCTTACGTTTGAGATTTAACTTTATTGTGTCTTAAATTTTATATGACTTTCCCTAATATCTGTTTACATTTAGAAGAGCACCTGTTCTTCCTTATAGGACCAATCCTTTAGAAAGACTCTTTAAAGTGTATATACTTAATTGTGTGTATTATTATATATTTATTGCCTCTGGTGATTTTCCTAAAATAAGTGCAATTCTTTCTGCAGGAGGGGTATATTAGATCTAGTTTCATGTCAATATATAGAACATGACATAGTGGACAAAATTCTACAACAAAATATGTTGCAAGTACAAACCAATGAATAAAAATTACTATCATTGAGGACAGCAACAACAAAAAGCCTTCTAAAACCTTTAAGACCTTGAATATTTTTTCTAATCCCTTGGTGCCTTTTAACAAGTGAAACTATTTTTTTTATAAAATTGTCAATGGCTTTTCTTTAGATTTATTGGGGGCCCTACTTACGTGGCATATTTGTCCTTTGTGTTTCAACAATATACAAAGCTTTCTTGTGTATTATTTTCCTGGTACACATGCACACACATGAAAACGCTTGCAGAGAAGTTGATCAAAGTGAAAGCCTGATCACCTTCATGTAAAATGTGATCCTCTATGTCGGGTGCAAATATAAAACGGGTAAAGCACACGTACATTTTTTCTCTGTGGATATCCTCTTAGTGACGAATGCTTAGATATTAGAAGTGAAATGTAATTTATCCTTATCATTCTGTACATTTTACTTTATTTGCAATTAATTCTCTTGCTATATTACATCTATGTTAATATATGTTTTCTCAGAAATTCTAAGGAGAGTACTGCCTCTAATTTATTTCCCATCTTACAGTTGATTTAAGCAGAGGTTTAATACCAGTGATCTCCTTTCTTTGTAACAAATACACATGGTGAGTGTTCTGAGATTTATGTATGAACCTAGAATTCAGAAATGGGTTATTACCCTTTTTGATTTAAAATTAAGTATCAATTATTAATTCAAAAATTCACAATGAGAATTAGTCGTCTCAGGTTGCTATTTAATTCATTCTGATTATTTTAAAACTTTATATTGCTATTGATATCAACATCACTGTTTTTGAACAATCGTTTCTAGGATTAAAAGGTTATCTGATATTTGTAGTTGGTCTAAAATCATTGTGTATATGTATGTGAGTAATTTTTTTATTTCTCTTCTCATGTAGAGAAATTCTAGAAGGAGTTCTGTAAGGACAGTTACAATAATTTGGTATATATTAAAATACAGTGGCTATTAATTACAGCTTCAGAAACAAAAATTATGAAAATAGAAGTCATCATGCAATAGCGTTGACAATAAGAATTGTCATTAGACGTCACTAAATGCTTCATATTTCAAATGCCAATCTTGACTCCCTGGAAAGAGACTATCTGTAAAACAAATGTATTTGGAAAACAAAAAGCCATAACTTTTAAACCAATTCTAGGTCCATGGAAATGAAAATCTATCATAATTATAAAACAGTTACAGGCCTGACAAGGAGATAGAAGAGATAAAGAGACGAGAGACTGTTTCAAACACTGGAAAATGTTTGGTTTCAGCGCTTATACTCATATGTGGAGCACTTCATTTTGAAGTGCAATTTAAAGTAATGACCTTTGCGACCATCTGTGGGGAAGGCTCCCTCACCCTTGTAGACCCTGACAAAGAATGCACGGCCTTTCCAAAGAATTTTTCTACAATGTATGAAATTACGGTTCTTTCCACGAAAGAGTCTGAGGTTTCCTTTTCATATCTTCATCCGGGGCTGTTTTACTTGCCATACAGTACAGTAGCAAGTGGAATGTAAAAAATTCAAGAAGCGCCACCCCCCCCACCCCCATGGAAGAATGTGAATGCTGACCCTTTCTTTTCCTGACTGACCTGGTTGATACACATTCCAGATATTTAGCTGTAAACCTTGAAAGGCCTTTCGTGATTGTTATTTGAATAACAAATTTAGAACCCAAAGAAATATGTTTCTTCTGAACGTTAGCACAGGTACAGGGATAGCAACACCCCTCCTGGCCCAGGGTCCTTAGTTAAATCATCAGTTTGTTAACTGCTGTTTGCAAGGTAAACCCTCCCTCTGGAATGAACTTCTTTAAAGCAAAATGAAATAAAATAAAGGTAAGTAAAAGTAAATAGATTTTCCTATTGAAAGTTATTACTTCAGGAATGAAGAAGATGGATATTGATCGGCACCATCCTTTGCCATTACTGTCAGGTCCACATAGACGGCTAAGACACTTTATTCTAAGCAAACAGCCATTTTCTCTTCTGACATGGGATTCCAGTGAGAATTGAAAAAAGTAAAAGGTTTGTAAAAACATTTTTCTGTCCTTCTTACAGGGACAATTTATGTTGAAGTAACAGTTTCTGAGATACTTGCACCTGTTATTGATTTATTTCTTCTTTGTCATGAACAAGCTTCTGTTTCATAATACAGTTATCCTTGTATACGGCTCTCAGGCAATAATTTAGAAATAATTTTCATTGCAACAACGTCCTGAAGCTCAAGATACAGGAAGCATATAAATGAAAAACCTAAATTGTGTGTACTTTTTAAACACGTTCTCTGTTACGTATTGATAGTTGTGATATTTGTGTTTTGAGCTAATAAAGGCAAGATACCATTATGAGTCATTGTCATAACATTGCAAATGGAATTCTAAATCCATGAAGTCCCCATGGCTTCTGGTCAAATAACCCTACCATATGACCTTGTGAGTCCACAGAGTGAAAAACAGAAAAAAAGTGTGAAAATGTAAACTTAACACAATTGGGGTGTAATTTATGATGGCCAAAGATGGGCTAAGTCTCTGGTGATAAGAAAGCAAGTCTGAGTAAAAAAATCCAGTAAAGCTGAAGAAAAACTTTTGTTTAAATCACTGAGCACCTTTGATATGCAACTATAAATTTGCACACCAATACATGTATAAGCATCCACTTTATCTGTGTGTCCACCAATACAGTACACAATTGTTTCCTCTTAAAAAATCAATATGGCTGTGATTTCTCTATGGTTCATTCACTGTTTATGGATAGGGATTAATGTTTGACCTTCCCTTGCCTTCTTGACTTGAACCAATTACTTTAGAATAATTTTTCTGGTTTAACTTTTTATCACATCTTCTGACATTTTAGTGAATAATATTTGACAGCTATGAACATCTGCAAAAGTTATTGTTATCATAACTTGAGCTCAATGGAACTACCGTCACTGATGCTCTGAAGATCATATTGCGCTGCAAACATCTAAAAAAGATGTTTGATTTCTTAGTAGGAATCTTTGCTTAGTTTGCTTGAACAAAAGCAGACTGTTTCAAAAAAAAAAAAAAATGACACCTGGAGATGGAAAGCACATTTGCATTCTATACAGGGGAAGCCTCAAAGTATTTATTTTTCATTTTGGAATTTTATGCATTATTGTCATGCATAAAATGGCTTTTAATCTTCTCTCTACACACATATATATTTTCTCAAATGAATAAAACAAAAATCTTTAAAAGCTGCAAATCAGCTCTATGCGTCAGAGGTTTGCAAATAATTTCTGAGAAAACTATTTCGTTTTAGTGTTCTGATTTCTTATTCAGTATGCGCCTAGAGAAACTGGTATATTGCATTCTCCTTGAAGAAAGCAATAGAGAGAGAGAAAATGCAGTTAGTCATTTATGTGCATATAACAATATAAATCGCAAAGATTAAGGGGAATCATTTTGGGGAGCACCACAATTTTGCAACCAAAAGCACTTAAATAATTACCTTTTTAAGTAACTTTTATTGACTATGCAGAAGGATAAAAAGTAATCTTACTTGTTTTAAATGGCATAAAGCAACCAAATGCCATTAACAGAGTGTTACATTTCTTATTTCGCTAAGATTGTTGAAGCTTACCAGAAAGAGATAAAAAATGTATAAATTCAGAAACACTGGCTAGTAATATCCCAAACCATTGTCAGTG
Organism: Hyaena hyaena; assembly: GCF_003009895.1. NCBI lineage: Eukaryota > Metazoa > Chordata > Mammalia > Carnivora > Hyaenidae > Hyaena > Hyaena hyaena. Next base: position 1,097,295 of record NW_024081078.1, on the reverse strand, counting down.
GACTCCTACTTTCTCCTGCCAAAATATGTGGAAGCATGCATGGATTGTACTAGATTAGTAAGAGGGGCTCGTTTCCGTGGCATTAGCCAGGTATCTTAGCAACAAGACCATACCAGATTCTAGCAGTGCTCTGTGGTGGTGCATGTAATATCCTGGACATAATCTGTCTTTTAATTTTCTTTGGATTGTAGTGATATTACAGATACATGTGTTCAGTTATAGATCTTTATTTAATAAGAAGAATGCCTTAGCTGAAGATTTGTACTATGCCAGGAGTGGGCAACTCACAGTAATGTTGCTGGCGGTTTAGCCCAGGTACTGCCTTGTCGCACATTTCAGATTGACAGGAAAACTTACTCCCTTCATTAAGATGTGCCTCATAGTTCATATCTTTATGCTGTGGAGATGAGGATGCTTCTGGAATTCATAATACTAAGAACGTTATTTAATGTCAGATAGAATGCAAATTGCTCGTACAATTGAAATGTCACCTAAAACATGCCACCGTATGCAACACCACTTTATTATAAGTCACTGAGAGCAATATCTTAAATTTGGAATTGCACTAATCCTTCATCTGCTTTGTTTACCTTTCATCTATAATAGAGATGTCGAATTTCCTCCAAACTGGATTTGCATGTTTTAACTGCTTGCTCACACGGCTCAGGATGTGTGGGAGAACTATATAGGGGTACTTCCTTTGATTTTCTTGTCTTTTTGTTGTTTGTTTAATGCAAATTAACAGCAAAAGATAGCTTTCAAATACAAGACAAAATGCCATGTCAACCCTTTTGGGGAAATAAGATAAAGCTGATAGAAGAACATTTGATTATTTAAAGGACGAATTAGAATACAAATACACTGTCGGTTTATTGGTAATTGATTTTCTTGGTAATTTAGTTTCATGTGGTATTCTTTTGTGTTTAATTGAAACAACAGTAATTGTGCAAGATTAATTTTGTTCACAGTAAAATTACACATAAACCATCTAAGACTTTTTTAAATGCTTGCTTGGACAAAGTGTCCAGAACAATTACTTTCCCATATTCTGACATTAAAAGATATTGTTTGTACATAAGAGTTCTTAAAATTGACTTCTAAATATTCATCTAAGGCTTACTGGCTTAGCTTTTATAGATCAGTTGTCAGTACCAAAAAAGGCCGGGACATCTCTGTGATTAGCACATTGCAGGGTTTTCCACAAAGAATTACATTTTTACAAAAAGGAGAGTCAGGTGAAGGAAAATGGGCAGAAAGAAGAGACTTCTTAAAAGACACTCATTGCATCTATCATCTCCGACTCAATATCCCCTCCTCATGCTACCCCCTCTCCACCCCCCACAGCTTTTCTCAATGAATTTTAGCTCTGAAGTACCACTTAGTATTTTCTGACGGGCAACACTGGAGATTCTGTTTTGCTTTGTTTGACATTATACAGGATTTTTACTGTTCATAACAGACTATGCTTAGCATACACTAGTAGAACTTAAAACTTTGCCACAAATGACTATTGCGTCATGGATACCATTGATACCAAACTTACATAAGAGTATAAGGAGCCCCCAAGTTAAAATTCTTTGAGTTGTATACTTATTTATTTATCATTTGGTATAAGAATCTGTATAAGACTTTTACAAAATTTATTTCTATTTATGAAGACATGCTTCAACTCCTTCCAAAGAAGGCCTAAAGTAGCCACTTTAATATGAATCATACCATGGAGTTATGTCATTTTCTGTTTTTTAAAGATCTCTAGAACCATTTAGAACAGCTTCTCAAAGGGCTGTCTAAAGATTTCATGCCTTAGAATTAATTGGTATATTTGTGGAAGATTCAGGTTCCTGAGTCTCCACATAGGCTCATTGTATAAGGATTTAGAAACACCATTTTTCTTTGGGACATTACAGTTTGAGAACTATTCTTTTAAAATAATGAATGACAATCAAGAGAAAGCTTAATTTTCATAATAAGGGTTAATTTCAGCAAATTGAATCATGTTATGTGAGATATATATCTCACATATGTACATGTTGTGTACTAACATATAAAAATAACTTGAGGTTTCACTAAAAAATAACTTGAAATAAAAGGCTAGGAATTACCTTTATTAGTTAAAATTATGCAAGTTGTCATCACAGATCATTTTGCTTAAGTCTTTCAAGTGAGAATATTAGCTTAAAGCCCCATGATACCTCTTAAAATTATGTGGGGAAAGAGGATATCTTTTTTTCGTAGCTGGGAATTTATTTGAAAAAATTTCTTAAAATATAAAAACTAAAAAATGTGCTTTTGTTAATACATAATATCAAAATGTGATTTGTTGCTTTCCCTGCATTCATTAATGTAAAAAAGGGGAAACAAAACGAAATCAAGAACAAATATCTTTTAATTTAATGGAAGCTTTTCTTCCCCCCATTTTCCTTCATTTTTCATTTCATCCATCTTTGATCTGAGTGTTAGCTTTGAAGCTAAATTACATTTTTGTTCCTCTTGCACAATTCTTGGTGACCAACAATGACCTTGCATTTACAAGCTTCATGGGTCTAGATGCATCCCTGATTTTTGTGTAAACTAAATACAGAAATCAGTTTAGTCTGCTGTGTAGTGTGATCATCTCCTGGGTGTAAAATGACCTCTGGTTGATGGTGAACTGCATTATAAAGCAGCACTAAACAGAATGTGAAACATAGAAAGGCAAATTGAAGAGCAATTCAGAGCCCATGAGAACACAATGGACTTGTGATATATGACAGATTTCTATCTGGACCATCAGCAAATGGTTTCAGAATAGATGCGCACAATTCCAGAGACTGATAAGTAGGGAGCTGGTCTCGGGTCTAGAAATATAGGAGAAATAATTCTGTGATACCTCTTTCCACCTCTTTGTACATGTGGGGTACCAAATATAGTCAGTTCAGAAAATGTTTCTAACATCATAGATGGTAAACATTACTAAGAATGATGGATCTGACATATAATTTGGTATTTACCATCAAAAGTCTTCATAGAATTAGAGCAATTGTCATTTTAAGAGTCCCAAATGTTCATTTACAACTATGACCATTTTCTTACACAATAGTTGGCATCTCTAGCTTCCTATTCTTAAATACTTTGCCATTCCTAGAAACTAGCCTTTTTAAAATAAAAATTAATGTGTTCCTCTGAACACAACATATATTCCTGATTTCTCAATTTATGTTGGTGGCACCAATATTTCCCTTGTTACTTGTATTCAAAACAAGTAATCTATATTAGGTCCAGTATTCAAAACAAGTAATCTATATTAGGTCCAGTACACATATATTTCCAGTCAGTTTTGTCATCACTGTGAAGTAGATTTATTTTGTAAAAAGTTCATGGGTAAGTCGAAAAATACTTTTAATTCAGATGTGAAGCTTGATTTAGCAACACACTGTGAAATGACACATCCTATTTCTAATCCAGTAAAATGAGAAAATGTGAAACTTTCAGAACAATGTTTGATCATATAAATAGAACAGGCATAAAGGTAAAGGTCAAAGAGTCGAATTTTTACCTGAAAAAATCAAGAGCCCATTTTTTCTTTTCAGAGGAAACAGAGTTGTTGATTTTATCCAGATCATTTGCTTATACATGATGGGAATATTTCATCTTTTGAGACTTTATGCATCAAGGTGATTTGAGTATCTGCTTTAAAATGTGGCATAATGATCTTTTGTTTTTTTCTTCCCTTCTTTCTATCTGATGCTTCTCCTAGGCACAGCCCACACCAAGAATAGGACAACAGAAGCAGATACTGGTGATGTCACCTAAGGTCAAGACTCAGATAATGGCACACAGGACATAAAGTAGAAGGCTGAGAAGAAGCTGATGAGATCCTTGATGGGTGAAGACCAAGGGGATGAGAGTGTCAGCCCTCAATTGTAAACGCTCTTGTAAGGTAAGTTGGGGAGGAGGGGTGAGAAGATTTGAGGACAGAAACCATGCCTAACCTACTCTTCCTGCCCCATCTCTGACTCTGTATAGGTTGGAAGAACCAATTGAATCCAAATAATAATGGCTATTTTATACATGTATCTGAGTCCTGGCTAACTAGCTTGGTTTAAAAATGAACTCTACCAGACGTGTCTGGGTGGCTCATCTGGTTGAGCATCAGACTCAATTTCAACTGTCATGATCTCACACTTCCTGAGATCGAAGGCTGTCTTGGGCTCTGCACTGACTTCGCAGGGCCTACTTGGGATTCTCTCTCTCCCTCTCCCTCTGCCCCTCCCCACCTCTATCTCAAAGTAAACAAACATTAAAAAAAATTGAACTATGCCACTTTTCTCTTCTACAACAGAGAACATGATACTGGAGAGACAGTATTCTTTAGGATGGAGCTTTGGGGAACTGTTTCTTGATGGCATCGTCACATTTTAACTTATGCCTATTATAGAAATGACGACAAGAAAGCTCAGGCAAGACACTTATGAGAGCTATGAAGTAAGTAAGGAAGATCCAACCCTTTGGCAGCACTGATATTTACCCCCACGTGTCATCATGAATGCTGGTTATGTGCGGCGAAACCTTTTCCCAACAATAATTACGAACTCTGTGTTTTTACAAGGTAGCAGGGCCTCAGCTTTGGACATCAGTGCAACAGGGTTAAAACAGGCAAATCCACCTTTTCAGAGGCTGCTCCAACTGAAAAGGTCCTTTTATATACATATTCATCTATTTTGCAGAGTAGTTCTGAGCTTTCTGCGTATCATCCCTCTGATAGGTAAGAGGAGGAAGGAGAGTTAGCAATAACTAGAAAGTTAGTGAGTCTCCTGGCAACTATAGAATGCATTATGATTCCTTCTATTAGAAAACAGAGAAATCCCCTAAATCAGCTTCTTAAGAATACTGATTAATCCTGAGCACTTCGTATATAACATGGATTTTGTTAGAGGTTTGACATGAGTTACACCTTCCAGTCCTCATCACAACCCAACTTCTTATCATTCCATGTTGCAGATGAAGAAATAGATCGGAAGAGGATAATTATCTTTGAGAAAAGTCAGTCAGCTATTAATAATCATGATAATAATATTACTTGCAATGATATAGCAAACACTTCCATAATACTTACTGTGAGCCTGTTATTACTCAGTGCTTAATATATATCAACTAACTTAAAACCAAGACAACCCTGTGAGGTAGGTGCTCTAATTATTCTCATTTTTATAGATAATTAGATCGAGGCCTAGAAAGACCAAGTTACTATCCAATGTCAAACATCTAGTAAGTGGCAGAACCAGTCTTCAAAACCAGGCATTCCTCTGACAATCTCTGCTCTTGACTATCAAGCTATGGTAAAGCATTACTACCATCAAAGTAAAAATACTTGTCTTCAAAATCCAAGCTTTTACCATCACTATCTACATGTCATCCTTGGAACATAGCTCTTAATATGAATACTTAATCGTTTTGTCTTTTTATAGTTTTTACACATGAGTTTAGATATTTGGGATATTCTATGGATATAAATACCTTTTCAACAGCGGAAGTTGTGATTGAAGAATGGGAAATAAGAACAGAAATATTTGAGCAACTAAGCAATTTGAAGTATTCAGTTCTCCTTAATTTTGACCTTTCAAGTAAACTTTATGAATGTGTTTATAGATTAGTAAATTAAGTGAACTGTGGGGAATTACACTGTTGGCATTTTTTGTGGCAATGCTGCTTAACAAGTAAGGTATCTCAAAAAAAAAAAAAAAAGCAGTCCTCTGTGAAAGCATACACTATTGAGTGAATTAATGTGCATTTACTATTAGTGAGTGATAATGAACATTCTGCTAATTTTTAGAAGTTACTTGTACCATGGGCTGTCTCAGAGGCTCAGTCAGTTAAATGTCTGACTCTCGGTTTTGGTTCAGGTCATGATCAAATGGTTTTGTGAGTCTGAGCCCCACATAGGGTTCTGTGCTGGCAGCACAGGGCCTGCTTGGAGTTCCCACTCTCTCTCTCTCTGTCTCTCTCTCCCCCTCCCCCACTCACACTGTCTCAGTCTCTCTCCAAATAAATGAAAAAACTTAAAAAAGAGAGAAATTACTTGTACCTTATTCTAATCAGCACTCAGAACAACACTGCAGACTTCCTTCCGAATTTGATCTTTACTTTCAATCTAAAATTGATTTTGCATTTATGATGATTGGACTACTATGTGGGGTTCTTTTTGCCTTTAGCAGCTATGCAAATGATAGACTGAGACTGACAGACACTTAATCTTACTATTTTTATTATTATTGAACGGTAAAAAATATGTCACTACTTTTATGATGTCATTTTCAACTTGAATAAGCTTAGACCACTTATTGAAAAATCCTGAGTAATTTTAAATTGATGTTGACATTAAAGAGGATTGCCTGTAATGATAGTGTCTTGTAGCTTTAAGTAGCAGTCTGAAGTAAATCTAGTAATAATTATGGTTACATCTTGATCACTTGCCTTTTCCTGTTTATTAACCTTGTAAAGAAACATATTGTTAGAGTCATCTTTAATTCATATGAAAAATTAATCCCCTTTCCCTTCCATCTCAGATCTTAAAACAAAGATAGAAATGTAAATTCAATGCTTGAACTTTTTTTTCCTGGAGGAATTCCCACATGGAAAGCTGAAGCGATGCCACTAAAGGCTTGGTACCTTGATCACACAACAGCTTTAGTGCCTTCTGTCACCGTCCCTCCATGAAGGAATGCCAACACTCAAGACCAGTGTTATCCCAGGGCCTGCTGGAACCAGCTAGTGGCTGAGTTGTTAAGACCAGCCCATTTGCAAAGAAAATACCTGAAAACAAAAACTCACCAGCTAACCTGAATTGCTGATCCCTGGAGGGGACTCTAAGGAAAGTTGGAAAAGATTATGTAAAATAGCTCTCACATGTTAGGCAGGAAAAATGACTTATTGCCTCTAAACACAAAGACTGTAAACAAGGTCTCTTATTTTTGCAAAAAAAGAGGAGAAATATCAGCTGCATTAGATGCTGCCCTCAAACATAGCTTTCATAAAGTGCCATCAGGTTTAGATTCATCCACTTATGTCTAAGAGAGAAGAGGAGAAATGGGAGAGATTTCTCTCTCTTATTTCTGAGCCCCCTTCTGCGTTGGGCAGAGCCTGAAGCCTAAATAGGTGGGCTCCTTTATCCAAAACCCACACTTCTGCCTTTTCATTCTGCACCTGGAGCAAAAACAGTTTGCTGCAATAATCAAAGAAACAGTACTGTGCTTTATAAAGATTTGACACTGAAGATGTGACCAAATCAGCATTTATTTACTGTCTGTCTCTCCTCATTAGCCAAAATATACATTATATGCATAAGTTTAACTTGGCTTTTTTAAAAAAACCTGGGATAAGCGAATAAGGTTTATAGTTATGCCAATGCTGCTATTAATTTCAATTATGTTACAATTTGATGCTTTCATATATAAATGCCAGAGATAAAATTAATGAAATTTAAAGTATATGTGATCTCTATGTGGTAAAGATTTATATTTAATGATGTTTTTAAAAAGTTGCTTAACAAGCATGATAATTCGAGTTACTGTTTTATTCTTTCAAATCCTACTTGGGCCAAGTGCATATGTTTCTTGTCTGTACCCTTTCCTGACTATTGCAGTCCATAGGGGTTGTCCACTCATAATAAATTCAAAGAACAGTAATTTTGTGTTTTTAAGTTTGTTTATTTATTTTGAGAAAGAGAGAGAAAGAGTGGGGGAGGGGCAGAGAGAAAAGGAGAGAGAGAATCTCAGTCAGGCTCCGTGCTGTGAATGCAGAATCTGACCCGGGGCGCTATCTCATAAACCGTGAGATCATGACCTGAGCAGAAATCAAGAGTTGGACGCCCAACTGACGGAACCATCCAGGCACTCCAAAGAACAGTAGTTTTAAACTTACTACTATACAGGAAGTTGGTTTCCATCTCTTGGGACCCTTTATTTCCAGATTTATTTACCAAAAATGTATTTGCTTAGTAATTTGTTTCTTCACATTGCACTTATAGGTCCTCTTAACCCAAAGTAGACAACAGTGGCATTGATCAGCAAAACTTGAGATGAGGCATCACGTCTGGGATTTGGGATTTGGACTGAATGAACATGGGCAGATGTTGTACAGGTGCTTGGAGGATACAGAGACTCCAGGCCTCGGGCTCCTTAAACAGAGCAGAGTGGTGTGGATTAACGGACTTGGACAGAATTGGTGGGAGCTAGTGATGGAAATGCGTGACAGCCAAGAATGCTGCACTAAGCCAGAAGGAGGTCGGGAGCTGGATAACCTAACGTCCACACAGGATCTGATTGCAAGCGATAGGCAAATAGCCTCAAGTAAAAATGTAGGGTGATCACAGATAGACTATATATTCCATATAACCCATGCAGGGTTCCAGCAAGACAGCCACAGCTGCCCTCTCCCCCTGCCAAACCTGGAATGGCATTCCTCCTTGGATATTTAAAGGATCTTATATAGTCTGAAAGACAGGCATCTAGGTGTTTCGTCTCTCATAAATGAACGTTTGCTTTTTTTTTAATATTAAAAATGTTTAACATTTTTGAGGAATCACTGTGCTGCCTCTCTTTGTCAGATGACTGTACTTCCCAGACCCTAATTCCCTTGGCCAAGGAGAACACAACTGGAAAGAACATGTGATATTTCTAAACAAAGGTTTTAAGAGCTCATGTGTGGGTCATCCATGCTATCTCTTCCATTTGCCATTAAGACCAATCCTATCATGTAGGAAATAGAGAAACGTGGAGCAGATGTCATTCCTGACCCCAAATGTACATGGAGTGTGAGTGAAAAATAAACCTTTATTTTGTAAGTCACTGGGATTTCTTAGGTTGTTTGCTATCACAGTATAATTTAACCTGAGTTGACTGATACACGCTGCCATTGACATGATTATCTGTACTGGAGTTTAGTAAATATTTGTTTGCCCTTTGGTATTTCTTATATTACTGTTTTTAAATCTTATTTACCATGATTATATGTCGCTTGAGAATAACCCCAGTGTCTTTTGTCTGTTTGTTCTATATACCATATAAACTGCATGCCTCTAAAATAAAATATTTAAAAATATATCAAGATGAATCAATGAATAAATACTTAACATATGTTCCATTATAGTAACTAGGAATGATATAAACATGTCAGAGAAAGTGAAATTTGGATAAATATTTCCATATTGAGAAGTCTATGATAATTATCAATTGATTCTAGTGTTTCTGCTCGTAAATCTAATGATCCTTCCCTTTTTCTCAACAAGGTATCTGAAAGTAGAGTGTGCAATGAAAACGTTACAACTGTATTGTCAAAATTATATTGTAAAAATAAAGTACCACATGTTTAACTTGCATTACTGGAGACTGGGTGATATGGCAATCATTGCACACTGTTTCATGAAAGAAGGAAAAAGTCGCTTTAAAACTAAAGCAGGAGGTAGGCATCTGGGTGTCTCGATTGGTTAAGCTTCAAGCTTCGCCTCTCTGCTGTCTCCCTTTCTCTCTCTCTCTCTCTCCTCCTCTCATCCCCTTCTCTCTCTCCCTCTCTCAAAAATAAATAATAAACTTAAAAAAAAAAACCTAAACTAAAGCAAGAGGAATTCCAAAAGGGGAGCTTTGCGGATAACCTAAGGATATTTACTACAATTCTGAGTTGGACCCTCACCTTTCATGTTAGGAAACTAGGTTTCATCATGCACTGGCTGATAGATTGAAATGAGTTGTAATCACAGCCAGTTGAAGTATGATTAAGATGCTAATTAATATATTTACAGAATAAGGGAATAGCTATTTCCAGGGTCCTAACTGCTAGTACCTTTATTCAGGGCAAGTCCAGGACTTGGAAGTACCTAGAGTTTTTGAACTAGTTGTTTGAAGCTTGCTTGGTGAGAAGTCATAATTACATGGCCATTCTATCCAGGTCATGTTGAAAGTGATGAAATGTCTTTGCCCTTCATCAGAGAATAGGTATCTAGTGCTAGAATTCAAGTCTTCCTTCTTCCACTAACATTGTTACCCAAGGTCCATGTGCAAATCAAGCCATCTTGCCCTGTTTTAACGTGCTAGTATGTTTTCTTTAGATGTACTCCTGTTTCTATTAAGTTAGATATTATATTCTTAACATTTAGATGGTAGCCTTGCCTATTTAATGAGTCAATGTCTTGGAGAGCATCATTGTTTTTTGCTTTGTTCTGAATGTTTTCTGGCTTTTGGGAAACACTCCCCAGTTGCTTACAATGTACTATTTCTGAATGTATCGTCTTAGGACAACATTCAACTGTGAGAAAAAAGTACCATTGACTTGTGAACAATACAGGGGCTGGGATACCGACTGCAATATTGTAGCTGAAAATCCACTATAACTTTTGACCTCCCCAAAACTTAACTATTAATAGCACACTGTTGACCAAAAGCACTACAGATTACACAAACAGTTGGTTGACATAGTTTCTATAGTATATGTATCTTATACTGTATTCTTACAATAAAGTAAACCAGAGAACAGAATAGGTTATTAAGAAAATCGTAAGAAAGAGAAGATATATTTACAATACTGTACTGCATTTATTGAAAAAAAATCCGTGCATAAGCGGGCCCATGCAGTTCAAACCTGTGTTGTTCAGCTATACCTTGCTTAATAGTTAGAAGACTTAGAGCCATCTGGGTGGCTCAGTGGGTTAAATGCCCAGCTCTTGGTTTTGGCTCAGGTCATGATTTCCCAGTTCATGGGTTCAAGGCTGGCATCAGGCTCTGCGATGACAGTTTGGAGCCTGCTTGAGATTCTTTGTCTCCCTCCCTCTCTCTCTGTTCCTCCTCTGCTGGTCTATGCACGCTCTCTCCCTCAAAAAAACAGGTAAGTTTTAAACTTACAAGTTTTACTGTTTAAAATCATTTTTAAAAAAGCTCAAAGATTTAGGTTCTAAATCAGACTTTAGATTTTATTACCTATGCGATCTTGGTCAAATCCCTTAATTTTTGTCATTGGTGAAGTGGAAGTTATGATATATTTCTCAGGGAATTATAATGATGATTAAATAATATGCAGGTATGAGGTAGTCTAAACACATTGTTGGAAGAGTCATCAGGGAGCATATCCAGTACTCATGTGTTCTCAGATTTTCCTCCAGCAGCCAAGACACCAAAACTGACTGACCCAAGGATCCAAGGAGTTACACCAGCTCCTACAAAGACCTGTCACTTCCTTGCACCCCCACCGATTTATAGCCTCTCATTACAGTTTGATCAGAAGACCCTCAGGAGTAATTTGGTCATGGCCTACATCCTGTTGACCCTCAGGATCAACATGAGATGCCTGAAATTCTTAAGTCATATCTCATCACGTGAGCTCACATCCCCATATGGTTCTGTATATCCCTTAATTTAATTCACTCAAACACTTTCCTAGTCAGACATTAGAAAAATCTTTTTTTTTTTTTAAATCAGGAGTTGGTAATTTTTAAAAGGTTGGTTAGTAAATATTTTAGGGATTGAGGGCCAAGAGACAAAATCAAGGATACCATAGAGGGACTTATATAATCATTTAAAATGTAATTATAAAAAATGGAAGCCCCCAGACACGAAAATTAGGAGGCTGGCTGAACTTGACCATATTGGCTGAATTTGTTAACTCTTGCTCTGTATCTTCAGCTTGCTCACTAAACCTCTTCAGGTTTAATTAATTAATTTATTTATTTTGGTTGAAGTGGATCTGTCTCTCAAATGAACAAACCTCTTTCTCCTGTTCTCTTGAGTCATGACTGTTCCTCCTCCTAAACTTTCTATCACTGCCCCTGGCAGTAGGGGGTCTTCTTTGCCTTCATTGCTGCCTCCAGACACTTTAACACCACCCTCCACTTTAAAACATTCTTTCTCAGAAACTTATACCACCTTCTACTCTTCTTTGCCATGACCGTAAACAGATTCTTGAGACACTATTCCCTCATCTCATCAACTTCCATTCGTAAGTAGATCCTATCCACTAACCCACCATTTGTCCCTATCCAACACAATTCCTGTCATAAATCTTAGTGATTTCATTATCTATGCAGACAAATCCTTCCAATATCATAACCACTCAGGTCCTTGACCTCCTCATGTCTCATGAGTTTGCCTTGCACCCCACCTTCGTCACTCACTCTAGTCACATCTTAGATCTTGACATTTCAGTTTCAATTTCAAGTACTCCAATTTCAGACCCCTGCCTGCTTTTTCCCAATCTTTCCCACTCTTTCTTTCTCACTGTCTCTAATACCTTGACTTCAACATCCCTGTCTTTTCAATTTTCCACCTTTTTACTGCCCGTCACTCTCCTCCTCTCCTTATCTCCTCACTTCTGTCCTTGCCCAACTTAGATCCTGTGCTCCATCATTGTAATGACTCTCTGGCTACCCACCTTAGTTTATTGGTTCATCTTTCCTGCTCTTTCCTTAGACTTGCAAAACCCAAAGCCTATAAAATTCAGCTCTTCACTCATGATGCAGCTGCCCAAGTAGTTGACTAGAGCTGAAGAAAAACATAGTCAGGTTCCTGTGTCTCTCTTTAAGTTCATGACTACCAATCTAGGGTGGGCTCTTAGTGCAACCTTGCAATCTTTCTTCATTTCTTTAGATGCTATGCTTTTCTTCTATATAGTTTTTTAACACAGCTTTATATCGTCTCTAATCTCCCACACCTTTTCTTCTACCTTCTTTCAAAATATGCCCTTTCTTCTTATTTCACTTAAAAAACTAGAAATAATCCAAAGGCAACTTCTGTGCACTTTTGCACATCTACCAACCTGCTCACATCTGTCCCCAAATATTTTGCCTTCCTTTTAATTACAAAGAATGATTTTTTTTAATCTTTAATGTTTATTTATTTTTGAGAGAGAGAGACAGACAGAGTACAAGTGGGGGAGAGGTGCAGAGAGAGGTAGACACAGAATCCAAAGCACAATTTAGGCTCTGAGCTGTCAGCACAGAGCCTAACTTGAGGCTTGAACTCGTGAACTGCAAGATCACAACCTGAGCCGAAGTCAGACGGTCAACTGACTGAGCCACCCAGGTGCCCCTAAGAATGAATTGGTTTTTTTCTCATCTAAGACTAGTCCCTCTTTTGTGCATTGTTTTTCCCTTCTTATATTAAGGACATTGTTTCTGCAGTTGACTTCTGTCTCCTGAATCAAATTCTCCCTGTGTACAGGAACAATAGTGTATAAGTATTCTATAATATCACACAATATAAAAGAGCTTCACTTAATCCCAGTGTACTTCTAAGTAACTCACCTATTCTCCTACTAACTTTTCTATAAATCTTCACGAAGACTGTATATGATCTCCTTCTACTTCCTCCCCTATTCTCCCCTGAACCCACTGTATTCTGGTTTCACTCTTGTCACTTCACAAGAATAGCTTTTCTTATGTTCCCAAAGAGCTCCATATTGTAAAATCCAATGGTCACTTTTAAGTTCTCATTTCACTTACTTAGAAGCAGATTTTGACACAGCTCATGACTTCTCCCTTCTAGATACTTGACCCCTGGTATACCATTCTCTTTTGGTAATCTTTCTACTTCACTAAATGCTCTTTTCAGCTTGTCCTCCACATCTGAATATTGGAATGCTTCCAGGCCCAGTTTCTGGATTTTTTTCTATTCTCTCCATGTACTCAATCCAGCTTTTGTACTTTTGTACTCAATCCAAAGCTTTTAGTGTCAAATGTCATTTATGCACCATTGCTAGAATCATCTCCCTGGAATTGCAGACTCTAATATTCCACTACCTTTTCAATATATCCAACTAGATGTCTGATATGAACTTCAAATCTGATATATCCAATCAAATTAGATGTTTACCCCCAGATTCCACCTTCAGAACCCACTCCTTCTGCATCCCTCTCCATCTAGGTAAACCAGAACTCCATTCATCAAGTGACTTGGGTCAGAAAATGTTGGAACTTTCTTGATGTCTCTCTTTTTCTCACATCGCACATCCAACACAATTCTGTTGATTTAGCTTTAAGTTTTGTTTAGGATTTGACCGTTTATCACTAGCTCCACTTTCATCCAAGGTATCATTATCTTTTACCTAGATGCTTTCAGTTACCTAAGTGATTTTGTTAATTCTACCTTCATTTCTCTATAGTCTGTTTTTGAAGCTAGAAATGTCTTGTTTATATGCAAGTATAGGCAGTGTTCCTCATGCTCAAAAACTCAATGGTTTCACATTTCTATTATTTCTTTGTGGACTCCCTGTCATTTTAATCTTTATTAGTGTGGTGTTAGAAATCTTAGACTGGCCCTTCATGGTTTTTTTCCCCCTCTTATATTTAGTATCTTTGTATTTTTTCTGTAGTCTTGGATATTTCCTTGACTTTATTTACTTGTCTTTTAATTGAAAATTTGAATTTCAGAGACCATATTTTCACTCCCCACAGGCTTTCCTTTATGGTTGTATAGTTGCTTTTGTATAGTATCCTATTTTTTTAATGTGGATATATATATTTTTTCAACTTCCATGAGTGTACTAGTTATAATTCTTTAAAAGCTCTCTTTTATTCATACATTACTCTATTACAAGATTTAAAATATGAATTTATATAGATCTTTTTCTTCTACAAGGTTCTGTTTCCTTATTTGTCTGAAATCCTTGGCTTTCTGTATATATATGTATTTTTTTTTAATTTTTTTAATGTTTTGTTTATTTCTAGGAGAGAGAGAGACAGCGTGAGCAGGGGAGGGTCAGAGAGATAGGGAGTCACAGACTCTGAAATAGGCTCCAGGCTCTGAGCTGGCAGTCAGCACAGAGCCCGACGCGGGGCTCGAACCCACGAACCATGAGATCATGACCTAAGCAAAAGTCGGACGCCTAACCGACTAAGCCACCCAGGCGCCCCTCTGTATATATTTAAGAAAGAGTATTGGTTAGCTAATGTGTGTATCCTTGGGTAATTGGTAAATAGCTCAGTGTATGGCTAGACATAGAGTATTGACTGGCAGGCTTACTTTAAGTTCAGTAAGCAGAGGGCAACTATCAAGTCTCAAGTTTCTCAAAAAGCTCAACTCAAAATCTTGACAGGGACTTTCACAATAGAAACCTTGACTTAATGCAAGAGATACATTCAAATGTGTTAGAGAAGAATCACTGGGAATTTCACTTAGAGAAGATATATTCTGAATTTTCAAATTCTGCCAATTGAAGCTGCAAATTGGTAAATTGTCCCATATATGGATTTTCATTTAATATGTCTGTTTTCATCCTCCTCATTGTTTAATTCTGATGCAACTTCTGGAGTTCCTGATGGCAGATGGCTCCCACCTCCATTTCCTTACAATCTTTCATACCATTTCTTGGGCTCAAGCTTTCTCAAATAGTTTCAACCATCTGCTTGTTTTCATAACTCTTTGACATTCGTCTTTTGTCCACTGGTGATTCCATACCTCCATTTTTATTCTCTTTCTAATTATGAAATTTTTATTTGTATTTTTTATACTTCTACAAAACACAATGCAGAGCTAGGTTTGTAACATGGAAAAAATAGCTCTATCTGCTTATATGTGACAGAGCTGGTCACTATTGTAACTACCAAGACCATCATACTTTTCCTTTGGTTATCCATTATGGTGAATATTTGAGTTTTTTGGATTTTCCCTAAAGTTCTGGAAAAGATATCTTTATACATCTATACCAAATATGAAAACACCGCCCTGTGTGTTAACAGGAAATTCATTTTCAGGAAGAAAATAGTATTTACTGTAATCGCCATTAAAATCTGTATAAAGATGAAATTGGATGGGCAGGATTTCAGTTGAACAGTATTTGGTAAAAATGTTCTTCCTCTATGGAACATGGCAAAACGTGTTAAGTAAATAAAAGGTCTTGTTTTCCTTTAGTGGCACCATGATGATTACTTACTATGGGGAATTTTCATTACTTGCACATGTTTGTTGCTTTTTGATTTGTTAAGTGTATATGATTCAGCATCATTTTCTCTAATACAAGATGACAAGAAAACCCTCAAACCACAGTGGTTTCTGCTGGGATATCCTCTCAAAGTATTTGCTTTTGTCAACCAAGTATTGTATATTAAAGAAATAAAAAGTAGGAGGCATTTTTTCTCATAATAAAGTAAAAATAATTCATACATATTTTCAAAACTAACTACCAAAGTTCACTTTTCCAATGAGAGGTTTTGCAAAGCTGAAGGAAATTTTCTTTTTTGTATGATTTTTGCATTTTGTAACTTTAAAGCTGTCAACATGTTTGAATATTTTCCTTGGGGGAAAATCATATTTAGTTACTTTACTACTAATTTGAATTTACAGCTTATGTTAAATTATAAATTACTTCTCTAACGTCAATGATGAGCATATTCTCAGCATAGAAAGGTAGATAAACTCAAATGAGTTTGAATGTTTTGTATGTAGGTTAGCATTCTTTCACTCTGTCAATGTTATTTAGGGGACTAAGACATTTAAATGATCTTAATTCAAAGTTTCCTTAGTATTCATTAACACAACTTTTTCATGAGTAACAGTCTAGCTTTAATTACTCATATCTTGTAAATTAGTAGTTAATATATAATAGATTTCCTACCCATAAATGAATTGTTTGGTGGTGCAGGAATATTTAGTTAGAACACAAGTAAATTGGGGTGCTTTAATTTGAAACACATTGAGCAGGCCATCTTCACATAGGGCTAACCGGAATGACATTTGAAGCAAGGAGGATCTCCAGCAGCTGTTAATTCACTATTTTGTACCTTCTCTGTGATCCTTACCTGGCTCCAGCCTCTCTTCAGCAGCTCAATACCACCACCCTTCACTTCCTAACCTCCTGCTGCCCTGCTCTTCTCTCCTGTAGACCCGGTGCCCAGGCCTGACATCCTCCAGGAACCCTGTAAGAAATATTTTATTTTATTTTATTTTATTTTTTACTTTATTTTATTTTATTTTATTTATTTTATTTTATTTTATTTTATTTTATTTTATTTTATTTTATTATTATTTTCTTTATTTGCCTTCTGTCCTGGCCACAAAACTCCATATCTTGGTTCATGCAAATTATCAATAAACTATTTTGAGCACTCAACCCCAAAATATTATATTTGGTATGTGTGAATTATATACTTGCATTTCTGTATAGCACTGGATAAAACATACACAAAAAATGACATTAAGAATCACTAAGCACATTGGTGGCTCATTCAGTTAAGCATTTGTCTCTCTATTTCAGCTCAGGTCATGATCTCATGGTTCTGAGACTGAGCCTGCAGTGGGCTCCATGCTGAGCATGGAGCCTGCTTGGGATTCTCTCTCCCCATTTCCCTCTGCTTTTCCCTCTATTGGGTGCACTCTCTCTCTCTCTCTCAAAAAAAAAAAAAAGTGAATTTTTATTCCCAAACTTCAGTAGGTGTTTAATACTTCCCCGGGGTACACATACTATTTTGGAGGTTACAGCATAGTCCATTATTTTGGATGAAGCCATGTGGGTGAAAATCAAATAATCTATTTGGGAGCTGGTGGCTTAATGCGTTTCTCTTTAAGACTTGGTTGTATTAGAATAAGAAATTTCTACTAAATAAATGGCAAATTATGGTATCACAATTTATGTGACAACCTTGAGGATGAAAGGTTTTTGGGAGATTTACCCAAAGATAGAATTGGCAACAGAGACAAACATTTTTTTTAAATTTTTTTAATGTTTATTTTTGCGCGCACGAGAGAGACAGACAGAACATGAGCAGGGGAGAGGCAGAGAGAGAGAGGTAGACACAGAATCCGAAGCAGTCTCCAGGCTCTGAGCTGTCAGCACAGAGCCTGATGTGGGGCTCGAACCCACTGACCATGAGATCATGACCTGAACTGAAGCCAAATGTTTAACCAACTGAGCCACCCAGGCACCCCTGACAAACATTTTTTTTAAAGTTTATTTATTTACTTTGAGAGAGAGAGAGAGAGAGAGAGAGAGAGAGAATCTCAAACAGGTGCCACATTGACAGCATGAAGCCTTATGTAGGGCTCGAACTCATGAACTACAAGTACATGAGCTGAGCTGGAATCTAGAGCTGGTCACTCAACCAACTGAACCACACAGACACCCTTGGAGACAAACATTTTTATATAAAGATATAAATTTGAAAAATAATATATACAAATTAGGTGGGCATTAGGACAAGAAAACATGTTGAGGGTAGTTTCTCTAACAGTGCTTGGGTTGGGATGGCAAACACTTATAATTTACAGTAAGGAATATTTTCTCATTTGTTAATTCTCTTCAAATCGGATTAAATGACTATTGTGTGTAGTTTATAGTTTCAACGTGGCTGCTTCTTAGATAGTTAATATTATCATAGATTTGTTTTTCAAATTGTAAGGAACTTTAGATAGCATCTCACCCAAACTATTCACTTTGCAGTTGAGGAAATTGAGACTCAGTGAGGTTAGTGCTCCTGCTAAGGTCACAGAGGTACTGATAGGATTTTTTTAAGGCTGTATCATTTGGCTCTTATTGTGTGACCACTGGGTCTTGCGTTCTTGATCAGTGGGATTGTAAATGGATCCTTCCTGGAAAGTGCTTCAAACTGTATTTGCTTCTTTCTGTGTTAGATGTTAAGAAGAGTGCCAACTGTAGATTCCAGATTTTACAATCTCATCTGTGGTCTCATCACGGAGTGATGGTGGATTGGACTGGGTAGCAGAATTCAAGCATACAGAAAATCAGAAAAGTTTAAGCAGTCTTTAGAAAAATGTGTGACTAGAAAGTATGCATTTCTTTTGCAAGAAAATATTTAGGTTGAGATTAGATACTTCAAAATTCCTAAGCCAATATCTCATTCGGATAAGAGAGAATCTAGGTACCTTGGTGGAGAGAAATAAAATAT
This sequence comes from Hyaena hyaena, assembly GCF_003009895.1. Classification (NCBI taxonomy): domain Eukaryota; kingdom Metazoa; phylum Chordata; class Mammalia; order Carnivora; family Hyaenidae; genus Hyaena; species Hyaena hyaena. The sequence continues at coordinate 1,078,436 of NW_024081078.1, read as the reverse complement.
GTGTGGATATATACTAACTCTGAGTAACTGGTTGTAAATTTGAATTAAACTTTGCAGAAGCTCAAATACTTATTCAGAGGGTGAAAACAGAATAAGGGTGAAACAGAATAAGAAATGGTGTTTTTTGAGTGCAATATTTAGGATGTTCCATGAACTGTAATATTGAGACATATTGACTAGACATCCCTTAATCTTCCATCTTTGGGTTAAAGATCTCTCTTTAAGTGTGACTATATGCCACAATCTAACGTAATTATATATTTGTTACTTATTCTCTATTCCTCCCATTAAAATATACTATCTCTCTTAGGTATATACCTAAGAGAAATGAAAGGATATACCACACAAAAACCATTTCACAAATGCTTATAGTAGCATTTTTCATAATAATTACAAAGGAGAAATAAGCCAAAGTCTATTGCTTGATGAATTGGTAAACAAAATGTGGTATATCCATCCATACACGGGACTATTACTTGGCAATAAAAAGAGTGAGTACTAATACATGTTACAACATGGTTAAATCTTGAAAACATTATACTAAGTGAAAGAAGCCAGTCACAAAAGACTATAAATTGTATGACTCCATGTCTTACCTTGCTAAAACTGCCATAAGAAAATAGCCAACAGCCAAGGGGGATCCAGTGATGCTGTGGAATGAACTACCTCTGCTGGGGAGAAGATGCATTGTGGGTACCCTGAGGGAAACAGGAAGCAAACAGAAAGCTAGCAGGAATGAGTGTGCCCTTGCCTCCTCCTCTTCCTTCAAATTTCCTTCTAGAGTTCCCTATCGGTAGATCCTAACAGGGAGTAGCTGACTGAAAATACATCTGGTTTGTACTGTTCCAGCCCCAGCATCAGAAAGCTGACTGTTCAAGTGTGGATTTACAACTCAGAGACAATGGTTGACTGAGTGACACACAATGTGGGGCTTACCATAAACTAGAGAATCCCTATCATATTTGTTAACCCCAATAATTGTAAGTGAAACAAAGGGTTCATGGTGGAACAATGATGACCAATCCTTAGTCCATCTCCAATCCAGATGAGTTGGGCAATGAAGTTTTCAGTCACTCCGAAGTGTTTTCATAACTTTATCAGGATTCTTACTAGGTGGTCAGTACTTTGGGTCCTCCAGAAGCCTTATTACCCTGGCCACCCAGACACTTGCCTACCTGGCTACTTTCTACCTTAGGAGGCTGGGAAATGGCCAGATATGCATGATATGCATGGAAGTCCTGAAAGCTATTATCCATTTGTTCTAAAAATACTACGAACTAAGCAAAATGTCTTTAAGAGACCAGTTGGCATTTTCAATAACATAGTCTTATATAACTATATTTTAAACATTGATAATACAAAGTTTAGAAAGAAGCTGAACTTTTGAGCTCCCCCTCCTATTACATCATGTAATATATAATATAAGCTGGCAGACTTTTGCAAGAAAATATTTACAGTGAATACAGTGTTACATGTTTTTTGTTGTCATTTTCTGCATTCATATATATATATATATTAAAATTTTTAAATGTTTATTCATTTTTGAAAGACAGAAAGAGACAGAGTGAGCAGGGGAGGGGCAGAGAGAAAGGGAGACACAGAATCTGAAGCAGGCACCAGGCTCTGAGCTGTCAGCACAGAGCCCGACGTGGGGCTCGAACCCATGAACCATGAGGTCATGACCTGAGCTGAAACCCATCCAGCTGAGCCACCCAGACACTCCTGCATTCATTTTTTTAATGCATCCTTTTTGGAGAAAGAGAGTAAATGTGTCTACTTTCTTTGGGAATGATGAATTTCATTCCAATATTATGTTCTTAATTTCCAGAGTTAAAACACCAAATGCATTTTTGTTTGTTTTGTTTGAAAGGATGGTAAGCATAGAGGGTAGTGTTGGTTTTTGTTGTTGTTGTTTATTTTAAGGCTATTTCATGATGACATTACAAATGACAATTCTATATCTCCCTTACTTTTCATTGGTCATTTACAAACATGGGAAAGTATGCATGTTTGGTAGCCAAACACCAAGTGACTTGTTCAGTCTTCCTTTCCTTAGTTTTTCTCCCACGGTTCCCAAGGGCAGACAGGAAGTACTCCTCTATTTTTCTGGAGTATCTGTTTGGGGCCTAGTGTCTGTGCATTATACATGACGGTATGTAGCTACTCTAATTTCAGGTGCTAGGAACCTGGAGAAAATTTTGTACTGTGGGGTTCATTCACAGTTGCTTTGTTTTTATTTTATTTTTTAATAATCCCCAGGTCCACTCATTGTTTTTGCTGTCTTTCCAATATTGTCTTCCTACCTCTTCTTTCTCGTTTCTTTGAAGGGCTTCAGGTTCTCAGGGAAGCAATTCTCCCTCTATCATAGTGGTAGATTCCCACCCTGGGTTTTATTCCTCGTGTAGTTGAGTCACTATTGGTCTTCTAGGAGTCAAAGCTTATTTTACTGTAAGTATAAAATATTTATAATTAAAGTTTCCATTTTCATTTTGAATAATTCTCTTAATATAAAAAGCTGTTTTCTACATTCAGATTCAAAGTTATCAAAATAGGACAGCACTACAGTTAACAATAATCTACACAACTTCACAGTCGAGCCCCACACTAGATATAAAGATAGAACTATACCTAACTAAAAAATTAAACAAAAAACTTATATATATATATATATATATATGAGTGTGTGTGTGTGTATATACATATAACATAAATGTTATATATGTTATATATATATATACATATAACATAAATGTTTGGCATATATATATATATCCATATAACATAAATGTTGTTTGGTATTTGACATGTTGATTTTAAGTATTAACCAAGTTTTTGACAAATGAGTTCATTTGATAATAGAATCTCTAACTAGATAATCTCTAACAATATTCCCAAACCCTCAATTTTACGTGTTTACGTGGTACCACAAATACAGATTTTTATGTGTCTCTGATGTAAAATTGTCTTGTTAAGACTATGATAGTTTTTAAAAGTATGTGATTCCCCCAGAGAGGTCATATCAGTGTTTTTTTTTTTTTTTAATAAACCACCCAGCAGCAGAAATTTTCATTCTGTTGGTAAATTTGCCGGGAAGACAATTTTACTTGTTTAGATTATGCTGTAATCCCTGTTTTTCCTCATCCACAGTTTATGACAAAACAGAACTGACAGTCATTTGTATGTGGTGCCACAATCAGTGAACATTACCATGCAGGCTAATACGTCTAACCTCGCTGCCAGCAGACTTTGGAAATCAATGTTCATTTCACACTGTACCCGCCTCTCCCCAATACTGCTCCACAAATACCAAAGCCAGGAGAGATGACCCTTTTTAATTCCTTAATATAGGCCACAGTTCTCTTTGATTTATAGAAGACTGGTAGTCTATTTATAAAATATGTATCTGCAAGATGCAGTTTATGAGAAACTTGGCTTCAGGGACACATTAATTCTAACTGCAGATGCAACTTTCATGTTTTATAATATAACCCTGACAGCTGTAATTTCAGATTAAAGATTTTTCATTCACATTCCCACCCTGATTGTTCTGCACGGTCCTTATATTACTTTATTGTCGATACCAAGTGTTCACTCTATTGGGAGTCATTTAATAACCAGCTGCCATTTAAAGTGTGGACAGAACATTTGTCTCAGCCAGGCCATCTCAAGTAGAGTTCCCTAGCATACGGAGCTGGGACCTCTTCAAGAAAAACAACAGCTGGCCTTCACTATTGTCTTGACTTTTCCTTTTTTGTGATGGCTAGTTAAAATAAACATGGACACTCTTGGTGAATTTCTGAATGTGTTTGTGAGTTTGTTATTTTAGTAACCAAATCGTCTACTCCATCAGTCCCTCATCCTCAATGCCTTATCCCAGACTGACCCCCATCTCCTTCATGGGTCAGGCTCTCATTCTTTTCTGAGTTCTATAAATGTACATTCCTCTTAAAGTCACTTGTATTGGACAATAAGAATTGATCAACATGAAGACAGTAGGTTAAATGGATATCATGTTGCTTTTGGGGAGACTCATGTATCTGTTGTACAGATTATGTTTGTAAATGATGAGATCGTAATTAAAGTAGTATTAATTATAATAATAGGGCAATCTTCCAGAAATATAATTTTAAGTCCCAGTTTGTCTATAAAGCCTTTGAGATCTCCGGTTGATGTATGAAAATGCATTCATGATTGGTAATGTTTTTATTTAGTGTCCACCTTTAAATTTCCTTAACTTGACAGCAGGGGATTAACTTCTGCAGCAGCCAGTGGTAAAAGGAAATAAAAAGGAAAAGTAGAGGAAAGCTTTAAAAAATGGACTCTTTCATGGCTAATTAAACTGGAATACAAATCAATCATTGGAAATAAGTGATGAATTTTTTATGACTGTAAGATGACTGTACCCTGTAGCATTTGCTGTTCACCGAAATTACAATTCCCATCAGCTTATAGGGTAATCGTTTACCTTAAGCTTTACCTTTATCTGTCATATTGATCTGAAACTCTCAGGGAAGGAGTGGAAGGGTAGAGGTCTAAATAAGTGTGGGGAGTAAAAATATATCCGCTAAGAAACATCGGAACTTCCGACTTAGTTGACTAAGACTTTTTTTTTTCCTTCATTGCATTTCTACTATTAGGAAAGCACCTAAGTCCTAACTAACTCCTCAGGCAAACTTAATTATGGTAAACAGGCGGGGAGGAGGCAGCCTGCGCAAAAGCTGAGCGGTGCATTGAGTGACTGGTTTTCCACCGATGATGTCACATTTACGGGTTCCCCACTAAGAATGAAGATTCATCAGCAAGTTATTTGGAAATGGTTGCAATGTTAGATTCGTACTACGATATTAAAATGGTAAATTCAGGCTAAGATTTTTTTTCTGAAGTATTTCCTAATATTTGAGCTCTAAGCTACTTCTCTGTATAATTTGTTTTCTGGGTGGACTATAATAATAATTTTTCTCCTTGAGTGGCAGGCAAATTTTTCACATAATGACAGGGTTTTTCTTTCTACAAATGTCATACGCATATTGTGAGGGATCATGGAGGAGTCTAAACTGGCTCTTGATTTTGCACCGAGATGATATGATAGTATACAATATTTCCAAAATAAAAATATTTTGAATCTATATATTTTTCTATAGATGTGTATAAATGTCTACAGTGTTTGCAAAATGAGGACCATGTATCCTGTCACAGACACAAGGTAAGATGTGAAGAAGTGCCTGAAACCAAAACATTTGTAATGAAATCCAAGATGTAATTACATCCACTTGGTAAAAGAACATTGTGGATCTAAATTTCCACTCTTGCCAATGTGGGATTCACAAAGTCGCTGGGGATTCGTAGACTGGTTCCTACAAGTAAATATTACTTCTCTAGAGACAGTGCCGTAACTAAGTGTTGAACTCTCAACCCTAGGAGACACTCAGGTCTCTGATCTAGCTTGATGACCTTGTCCACAGGGCTGCCAGGGTTGCTTCTGGCTGTCTTAACACAATTCATGTATTACCACTCCCAGAGAGAAAAAGCATCATCCACATCTTGGCCCAGCTCCTCTGTGTGTCATCGTCTGAGGGCAGCAATAAAGAATTAGGCCAGCTGCACCCACTAGAAGAGATTGTGGCCTGAAACATCTGCATTTCAAATACAGCTCTAGATGAATAATAAATTGAGATGTCTCTGCCTTAAATTGGAAAAGAGGTCCCATGACTAATCACGCCTATAAGTGAGCTAGTATTAGAATTTGGGGGGAGAAAAAATGAAGGCATCTTCATTTTCTGCCGCTGCACTGTCATTCTGATCTGCACATGGAAAAACACAATTGGGAAAGCAGTTGGTTTACGAAAGAACACAGACACTTAACTTCGATTTTTTCCTTGTTTTATTAAAAAGAAAAATAAAACAAGTAATTATTTAAGAAGAGAATGCAGAGAGAGTGCAGCACAGCAAAATCCTATATAAAGGCAGCCATACAACATCTAAATGAAATAAAAGATTTGGAAGGGCCAGGCCTTGGCATGCTGGCTGCCTCACTATTTACTATAAACAAAGTATGGAGACCTCTGGAGGCTAATGGAGCTGCTGATTGGTATTTACTCATCCCAACAGGATCTGGTTTCTGATAATCTAGGACTCCTGCGTATTGACGAGCGTAGGCCGCTGGTGAACTAGTAGAGCCCACTTAAAGGTAGGGGAGAGGGGCTTGCTGGGGCTTTGTGGCTAGGTTTAGCTGAAAGACTGTTTATTTAGAATTCCTCCCAAGTCCTCTAGGACCCTAGCAAGGGCTGCAGAAGTCAAATTCCCCAAAGCCCTGTGTATCTTTGTAGAAGTATCTGGTTGGTGAAAGACTAAATAAGAAACCTACAACATTCTTTAAAGGAGCCCAGGGCATTTTATCTGAATTTTATACAGTGAATTTTGGTGGAACATTCATTAACGTATAAGCTATTTCAAGTTGAGTATTTAAGTGCAATTCTTAACATTTGCTCTAATAGTAAATTTTTCAGAAAAAACTTAAAGACAATCTATGCTTTTAATGGCATGTTAATATTCTTTGTTTGCATGGGCATTTTAGGGTTAAGATTTTATTTTTCCCCCAGTTTCAATAAGATATAATTGACATGAGAGAGAGAGACAGCATGAGCAGGGGAAGGTCAGAGAGAGAAAGAGGGAGACACAGAATCTGAAGCAGGCTCCAGGCTCTGAGCTAGCTGTCAGCACAGAGCCCGATGTGGGGCTTGAACCCACAAACCGTGAGATCATGATCTGAATCGAAGTTGGACGCTTAACCGATTGGGCCACCCAGGCGCCTCAACCCTGGATTCTTAACCCAATGATTCCAACTTTATGGAGTAACAACTGATCATGTGATTTTGATCTTAGAACCATGAAGACAGTGTATGCAATAATGGCCCTGTATAAACTCAGTGACATTACACCTAAATCATAGTGATAAGACTTGGCAGCTATTTGATCTTGCCAGAATGATTTCTTTTCTGCCTTCAACTGAATTACCAACATTTTTCCTCTTTGCCAAAAGAAACAAGACACTGGCTTTCCATTTATTCAGTTAAACTTTCTGAGGATCACATTTTGATTAAAATATAAAATTTGAAAACACACAGATTTGTTGTAATTTCAGTAGCTTTGGTGTATGTATTTTAAGGTTGCTGTGGTTTGGAGAAAGATGTCTCACATTCTTTATTATTTTGCTATTAGGTCTGTATTATTTATCATTAAGATCCTTAGTAACATTTATCCTGTTATTTCTATTCCAGAATATCTGTTTTTAAAAACATTATAGCCTAGGGATGCCTGGGTGGCCCTGTCAGTTAAGTATCCAACTCTTGACTTCAGCTCAGGTCAAGATGTCATAGTTGTAGGATCCAGCCCGGTGCTGGGCTCTGAGCTGACAGCATGGAGCCTGCTTGGGGTTCTCCGTCTCCCTCTGTGCCTCTTTTCCCAACTCATACTCTCTGTCTCTCTCAAAATTATTAAGTAAACTTAAACAAATAAAACAAAAACATCAATGATGATATATAAGCAGGGTGAGAATATAGCAGGTCTCTCATTTGTTCCTAATTCTTCATCCCAGAATGATGTTTTCGGATTATCAAATACATGTATCAACATTCCCTCTTAGACCATGTTAATGCTTTTAGCGTTGATAGAAGTGGACAAAGGCAAATTAGTCATTTAAAGAAGTAAATTACTGATTGTATAGGAATATGTAACCTTATATCTATTAATCTATCAAGAAGTGTTTATTGAGTACCTACCATATGCCTAATACAGTGAAAGAACTGGGTAAGGTGTAGAACACAATGGAATGTACTCATTCTCTCAAGAGGACTATAATCACATGGGGCAGATATGACACATAAGAAACACTTAGTTAAGCTAGAGAAGCACGTAAGTGTGTGCTGGGATATTCAGTAGAGGTGATGAGAAAGATGGGAATTTGGTGGTGAGCATGGGCTAAAGAAGGAGAAGTTGTTTGGAAGAAGTACAGTTTGAAATGAACGTTAAAGGAAGGCCTGAAATTAAATAGAGAAGAGCGACAGGAAAAGTAGAGGATTACACAGCGTGTGTGTTCAGAAGCCAGTAAGGGAATTAACCTGAAGAAGGGAGACATTTTAAGGAAACACATTTGAATAACAAGAGGGATTGAAATCCAGGGGCATAATTTTGATTCCATGTGGTAACTGAGAGAGAGCCATTGGTAGCTTTGAGGCAGAGAAAGGAAATTCCATAAAATATGCAAAATAATTGGATAAAGAAAATAACTCTGATAGGAGGGATTATGCCAAGCCGGGCAATGGAAAATGACAGAAAATTACTGTATTATTTTTCCACTTAAATATGAGTTTTAGGTATGCTGTTGAATATTCATTTCAAAGAAGACTAATTTGTATTTCATGTTTTGCTCCTCTATAGCTTTTTTTATGGCAAAGTTTTCTAATAATTTTCTAAAACTGCATTAATATTTTTTTAAAGTGTTTATATTTATGTTACACGAATGATGTACATATACCAAAAAGCTTTTATTTTTATTTTTATTTTTATTTTTATCTTAAAGAGCGAGAGTGTTTGGTGAGAGACGGGCAAAGAGAGAGAGAGACAGAGAGACAGAAAGACAGAGAGAGAGCCTCTCAAGCAGGCTCCATGCTCAGCACAGAGTCTGATTCGGGGCTCTATCGATCCTATGACCCTGGAATCATGACTTGAGTCAGATGTTCAACTGACTGAGCCTCCCAAGTGCCCCCAAAGAGCTTTTGAAAAATGTTGACTCAGCAAAAGAAGTAAATTGAACTCATGTAAAAATCCACTTTGTTTTGAAGCTATTACCATTAATATTGTAGCATATAATATTTTGGTTACCTCTATACTAATATCTTTGTTGTTGCAAATAGCATTGATACACACACACACACACACACACAAGGCCTCATACGTTAGTGTATATATATATAAAAGCCCACATAAGTATACAGTAGGGAGGGATTTTCCAAACTGTAGGAGGTAACATTTGAGCTGGACTTTTTTTTTAAATCTTTTTTTAAATGTTTTTTATTTATTTCTGGGAGAGAGACAGCGTGAGCAGGGGAGGGTCAGAGAGAGAGAGAGGGAGATACAGAATCTGAAGCAGGCTCCAGGCTCCGAGCTAGCTGTCAGCACAGAGCCCAACATGGGGCTCGAACCCACGAACTGTGAGATCATGACCTGAGCCAAAGTTGGATGCTTAACCGACTGAGCCACCCAGGCACCCCCCCCTTTTTAAAAATATTTTTTAATGTTTTTTATTTATTTCCAAAAGAGAGAGAGACAGCATGAGCAGGGAATGGTCAGAGAGAGAGGGAGATACAGTGAGCTGGACTTTATATAGGGGCAGGGATTTGCTTCAAAGGAGAGAAGTTTCATGAACAGAACCAGAGTTGCCCCATTCATGCCCTGACAATGGAAAATTTGGGGTTTGGGGAACACTAGGAAATATATGCACTAAGAAATGAGCTAGGAGAGTGGTTTGGGGCTAAATAGTAGAAGGTGTAAAATGTAGGCTAAGGAATTTATACCTGATTCATACAAGATTTTTAACACAGATTTGGGTAGATTAAAGAGCTCCCCAGCAGAATGATGGAGGTTTACAGATTGAAGTGGAAAGAAGACCGTTTCTACTTAGGAAGGCAATTCTTCAGACCGTCTTGGGTGGGGTGGGTGATTATGGGGTGATGGAAAGATACAAGCTGTCGGAGTAGAAGATTCTGGCAGATACTGGGTTTAGCTCATTATGGTTATTCACAGAATACCCCGAGTCCCTCTGATGTCACTCTCTATTTAGCACTTTCTTTACATTCCCATCAGTAGTAACCACTCACATTATAGGATCAGTAAACAATCATACCTTCAAGAAATGTGTCACTTCCATGAAGCTCCTAGGTAAGCATACTTTTTCTCCCACTAAGCGGGAAGAAACAATGTCTTTGTATTAAAATCAGCCCCACATTTAAAAGAGAAACTTTTGGTAAATGTAGCTCCCAGTTTTATTTCTCTGGAAGGACTTGAGCCAAAGACAAAATTAACAATGACAACAAAGGCCATGGTGGGACAGAGTAAGGAGCTCCTGGATTTGCAATCAGTAATAATGGAAGATCCAAGATTGTCTTTGCAATTTAGAGTAGAATGATCAGATGGGGTTAATATTCTTTTGGTGAGATGTTCAGTGTCTCTGAAATCATGTAGCAAGCTGAATGAAGGAAAAAAAATAAAACATAAAAATGGAACCAATTGGGGTGCCTGGGTGGCTCAGTAGGGTAGCTCCTGACTCTTGATTTCGGCTCAAATCATGATCTCATGTTCGTGGGACGGAGCCCGCATTGGGCTCTGCACTAAAAGCCTGGAACCTGCTTGGGATTCTTTTCCCCTATTCTCTCTACCCCTCTCCTGCTTGCACTCTCTCTTTCACTCTCAAAATAAATATATATTTTTTTAAAAAAAGGAAAACAGAACAACTGAAGAACAAATTGTTATATTAGTAAAGGTCTAAAATAGTTTGTTTTTATAAAATTGACATACCCTTGCATTGTATATTATTTTAATAATCAGGTTCATTCCCCATCAAGCATTTATATCAAGCATTAACTCCCTCTGATAGCCTAACAGCTGGTAAATTAGAACCTCTTCTGACAATAAGGAAAAATTTTTTAAGCTTTTCTTCCCTGGTATTTTTTATATTGTGACAATAACTGCTATTTTCTGTCCAATTTTTTTCCTTATTTTGTAACATTAATTGTTATTCGACATTTATTATGTACCATGCAGGTACAGAGTATTTTAAGGGGCCTTATATTGTTTACACTTAATGCCATGGAACTTTTCTTTAAGGAATGCTTTGCCTTCGCTGTTATTACTAATAACAATGTGTGTGTGTGTGTGTGTGTGTGTGTGTGTGTATAAAGATGAAGAGTTATGGCATGGATAGTCCTGAAATCTTATTTTGATGTGAACATCCACTTATGCCTAATTAACCTTTCTATATCTGGATACAAAGGTTATGACAATTTCTACAGAAACCTAAGAGATGTGAACATAATGGTGTTTAAAACTTTCCTGTGGATGTAAATGATCACCGCTGCTATTTCTGGAATTATAATGGCATTGTTTTTGTCTTAGTAATGAAGAAGTTTGAAATATGTGATTCCTTTGGCAATATAAATGGACAACATAGCACAAATTATGTAATGCATTTGGCTCTTAGAAGCAAGGTTTTACCCAAACCTAAATTAATACTTTTGTGTCTGATCAAGGCAGTGATGAAAAATGATCTTCCTCTGCCTTCCTTCAGCTGAGTTTTCTTTCCCAGGGAGGTTTCCCTCTTCCCTGCAGAAAATTTGGCTGTAAAAGATGTGTGTGCAAATACCCGCAGGTGTTGAGCCTATAGCATGTCAGTCATGCAAATGAACAGCACAGGAGCTTGGTAAACTATACATACATCTGCAAATAATTGCCCATAGTTACTGAAATTGGCCAGCAGGGTTTTTTTTGTAAGCCCCCTTGTATATGCCCTTGTTCTAGATTTAGTTTCTAAATTGCACTCACAATTTCTAAAGGTACAGACGTCATTAAGGCCACCTTTCCCCTGCAGAACTTCATGTAACCCAGCCCCTGAAAACCATACATTAAAACTTCCATAGCATTACATTTTAGTATATGCTATAACATATAAGAAAAAAAAAAAACCTGGGGAGAAATGCTTGCATCTTCTGCAAAATAGAACTTTAAGACACGATTCGTTCTGTACTTTAACTCCCCCTGAGAAAAGACCTACATGATAAAATTTCTGTTAGAATCTGGCAGCCACAGAAAAGTAGTTTGCTTTGAAAAGAAAAAAAAATAGTAAAAGTTATGCTTCATTTCCCTGACCAATGGAAATGGAAAGTAGATAATTCTTTTTTCTGAGACCTTTGGCTTGATCTAACAATCAGCTTGGTACAGTGTAGAGAGGTTAGATATGAGATGTGTGTGTGTGTGTGTGTGTGTGTGTGTGTGTGTGTGTGTATTTTAATCCTTTTGTTAAAGTCAATATAGAATAACACAGCTACATAATTGAATAACATGATCATTAGGAAGAATGATGATAACATACTTTCGTGGGAACTGCAGTACACGTATTTCTATCCAAAATGCACTCAGATTATTAAAGATGGTGTGCTCGTTGCCCTCGTCCCCATTCCCAGTGTTACTTTCTTACTTCAGGTCTGAATTTTTTTTCTTATATTCCACCTTGTCTCCTTCATTCCATTCTTGTTCCCTTTAAAGCCATCCAAAATATTATCAGAGTTTCTCTATAATGAAAATCTTAGCATCTCTCTCACTCGCTTTTGAGCCATAAATGGCTCCCCAAGGATGCTTCATAACATAAAGGGTTGGATGATTTGTGACTATTGTATCAAAAAAAGCATTTCTATTTAAATATATTGGAAAGTTTCTTGGAGTTAAATGGCTTTCTTTACTGCAAGACTACTCAGAGCCTTTAGTATTTCAAGATTCATTGGAAGCTACTAAGAGAGTGATAGGATATGCATAATAGTCCAAACATACGTATCTACAGGTCTATTTTTTTGTGGTGATCCCAACCTACTTTGCCAGTCTCGTGTTGGCCCAAATTAATGCTGGCGTTATGCTCAAGTCATTTGTATTCCTGGTGCATATCATGTGCCTCCTCATCTCACTGCGAGTTTATGCTGTTCCTTCTGCCTATTAACACTTCCTCTTTGCTCCATATAAAATGCAGTCATTTTCAAAATCCAGTTCAGCTTTTGTCATTTCTATGAAAGATCTAAGGGAGAACTATTCCCTTCCTCGTGAGCATTTTAACGTTTTCTTAAAAGTTAATTATTGAACTTCTCACTGTAGGTTATTTGTTTTCTCACACAAATCTTTATATTAATAGAGAAATCACACTAATGATTTAGACTTCCAGTTCAATTTAAAGGTGAATATGGAAGGTTACCATAGATGATCCCATACTCAGGAAACCATAATTATAAGATTTCATGCCGTTGAGTACTCTCTTCCCCTTAAATGTGGGCTGGCTCTGTCACTTGCTTTTGATTGCTAGATATTTGTGGAAAAGACACTGCATGACTTCTGAGGCTATGTCATAAGAAGTCTTGCAGTTCTAATGGATCTCATGGAATGCTCATTCTGAGGGAAGCTAGCTACCGTGTAAGAAGGTCGACAGCCCTAAGATGAATGTGCTACAAAGAAGCCCACACTGGTTATATGGAGAGATAAGAGGAGGAGAGAGAGACCCAGCCAGCACCCTGCTATCCCAGACTTTCCAGATAAGGTACTCTCCATGTGAGAGAAGTTATCTTGTATATCTAGCCAACCACTATCTGACTTCAACTGAAAATCTATATGACATTTGGCCAACTGGGTCCATTCAACCTGGAAGTGGGGTGACGTTCACATACATAATGCACACGCGTGCTCGCACACACACACACACACACACACACACACACACACACAGGACATTTACTTCCAATGTAAATGGACCAATTGGGGATGGAAACTGAAAGGACCTTAAAGATATGATTAGTAAAGTCTAAGTTAAAATGTCAATTGACTTCTTTCAGTTGTGCATTTTAAGGTTGGAGACAAGAAATATGAATAAAGAAAAAAAGCTGTCAAATTTTCAGGTAACATCCAGAGGAAGTACGGCTGGTAGTATTGTTAGATTCAAAAACAAAGATGTTTGTCATTTCCAACTTCTCTGTTCAGCAAAAGACTCTCAAAAGAAGAAATGGCCCCGAGCTATGCAAAAAACAAAAACAAAAACAAAAACCCCAAAACCCCGCATGCTACCAGGAACACATTGTCTCTGGGTAAATATTTTAAGATTCTTTGGTAAGATGTCAAAAATATTTATAGCATGCTTGGTAAACCCTCTCAGGTACAACATGGCTAGGCAAGCTTTTTTTTCTGGAAAGGGCCAGATAGTAAATATTATAGGTTTTGTTGACTATGTAAAGTTGGTGTCCTATATCCTTTGTTCATTTGCTTATTGCGGCATAATACCCATAACATAAAGTTTACTATTAGTGACATTTAACCCACAGTGTTGTGTGACCATCACCACTATCTAGTTACAGACATTTTTCTCACTCTAAAAGGAAAAGCCACACTCACCAGGCAGCCACTCAATAGTCCCTTCTCCTCCTCCCCTCTGACAACCACTTTCTGACTGACTTTCTGACTACTTTTTGACTCTGTGGATTTTCCCTTTCTGAATCTTTTACATAAATGGAGTCACACAACAGGTGGTCTTTTGTGTCTGCCATCTTTTCCTGAATATAAAGCTTTCAGGATCATCCCTGGTGAACCATGTATCAGCATTCCGTTCCTTTTTATGGCCAAATCGTAAATATTCCGACGTGTGGAAATGGCACGTTTTGTTTATTCACTCTAGCGCCCTGATATTTGGGTTGTTTCACCTCTTGGCTATTGTGAGTAATGCTGATTTAGGCAGTGATGTGTGTTTTCTCTCTTGTTGTCAGTTCTTTAGGCTAGACGCCCAAGAATAGAATTACTGAAGCAAACGCGATTCTGTTTAATTTCCTGAGGAGCTGCTACATGGCTTCCCGCCACAGCTCACCGTTTTACATTCATATCGGCAACAGCAAGTTTTCGGATTTCTCCAAGTTTTTGCCAGCACTCATTCTTTTCTGATTTAATATTTTAAGGTTTTGAATTATTGCCATCCTAAAGAGAGTAGAGTGGTATCTCCTTTTGGTTTTGATTTGTCATTTCCTTGATGACTAAGGGTGCTGAGCTTATGTTCATGTGCTGGTAGCCACTTATATATCATCATAAGTAAAATGTGTAATTCATTGGAGTCTTTTATCCATTTTAAATTAGGTTGTTTGTGGGTTGTTTGTTGAGGTGTAGGAATTCTTTATATATTTTGGACATTAAACTCTTATCAGATATATCATTTGAAAATGTTTTCTCCCATTCTGTGTTTTTTCAATTTTAATTCAGTTGAGTTAATATACAGTGTTATATTAGTTGCAAGTATATAAGATAGTGATTCAAAAATTCTATACATTATTCAGTGCTTATCATGATAATTGTACTCTTTTTTTTTAAGTTTCTTTATTTATTTTTGAGAGAGAGAGAGAGAGAGCGAGTGAGCATGTGAGCAAGGAGGGGAGGGGCAGAGAGAGAGCAAGAGAGAATCCCAAGCAGGCTCCACACTTTCAGCACAGAGCCCGACATGGGGTTTGATCTCACAAATTGAATTGTTAGATTGTGACCTGAGCTGAAACTAAGAGTCGGACACTTAACCGACTGAGCGATCAGGGTTCCCCATGTAATCCTCTTCACATGTTTTACCCATCCGTCTACCCATCTCCCTTCTGGCAACTGTCAGTTTGTCCTCTACAATTAAGAGTCTTTTTTGGTTTGCCTTTTTTCTTTGCTTTGCTTTCTTAAATTCCACATATGAATGAAATCATATGGTATTTGTCTTTTTCTGACTGACTTATTTCACTTAGCATTAAATTCTCTGCATCCATCTTTGTTATTGCAAATGGCCAGATTTCATTCTTTCTTTTTTTATGGCTAAACAATATTCCATTGTGTTTGTGTGTGTGTGCGTGTGTGTGTGTGCGTGCGTGCTCACACGCCCTTGTGTGTGTGTGTATCATCTTCTTTATCTATTCATCTTCTTTATCTTATTCATCTATTGATGGACAATACTTGGGCTGCTTCCATAACTTGGCTTTTGTAAATTGTGCTGCTATAAAGAACATAGGGGTGCATATATGTTTTTGAATTAGTGTTTTTGTATTCTGTGGGTAAGTATCCAGCTGTGGAATTATTATATCACAAAGCATTTCTATTTTTAATTCTTGAGGAACCTCCATACTGTTTTCCACAGTGGCTGCACCAGTTTGCATTCCCACCAACAGTGCAAAAGGGTTCCTTTTTTCTCCGCATCCTCACCGACACTTGTTCTTTCTTATGTTGTCAGTGGACTTATTTTCCCTCTATTGATAGTGTACTTCGATGCACAAACATTATAAAGTTTAATGAAGTCTGATTTATCTATTTTTCTTTCGTTCCTTGTCTTTTTAGTGTCATACCTAAAAAAACACTATCAAATCCAGTGTCTGTAAGGCTTATGTCGTTGTGTTTTTGAGATAATTTTATTATTTCAGCTCTTATTTTTTATTTTGAATCCATTTTGGCTTATTGTTCATGTATATTATGGGGTAAGAGTCTAACCTCATTCTCTTTTATGTAGCTGTTGAGTTGTCTCAGCACCATTTATTGAAGAGATTATTCTTTCTCCATTAAATGGTGCTAGAATCCTTATTGAGAATCATTGACAAAAGATGTAGCAGTCTTTTTTCTGGACTCTCAATTCTATTCCATTGATCTACATGTCTACCCTTATGTCAGTACCATGATGCTTTGATTTCTATAGGTTTATAGTAAGTTTGAAATTGGGAAATGTTAGTGTGATGGTTAATATTATGTATCAACTTTGCTAGACCAAAGGATGCCTGGATATCTGAATAACCATTATTCCTGGGTGTGCCTATGAGGTGTTTCTGGAAGAGATCAGCATTTGATTTGGTAGATTAAATAAAGCAGATTGCTCTCCCCACTCTTGTTGGGCATTATGCAATCCTGTGAGAATCTGAAAAGAACAAAAAGGCAGAGGAAGGGAGAATTCTCTTTCTCTGCCTGAAGTTTTGATCTGGGGCAGCTGTCTTCTTAAATCTCAGATACTGGTTTTCAGGCCTTTGAACTTTTATCAATGGTATAAGTTCCTCATAGTAGCACTCCTGGGTCTTCAGCTTGCCCATGGCAGGTGGTGAGATATCTATATCTGTATCTATATCTATATCATCTATATCTATATCTATATCTATATCTATATCTATATCTATATCTATATCTATATCTATATCTATATCTATATCTATATTTATATCTATCTATATCTATCTAATCTATCTGAATCTATCTATCTATCTATTTATCTAGATATATCTCCTATTGGTTT
Source organism: Hyaena hyaena (assembly GCF_003009895.1). Classification (NCBI taxonomy): domain Eukaryota; kingdom Metazoa; phylum Chordata; class Mammalia; order Carnivora; family Hyaenidae; genus Hyaena; species Hyaena hyaena. The sequence continues at coordinate 1,061,356 of NW_024081078.1, read as the reverse complement.
GGTCTTTCTGGAAAATCCTAGCCATTCCCATTTTTGACAAAAAGGCTATTGAAGTTTTGATTGGTATTGAACTGGATTTGTAGATCACTTTGGGTAATATTACCACCTTAGCGATATTGAGTCTTCCAATCCATGAACACAGGATGTTGTTCCTGCCCATATCCCCAGACAAATATCCTACTTGCCAGTGACCCCTTGTAATTAGGTTATTGGTAAGGCTAGACATCAAAGAGGGCTTCTTGATGATTTTGTCCCTTATCCATATTTATCCTAGGAGCCATCTCTCTTGATACAAAATAGCAAACAGAGGGTTTGGCCAAGCATACAGCAGCCACCTTTAGCTAAGCTCAACATGTAGTCACTCACAAATTTAAAAGTTGTCCCTACAAAACAGAATGGCTCTTGATGTCCTGCTGCAGCTCAAGGAGGAACCTATGCTTTATTAAAAAGGAGTGCTATAAAGTGTATATACTCCAGATTACTACAAAAATATTATGGAGTAACTGGAAGACATGAATACTCAAATTGGTGTTTAAAACGATCCCTCTCTTTCCTTTAGTGATTGGCTAAACTCCTGGACTGGAAGAAGATTTTGGTCAACTATCAAAGGTCTTTTATTTGGGCTTCTCTTACTAATGATAATAATAATTTTTATTTTGTTGTCTCTTCCAATGTCTCTCCACCTGGTGCCAAGATTTATTTGCTGCCATAACTTTAAGCCAACACATGATCCTTTTTAGTCAGAGAGATTCATAGATGTTGTTTACTTTGGATTTGGCTGCCTCTGCCCTTCATAATCCCTACATACAAATTCCCAACTAACCAATGTTGACCCAGAGGTAGGGACATCTCTATGCCCTTCATTCAGTAGGAAGAAGCTACTGAAGAGGAAACCTCTACCCAAATGCCAAAGATTTGTCATTGTTGAACTCTGAAGGGGTTTATATAGAGGCTGCTTTTAGGCAACAGGCTTGAGCAGTGAAAAGTTGATCAAGGCAAAAGGACCCACAGTGACAACCAATATGAATGAAAACAGACAAGCAAACAGGCTCATTGAGCAACTCACCTCAAAATAGCAGTAGGCCCTAACTGACCAATTACAACACAGTTTCTAAAGTTACCAAAAAAGGGGAAATTTCATACATTTCCATATTCCCTCACTCTGCCCTATCGCTGTGGCTCTTCATGCCTGCCTCATCACAGACAGTCTCTCCCTTCCTGTTCTGCCTGCTGCTCCCTGTGGTGTATTCAATAAATTCCTATCTCCTCTATTCTGACTTGAGTGAATTCTTTCACTGCCCACTCAGCTGGCCTCCACCCGGTTGGGTTGCCCCACATTAAGCGGCTCCCCTATCCAATCAGGAGACCCCACAGTTCCATTTATTTAACTTCTTTACTTTCTTTCAACAATGTTTCATAGTTTTCAATGTTTTGCTCTTTTTTGTTCATTTGTTTGTTTGGTTGGTTTTTACAATTCTTTCAAAAATTTAAAGCTATTATTAGCTTGCAGGCCTAACCAAAACAAGCTGTCGGTTGGATTTGGCCTGTGGGCCATACTTTGCTGCACTGTGGTAGAGAAAACAGCTTCTAAGAATCCTAATGACATGCCTCCTAAGCCTCTATGGTAGAAAATTAGGTTTCTAAGAATCTCAAGTATGTTTCCTCATTGCACCTTGACTCCCAGCCCAAGGAGAAAAAGAACATCTTGAAGAGATTTTTGGCTTTGATATTTGTCTTCCAGATTACAGTATAATTTTATACACAGGGAGCCCACAGTGTTTTTGAAGGAATTATACTTGTTTGGACTAAAAGGAAGGGATGGAGTTCCAAACAAAAGAGGCTTTGTGGTCCCAATTCTTATAATCAGGAAAAAGGTATAAAAAGTTACTCAGTAGCAAACATGGGCCTTTGCTTGTCAAAATGAAGGCTGACTGAGATGGTGGAACCAAAAGCCCAAAGAGTGGCATTAAGACCAGTGATAATTATGATAGGGTTTGGGGGGAGATTCTGATTAGAGACTGGCAACATTTGCTCAACTGTATTTCAGAATTGCTATAGACCAGTTACTGTTAATGTGTCTACCATTCTCCCACACCTTTTTTAATGAGCATCAATTTCCACTCCACTGGACTATGTATCTCCATTGTTTGTTTGGTATGTCAGGAGGTGGGACAGACCACCTGTTCGCAGGTCTTCATATTGAGAGAAGTACACTTAAGGACACTCACTGATATGTGAATCTGATTTAGATGAAATGATCTTAATGTGTGACCCTGATTCTATAATAGGAGGAGACTTTCGGTGACTTTGTGAGAAGTGTATGCATATTAGAAGAATGTGAATGATTGTTGAGAAAGATGGGAGGAATGTAAATGACTTGTTGCCAGAGAGATGAAAGATTGCTGTAAATTCTTTGTCACACTCCCCATCAACAATCACTCTTCCTGCCCATTAAACCTGGGCTGGCCATAGGGATGGTAGTGGAGTGATCTACCCTGGTTTCAGTCCTAAGCCCTAAGAATGCCTAGAAACTTCAGCTTTTATACTATGTGGGAACAAATGAAAAGAGAAAAACATATGGAGAACATGGCTTGACACTGTAGACAAAAGACAGGCTCCATTGTCCTAGTGTCTGGCACCTCAGGTAAGCATCTCCAGTGACTCTAATCAGACTGCAATTACATGAGAGACCCCAGAGAGGTCAGCAAGAAAAACTTACCCAGTTGAGCCCAATCTAGAGAACCATGAGAGATTATGAAGTAGGTTTTGCTTTAAGTCATTAAGTTTGGGGTTACATTGTTATTCAATGATAGATAAGCACAAAAATTGAAAACGCTTCTAGGCTTAAATACGTAAACAAAATGAATGCAGCTACATAAGTAACATGAATGAAGCTACTAATTCTACAAGAATAACTATGTGCAATATGAATATTAAAACAAAGACATGCAGCAATAATTTCACACACATTACAATCTATACCGGATAACTAGAAGCAGATAAAGAGCAGATGCCTCAGCGAGGCTCATGTAACAACAGCTGTTTCTCTCATCCATATATTGCAGAACCAATAAGAAGCTGGATTACTTCTGGATGAGCCAAAGGAAGGCTCTTGATCATTAAGGAAAAATTTCTCCTGAAGTTAACAATGAAGCTAAAAATAGCTCTTCTGTTGAAGAATATAAAAGAGCACCAAAGCATCAAGAGGGAGATGGGTATATCGGGTAACACGTCTTTAATATCTAATACTTTTGTGTCTTAGAAGCCCAGCAGAAGAATGGATTCCACCATAGACTTAGCCCAAAAATTTCCCCTTGGCATTAGCCAGAGTACAACAAGAAATGCAACTCTTCCAATACATCTGTTATTATCTGCTGGATTGTGAGTCAGACGGTGGTAATGTCGACTGAGTCTCTGATCACTTGCTTTGGTAGGTCTATGGTAGTGCCATCCTTGGGTCAGAAGTTTCTCTGTTTTGTGATCATGGAAAACCAGTGAGTACTTAATCTGCTCTTGCATGTAGGCATTGCTGAGAGATATGGCAGCAGTAATGCCAGCTCAGTGAATAGCAGACTTGAGCTGACATTTGAAATGAGCAGTGAAAGGAGAAAGAAAATTGATCCAAGGATCTCTTGGAGAATGTGTGACTCTTGATTTTGGGGTTGTGAGTTCAAGCCCCATTTTGGGTATAGAGATTACTTAAATAAACTTAAAAAAATTGATCCAAGACTTGCCTTGGCATTTTAACATGGCTGTGTACAGATGCTTGTGAGCTACTCAAGAATGACTCCATCTTAGTCAATTTTGGGTCCCTGATATATATTATAAAGAAGTGCCAAATGATCTTATTAAATTAGTTTAGATGAGAAGCAATATATTATAGTGATTAAAACTTAAAAGCATGGACTCTGCAATCAGACTACCTGTGTTTAAATGCCCGCACTAAAAGTACCAGCTGTGTGATCTTGGACACGTTACTTAACATTTCCAGGTCTTTAATTTCTCCTCCTGTAAAGTGAGAATTATGCATGTATCACCTGGGGTTGTTGTGAGAATTAAATGAATTAATGTATACAAAATGCTTAGAAAAATCATAGGCTCAGAAGAGAAGTTGAATCAGTTTTTCCAAGGTCACACAGCTAGTAAGTGATACATCCAGGATATGTTACTAGGTTGTCTAATTTAAAATGAGGTCTCTTAACCTAATTATCTTCTCATATGCCATAATAAATAATATTGAAATGTAATTAAACACTTAAAAACTAATCTGTATTGCAGGTTTTTACTTTTGACTGATATAGAACACACTTTAGTATTGTTGGGAAGTCATCTTTAAGGAAATCACTTATGTTGAGTTTGCTCAGGTCTTTTCAAAGATGTTGATAATTTACTTTTGACAAATAACTTACAATTTTGGATAAAATATCTTAAACTATACTGTAGTTTATATTTCCTAGATTCATATATGTCTTCCTAGATTTTTTTATAGCACCATCCTAATTATTCCTCATCACTCAGGCAGCTAAGGAAGCAGTGTTCCAAAATGAAGAGATTCAAGGGCCATGCCACCATTTTTATTTATATCATGTTAGAATATTTTTCTGCACATTTATGTGCACAGAAACTTCTTTAGGTAGTCATAGGAAATAACGGGTGGAAGTGCAGACATGAATAGAATCAAGATTATTTTTACTATTTATAGAATGAAGTAAAAGGCTGAAAAGAATAATTAGTTTGAATAATTTTGGAGTGCTAAATTGCAAATTATTAAAAATTAATTCATTAAACCTAAGAAGTGAACAGCAAAAGTAAAACAGAGGGGAAAAAATAGGCTATTTCTGTCAGAAGCAAAATACACAAACAACTTTCTGTGATGATTTTGCTAATGGAACTGTTCTGAACCAGGACTGTGGAACACTGTAAAATCCCTTGATTGTCTGTAGCTTTATTTTATTTAAAGAAAGAAAGCAGATCTTTGTCATTGACAAAAGAAACATGAAGTTATATTTATAATGCCAGATAATAGCTTGAAATCCAACAGTTACTACACAGATGCAGGGCATTGAGCTACCTTTCTTTAACGAGGGGACCTGTGCATCTTTGTACATCGTTGAGAGGATGTGCTCTTAAACTTTCTTTATATTTTTACCCTCTTATTGTTCACTCAGGGAATCACTGTGTTACCTTTTCAGTATTTTGTTTTCACAATAAGACTGTAGTTCATGTTTATCAGGAATTTGGTAACATTCATTCTTTCTCTCAAGTAAGACAGGGTGCTAGAGAAGGTTTACTTTGGATGACGGAAATTACATGTGGATACACCCACAGGCCAGAGCAACCCTGCTCAGAACCTATTGCTTCTGGATTATGCTGGACACCTGATCTTTCTGCGAATTTCCTTTGTGACTGAGATGGGGGGGGTGCGGGTAGGTGGGGGCAGGGCATATATCCTTCTTCGTTTTGTTTTGTTTTGTTTTGTTTCTGACCTCATTTCATAGATTCTAAAACTCTGATCTGATTCTTTTCCAGAGAAGGTCTTTTCTATGTTCTGAGCTCAGAGAATCTGAACACATTGAGTTAGATTGTCCTACCTCTTATTTTATAAAGAGCCTGCATTTAGGCAGTAAAGAGGGAAAGAGCATATTGCACAGCAATGTCTATGAAAGCAAGTGCTCTGTTTGTCATTGTCTTTCCCATAGTCCCCTAATATTGTCACATACAGTAGGCTTCAATACATATTTGTCAAATGGGCTAAGAATAAAAGAGGAAAATTAAACCATATTACACCTGTGATGTTTATTGTTTTGGTTCATTTTTTTTTTAAAGCTGAGGTCTTAACGTATGAAAAAAATGGGTACATGTACTGTTTATAAATATAAGATTATGTATATGGAAAAATATAATACATGTTGTCTGGCTTATATTTTACTTTGGTTTGTAGTTATTTATTTGCATGTTAGTATTAAAACATGAAAATATTATAGAGAGTGACTGTTACAAAAATTGAAAACTAGGAATTCCAAGAGCTAACATTTTACAAATATTCTTTAACTGTGTTTTGAATATTTATTAATTCTAAAGTTAAGTTCATATTGTTAACCTGTACATTTCAATTATTATTAATTAATTTGTCTCCTAAAAACAGATGTTTGGGTGGTTCAGTTGATTAAGTGTCAGAGTCTTGATTTTGGCACAGGTCCTGATCTCATGGTTCAGTTAGCGAGATCAAGACCCAAGTCGGGCTCTACACTGCCAGTATGGAGCCTGCTTGGGATTTTCTCTCCATCTCTTTCTCTGAACCTTCCCCACATGCCCTTTTTCTCAAAAATAAATAAATAAACTTGAAAAAAGATGTTTAAATATAAATTAGATGTCTAACCACTTTTCAAAAATTGTAATTGCTCATATCTCTAAAGTGATTTCTATAAAGCAGATAAAATAAGAGTATTAGAAGAGAGAAAAAGGAGAAACAATCATCGCTAAACAAGATGGCAGAAATATTTCCCATCCTTCAGTTCACTTCCCATTCATGTTTCCTACTAGTTTTTAACTTTCATGTCTCAGAAGGATTTCTGTGATATTTGAACAGTTAGGAAGAGTACATATAGATATTCAGGTCTATGTGCTTTATTTATTATTTGACACATTTAGAAAAAAGAGTAAAAAGATTGCAATGTGCTTATACTATGGAATTTATCATGAGAGGAAGCTACAATTAACAAACAAAAAAATGTCGTTTTACTAAAAATCTCCCTATTAATTAACACAGACTCTAGGTGGTCACGTAGCATTAATTGTTACTATTGTTTATTTTTCACATTTTTTTCAGAAAATGAATAGCAAAGAAGTTCAAGAAAAGAGCATTGCTGTTTTCTTTCCATATTCTGTGGTGTTTTAACTCCCTTAAACCTAGTATGATAGCAAATAAAAGGATATTCCAAAAGGTCTTAACTTTATAAAAAGTTAATCCCAGTTCATAGACTACTTTTCATAAATAGTATCATTATTTACACATATAAAAGAGCTAAAGTATATGAAAATCAGTGAGTTTCCTACACTCCTCTTAGAAGAAGGAAACTTTGCTTTCCTCTCTTCCTCTGTTTCTCAACAACAATATAATGCTCATATTTGACAGTAACCTCATTTGTACATAGTGGTTTTGTATTTGACCTATCATTATGCTCCCAATTTAGTACTTATTATTCTATGGAAGAGACTCACTTCTTTCAGCGATAAAGAGAGTTCAGAGAAGAGGTTACACAAAAATGGTTTACACATTAATGATAGTCCTTTACCATCTTCATTTAGATAGTTTATAAAATTATTTGGGATGGCAGTGTAATGGTCTCTCTACTTAACTAATAGAACTATCTAAGGTATTCATGGCAGCTATGTCAGTAGGTCAGGGCAAGAGGAATTTTTCATCTTTGTAAGGTAGTAAAGAGCTTTCAGACTCTGGTATATGTATCATTGAACTGTTGAGACTGGAAATTCAGGTTATTATAGCATTAGTTTAATGCATTTGCTACACCTCTCTAAAATAGGCACAGATATAGGGTATGCCTTAAGTCTCTTGGTCAAATGGAAACCAAGAGCTTAGTTTGATATAGATATGACCATTTTGAATTTGAAAATACAGCAACCCAATGGAGCATACAAAACAGAAACTTCTGCTGTTTCTAACTATGTAAACAGGGAAAACTGATTTACCTGAAATTCATGATTTTATCAGGTTTCTCTTTTGAAAGCTTATGGCTATGTCCCATTATGTTGTTGTTGTTAATTTGGATTAACATAATGCAATATGCTAATAGCTACTATCTGAAAGATTATGGGAATGGGAAATGATAAAGGAGAAAATAAAATCAACCTGAATTTTACTAAAAGTTATTGGAGAAAGAGTTTAGAAAAGAAACTCTTGTATTCTCCAAACTCCATTAACACAATGGAAGAAGACTCTGTGTGTGTGTGTGTGTGTGTGTGATCTTGATATGCTCACAGTTGGTTGAAGATTGATTGGCAGTAACAGCTGCCACCAGTGTCAACAATCAACTACAATGAAGTGTAGCAACCCCCCAACTGTTTTCCATTCAAATGAGTTATGAGTTCTCACCGTTCAGAATCACTCTCATTTAAAAAAAAAAAATCATAAGTCGAGTTGTGAGAATTGGGGAATATCCACCTGGCAGGGAAATTTTCATGCTTTGGGAAAAAAAGGAAAAAAGAGATTATACTAGATCAATCAAAGTCACTAGAAAATGTTAAAGTAGGAAAAAATCAGAGCAGTAAGAAATAACAAAAAAGAAATCCAGGGGAACCCATTAATGAGCATGAGTGTCAGTTTTTCTTGGTTCAAGGACTCTGCCACAATGGATTAGAACATGGAACACCATATCAGAAATGCACGGAGGCAACTGCAAAGCGACGAGGGGCCCACCAGACCCCCAACATCAAAGCCTAGTTGGAGAAAAAAATGCTTAGTTCCTTGTAGCCTAATCCAACATTACACACTTCTTTCAAACATCAAAAATGCTGCTCAGCCTTTGGATTGCTGGGCATTCTTACTGCTAATCCAGCCTTAATTATAAAAATGTTATACTCCCTCAGTTTCCTGCCCTCTGCACCATCAAATGCCTGTTTGGAAGGAGAAGCATTGAGAGGAGGTAAAGGGAAATTAGGGAATGCTATATGGTAAAAGAGAATTGTTTCTTAGTGGTCAGAGCTAGCTAGTATGTTCTAGAAGCATCTGTACATAAAGATCTTTTTCATAGATATATTAACTTGATTTCAAATTGTTCCTTAGGCAAATGAGGTGGTTTTTGTTTTTCTTTCTTAACTCTCCTCGATATACTGAAACTTTTTCTCACTCTTAGGTATCTCCAATGGTGTTGAACACCCACAGATCACTTCAGGCTACTCATCTCAAAAGGTCAAGGCCACATATTTCTTCCAAACAGATTGTACCCACATTGATTTGTGGTCTTTTTGTTCCCTCAGGTCTAAAAGCACATGCCATTTGTGCCATACACTTGAACTTGAATGATGCCATGTCACAGTGTTACATACATTACCTTGAGAGAAAAATTAATAAATTATTCTAGACAATTCCCATGAATATCCTGTTTATGGCTTCCTACTCCTCTTCTTAACAATTAACATGATCTTATTCTTTCTCTTCCCATAACCTCTCCTTAAATGCTTGCAGACAATTACCATGTCTCTCTTCAATTGTCTCTCCTCTAGCCTGAACATGCCCATTGCTCACAGGTCTGTCTTATTTCCAAACCTTTTATCAGTTCAGTTGCTTTCCTTTGAACTCACTCCAGTTTGTCTTTCTTTTCAAACATATGATATCCAAAACAGAACACAACGCTCAAGTAGGCCTAGATGGAGTAACTCAAAGCAGTAAATGTGGGCTCTTTCTTTTTGCATTCCGCTTAAAATCTAGTTGCATTAAAGTCTTTACCTTTATTGGAAATAGATTTTTTTTAATCCTTCCAAGTTTATTGCCCACAGTCTGGAACACCAGAGCCTTTGGTGCTATTAAACTCCCTCTTATGTTAATGTGAACAGATTATTCCTTCATATAACTATTTTATATATGATTTCAAGGAATTTTTTTTCTAATGCAATAAAAGTCATTCTGTATTAATATCTCCCTTCAGTGGTATTTATAATCACTATTACTTTTCTGTTGCTCATGAACATGTTTAGTATTTGATACCTTTTGAATTGTTTCCAATTTACAACACATCATTGAATTATATGGTGGAGAAGACAGTGTATAATGTATATTTTCTTTAAACTGAGCATTGGTCTATTAACAATTATTCTGCTGCCCAGCCCAGAAACAATAGGCTATCCATCTTTTAGTAGTTTCCTCTAATCCATATTTCTCTGGTTTCTCTATAAGAATGCCACCCCCTGCTTTTGAAAAGAGGACAGGTGTTAAGTGACAGCTGCAGTAGGTCTCTTCTGGCAATTTCCCAGCTATGAGTATCCTTCTCTCCAGCCTTCTCCCCACCAAGCCCGATCCCCAATTTTCCTCACCTCCTTCACAGACCCCAGGCATGTTACAGTTGGAATTGAAAAGCCTACAATCCAAATTGTGATGTATAATGGTTAGTTATCTATAAAGTCCTTTTATTTGTAAATTTACTAGAAAAGGATGATGACTTTAGCATATGTATTCTTTAAGAAAACTACTACTGTAAGAAATGGGTTGAGTAGCTAGCAATGGACTATTTGAGGAAGGAAAATATATTCATGATATGAGATTCTCATAAATTATATCTATGAGACATCTAAGAGACATTTTTTCTTTGCCAACACCTGAGAGTCTATCTAAACAGTGCCAAAATCAATTTATTTCTGAGTAGCAGAATGTGAATATTTCTAACAAGGTGTCCTTTATAGGAAGAGTGAGAGCTGTATCAGCAATGTTCTGAGTCATAGTCTTGCCTGGTCACTTATAAGCACAAAAAGTTACTTTGAAATCTTGTATTTTATCCAAAGAATTCACATGGATTTTGCAATTTATTCCATAATATGCTCACGGTTGTTTTCATAAAAAAGTAATATTTTGCATTCAATACCAGTTAAATTCTTATATCGATTTTTTTCTTTTGCCAAACATGTGAATCCAAGATTTATCCTGATATTGTAATATGTAATATATTTATTGTTTGTTTGTTTATTATGTTATTCTCACCCCAAAAGCTAAGTGCTGGGGAGTCAAAAATCCCCCACAAGGTCCAGAGTAGTGATTGGCATTTACATGCGTGCTACACAAACACTTGTTGAAAGACTAATTTAACCTCACGCAGCTTTGTATGCCTCTGGTGTAGGAACACCCATAAATCTTAAACTCCCTTGTGAGATGCAGGGATTTAGATCATCTTTGTGATCAAGATTCATCACCTAATCTTAAAGCGACTGTATCATCTAACCGATTGGAACAAATAAGCTAGATCATTTGATTTTATATGCTTCCAACATAGCCCTACACAGGTGGTACTTCATGTCTATTTACTTGTTTGTTTTTCTTATCAAACTGAGTCGGGAGAGAACTCCTGAGGGCAGAAATAGTATATCATTTATCTTTCTATTCCCAGTTAATGAATGACTGAAGGAAGAAATAAATACACTGATGGATGAATTAATGATTCTGCCTCAGAGAGCAGGTAAGGGAATCTTATTTTTATGTGACTCATGATATGGGGCAATATATTTTTAGCCTTTTCATAATCTTATGACTTTTCAGTCTTACTTCCCACTCTGCAACGCACTGACAACAAAGGTGCTCAGTGTACAGAGGGAGCACAACAAATGCTAGCTATCATCTACACTGGAATGTAAGGTAGCCTCTAGTAGTGCTCAGTGAAGGCCATTTCTTATTCTATTCTAGAACCTAGGCAACAATCTTCAATAACCTCTCTCCCTAAACACACAGGTGCATACACCAAGCTCTTATTTACTTTAATTATTCATCTTGTGACTTCTGTGCTTGCAGAGGATTCTTCACCCATTTTCACTCACATGCAGTCGGACTTTTCACCTCTTTTCTTCCAAGATCTCCAGCTTCTCTTAGCTTTCTCATCTAAGAAGAGCTGTAGTCAATATTCCAAAATGAGCATATTTAGTCATATATTATCTTGCTTTGTTCAGAAACCACTGTGTCTTTTCTCTCTATCTTGTCACATTCCCTAGGGTTGAGGTCGTGTTTATATACACAGATACCAAACACTCAACTATGTTTTTGACAGATTGATAAATATCTATCTTTCACAGTTCTTAACTTTGTTTTGTCCTCTTAAGTTATCATAGTTCAAAAGCGAATGAAAACATGGAAAAAGAGATTTTTAAAAAGTTGCTCCCATGAAAAAGTATTTAAAATTCCTCTAGTTTGCAAACATCCGTTTGGAGGCTTGTTGGGATCAAAAGCCAACGTGATTTAGTTAAAGATTGAAATGTTCTCATATTTATTTGATCTGTGGGATCAATTTTGCAGTTCTGGATTACTTTAACCTTCATGGGAGTCATTTTGCAGGAAATTGCAAATTATTCTGCATCAACTTTCTTTGTCTTTTACTCAATGCTGCCCTAACTTAAAAGGCAGCAAGAGTCCTTTCTTGTCCTGAGGGCTGTTGTAAATTGATTTGGGAGTGAGCGAGTTGGGGATAAATGGGACTGCTTCTCATCATCATATTTAAATGCCTCCTCACTTTTTGAATACCTCATCGATTCCAATAATAAATGCTTTGAATGAAAGAAATTAGTTTGATTTCATTTTAGAGCACATTTTCTTTATTTAGAGTGTCGTTAGACACATTTGAGTTTTCAAACATGGCCTTTTTAATATAGCCAGAATATCATCATTTGTATATTTGTTATATTGCACTAATACTTTCCAGAGGTTACAGCAATATCCTCTTAATGTTTACTTAGTACTTGTTGCAAAAGAAGATTGAATTAATCTGGTAAAAAGAACCTCAAGTACCTGTGTTTCTTGTCTGTTATTAGACTTGCAGCAGATTGCCAATGTCCTAGAAAGAAAAAACGTCCACACTCTAAAGGGAGAATGCGATGTGCTATTTCTACATTTTGGCCAGCAACAATAGCTGAAGGGTATAGAAGCATGTGAAGATACGATCTTATTTTTCCCAAAGCTTTCTTGGAGGTATAGCAGAAACAGTCTAGACATGATACGGGATTAAGAACTAACAACAAAAAGTTAGTGGATTATAATAGCAGGAAAGAATAATCTTCTGAATACTTTGTTGGGCTTACCTTGTATGTCAAATGTCAGCTCTTTTTCTGCACATTTTCTGAAGACAATAGCATGGTTGATAGTGTTGCCTGTGCATTTGCAAGGATGCTTTGTTGGAACCAGTCTGCCTTTGGCACATGGAGGCAAGACTGTAGTTGAAAAAGCAGAGAGGAAATGCCAGGGAGGTTTCTCCAAAACTATAATATCTGTTTACATTTTTGTGTGGGTGAGAGAAATGAAGCCACTTGTTGAGTTAAGAGACAAAGGACTGAAAACATAATGTCACAAGATGTTACGGTCACAAAAACTTTAAATGCATGCTATTTTGTGGAACTTGACACGGTGCTTGCTTGGGGACAACCCTTTGGGTTACTCATCCCATCCAGTCAGCTTGCTTGAGGAGGCTTATCAGAAGATTGTGTGATAAATGAGAAGAGAAAAGAAAGGAGCTGAAGGATGAGTTCTCCAGGGTTTTACAAACACTTTGGACAAATTGCTCCGGATCTGTACAGGAATGAGCCATTCCCACGTAGTCTCTGGTCCGTCCCACCACCCCCACCTCTTTTTTTTTTTCCATGCTCTCCTTTTTCCACTTCTATAGTGTAGGCTCAGGAAAGACAGAGATAGAAGTTTCCTTGAGAATCTTGATGAGACAAGGAACAAAATGTGCTTTGGGTGGGTATTGAATGTGTGATACCAGCATTCTACATGTAGACTTCCCAAGGTCTCTCACATTTTTCAGCAAGTAACAGCATATAGGTGAAATTCACGCACTCTAGGCCTATGCTCCATAACTGTTGATCCTTATTTTCTGCCCTAGGCTGAAATAATTATTATTTTTAAGTGGCTAAGTTTATTGCCATAAGTAGTCCTTAAATATTACATGATCTTTTAAAATGAAGGGTAAAGGCAATATCTTGGGTAAATATTGTGGTAGTTCGATTGTCCTTTCTTTGCAAATTGTCTCCAAAAGACAAGGAAATTTAGTGTGTGAGTGTACTTTGTTTGACCTGTGTTCCTCTCTGATTATGATCATTTTACTTACCTATCTGCTTGTGGAATTTCACTGCTTAAAGGTTATGCTTTTTTACTGTCCAAATGATGTACAGCCATGTTGTACTTTATTAAAAAGCTGCTGCTTTTCACTGCAAAGCCATTTGCATTCTTATGGTAACTGAAATGATAAGGATATCCCTATTTATTTATAGCTATATAGGTAATACCATAAATAGAAGACATGTTGATTATAGTCTCTCTTTCATATTTCAGTTGATCATAATTTCCTCTTTTTTCCTGGGGACAAAACCATAGATAATTTTTTTTGCCCCACTTTGACATGGTTGAACTTGATTACTTAAGACATTTGACATCATTCAAATGTAAGACAAATGCAATCATTTCCCTTCTAAGAAAATGGTTTTGAACTTTGTATCACTCCTTTAACTCAGTCTCCACATGATTATAGTCCTCACCAGAGAGGAAGACAGACCGAAGTCTAGAATAACAAGTATTTCTTTTTTACGTTGCAAAGATTTTAAAATGCTAAAAATGATAGTTTTATGTGTTAGCTTTACAGTTCAACTATCTTACTGACTTCATAAGTCATTTTATGTTTTTATTTTTTAATTTTTTTTCTATTTCTGAGAGAGATTGACAGCGTGAGTAGGGGATGGTCACAGAGAGAGGGAGACACAGAATCTGAAGCAGCCTCCAGGCTCTTAGCTAGCTGTCAGCACAGAGCCCGAGGCAGGGCTCGAACCCACAAACTGGTGAGATCATGACCTGAGCTGAAGTCGGACGCTCAACCGACTGAGCCACCCAGGCGCCCCTGTTTTTACTTTTTAAATAATTTTTTAATGTTTATTTATTTTTGAGAGAGAGAAGAGGAGAGGGGCAGAGAGAAAGGAAGATAGAGGAGCTGAAGTGGGCTCCATGCTGACAGCAGAGAGCCTAATGTGTAGCTTGAACCCACAAACCATGAGATCATGACTTGAGCCAAAGTCAGATGCCTAACCCACTGAGCCAGCCAGGCGCCCCTCATTTCAAGTTTTTAAAGACCTGAAGACACTGAAATAAGATGTCTATATTAATGTACCTTAAATACAGAAAAACGCCAAGCTCACTTCCTGATTTAAAAATAATTTGTTGCCGTCCACTTAAGACAGGGAGTGATGGTATTATATATTATGCACGTGTTTTAGGTTGATAATATTGTCTTTAGAACTTAGGCTGGATTGAAAAGAGAAAAAACAGTCATCAGGACATATAATCTGCTGCTTTGGAATAGCTGAGGTGAACTAGTCAGCAGCAATGGGATTGGAAGTGAAGGAATGGATGAATAATTTATCATAATCCAAATGGATAGGGATTTGAGACTGAATTTAGGAAGCACGGGAGATAGAGGAATTGAAGAAGACTCAATGTTTAAAACCTGAACAATTCTGGGTGTTGCAGTGACACTGATCTCTATGGAATGTAGAAGGGGAAATAGGTTTTGAGAAGAAAATGCATTCTGTTTGAACATGATGAGTTTGAGCTGCATATAATATATTGTTTTCTTGGCTGGACAATTAAAAATATAGGCCATGAATGTGAGTTAAAAACCCAAGTCAAATATAAAAAACAAAGGTAGAATCATAGATTAAAGTCTATGGTAAAAGGAGAAAGAGGAGGACTTTAAGGCAAGAAGGTCATGTGAATGAAAGTGTCAAACTCTTCCTTCCTCTCTACCACTTGATTCCCAAAGGAATTAGAAGTTAAGTAGACAAAAAGGTGTTTTGTTCAGAGGGGAGATTTAAATCAGCTAGAAATTTGGAAATAATGTTTCACTCCCCTCTTCCTCAGTCCTTGACCTTGCTTTGTTTATCTATCTAACATATCCCACTATCTGTCATAATATACATTTGTATGTCCATTTTAAAAATTATTATCTGACTCCTCTGCATCAGGATATATGATTCTCAAAGTTCAAGATTCATTTACTTCTGTCATTACTGTATCCTCAGCTCTGAAACTGAAGAAGTAGATGATTATTGAATGAATGAAAGTTCTGTATGATAAAAGCTCTGAAATACTGCAGTTAGATGTAGGATAGGTACAGAGATAATAAAGAGAACACTGGAAATCTGTGGAAATCCCCATTACTGTACAAGGGCAGCAGTCATGGGCATTCATTGATAACATATGGGCAAAGATCAATTTATCTTCTAACTCACAGGGAGGAGGTCAGATTAGAGAACAAGCAGATGTAAGAAACATGAAGTTGGCCCACTGGTGAAGCCCCATCTGCAGAAGACTGCTGCAATTAGCTGAAAATTGATACACTAGTGAAGAAGAAGTTAGAGGAAAAGAGGAAACCTTAATATGTGCTCCCTTGCAGAATAGATGGCTGCTCTTAGCAGAAACCAGTTATGCTTCCTCCCAAGGATAGCAAACCATCCGAAAGTGCTTCCCAGGACTTCATCCTCCAGGGGATGGATTAAAGATTAAAACAAGCAGAAAATTATTACAATGACAAAGAAAAAGTACTAGGCCTATCAAAATGTATCGGAGATAGACATTGTACACCTACGTATTTAAGGGGACATCACATTTATAAAACTGAATCTGGTATCTGAGAAAAGAATAACATGCAATTGGTAAAGGTTGAATGGTAATAAAAAAAAATATATGTAGAATTGAAAACCATCCTGGAGGCTATATTGAGGAAATTGGAAATGTGAAAAAATAGAATTAACAAAGTGAGCTAATAAATTATACAGAAAAAAACTGATGAGTGAGAAAGATAGAGAGGAAAAAGAGATGTATGAAATAACAGTACCTATGTACATATGTACTATATATATGTGTGTGTGTGTGTGTGTGTGTGTGTGTGTGTGTGTATTGGAATTCCCAAAAGAAAATAGTATAATTTTTTAAAGAGCAAAAAATGCCTATGAGGAGTATTCCAACAGAAAAGTAAAAGTAAAATAAAAGGATTAAAAAGAAGTAGAGATAAGCACTGTTTTTTAATTTTTTGAAATTTATACCCAAGTTAGTTAGCATATGGTGCAATAATGATTTCAGGAGTAGAATCCAGGGATTCATCCTAACACCCAGTTTAACAACTAGAATTCATCTCAACGAGTGTCCTCCTTAATGCTCCTTGCCCATTTAGCCCATCCTCCCACCTATAACCCTTCCAGAAACACTCAGTTTGTCCTCTATATTTCAGCCTCTTGTGTTTTCTCCCAATCCATGTTTTTATATTATTTTTGCCTCCTTTCCCTTATATTTATCTGTTTTGTATCATAAGTTCTGTATATGAGTGAAATCATATGGTATTTGTCTTTCTCTGACTAATTTTGCTTAGCACAATACACTCTAGTTCCATCCATGTTCTTCCAAATGGCAAGATTTCATTCTTTTTAATTGCTGAGTATTACTCCATTGTACATATATACCACACCTTCTTTATTCATTCGTTTGTCAATGGATATTTGAGCTCTTTCCGTACTTTGGGTATTGTTGATAGCACTGCTATAAACACTGGGGTATGTGCCCCTTCAAAACAGCACACCTGTACCGAAACTGTATTGGATAAATAAATACCTGATAGTACAATTGCTGGATCATAGGGTAGTTCTACTTTTAATTTTTTGAGGAACCTCCATACTGTTTTCCAGAGTGGCTGTACCAGTTGCATTCCCACCAGCACTGCAAAAGTGTTCCTCTCCACATCCTCACCAACATCTGTCATTGTCTGAGTTGTTAATTGTAGCCATTCTGACAGGTGTGAGGTGATATCTCATTGTGGTTTTGATTTGCATTTCCCTGACGATGAGTGATGTTGAGCATTTTTTCATGTGTCAGTTGGCCATCTGAATGTCTTCTTTGGAAAAGTGTCTGTTCATGTCCTCTGCCCATTTCTTTACTGGATTATTTGTTTCTTGATTTGATATGTTCTTTATAGATTTTGGATATTAACCCTTTCTCTGATATGTCATTTTCAAATATCTTCTCTCATTCTGTAGGTTGTCTTTTAGTTTTGCTGATTCTTTCTTTCGCCCTGCAGAAGCTTTTTATCTTGATGAGGTGCCAGTAGTCCATTTTTGTTTTTGTTTCCCTTTCCTTCAGAGACTTGTTAAGTAAGAAGTTGCTACAATCAAAGTCAAAGATGTTTTTGCCTTCCTTCTTTTCTAGGATTTTGATGGCTTTCTGTCATACATTTAGGTCTTTCATCCATTTTGAGTTTAGTTTTGTTTATAGTGTATGAAAGTGGCCAAGGTTTGTTCTTCTGCATGTCCAGTTTTCCCAACACCATTTCTTGAAGAGACTGTCTTCATCTGACTGGATATTCTTTCCTACTTTGTCAAAGATGAGTTGGCCATACATTTGTGGCTCCATTTTTGGGTTCTCTATTCTGTTCCATTGATCTGTGTGTCTGTTTTGTGCCAGTATAATACTGTCTTGATGATTACAGCTTTGTAATACAGCTTGAAGTCTGGGATTTTGATTCCTCCAGTTTTGATTTTCTTTTTGGGGATTGTTTTGGCTATTCGGGATCTTTTCTGGTTCCATACAAATTTTAGGATTGTTTGTTCTAGTTCTGTGAAGAATGCTGGTGTTATTTGGAAAAGGATTGAATTGAATATGTAGATTTCTTTGGATAGTATTAACATTTTAACAATATTTATTCTTTTATTTAAAATTTTTTTAAATTTATTTATTTCTAGGAGAGAGAGAGAGAGACAGCGTGAGCAGGGGAGGGTCAGAGAGAGAGGGAAACACAGACTCCGAAATAGGCTCCAGGCTCTGAGCTGGCAGTCAGCACAGAGCCTGACGCTGGGCTCGAACCCACTAACCGCGAGATCATGACCTAAGCTAAAGTCGGACGCTTAACCGACTAAGCCACCCAGGCGCCCCAACAATATTTATTCTTCCAATCCGTGAGCATGGAATATCTTTCCATTTTTTTGTGTGTTCTTTATTTTCTTTCATGAGCTTTCTGTTGTTTTCATTGTATAGATTTTTCACCACTTTGGCTATGTTTATTTCTAAGTATTTATGGGATTTTGGTGCAATTGTAAATGGAATCAATTCATTGATTTCGCTTTCCGTTGCTTCATTATTGTTGTAGGGGAACACAACAGATTTCCATTGATTTTATATCCTGTGACTTTGCTGAATTCATGGATCAGTTCTAGTAGGTTTTTTTTTTTTTTTTGGTGGAATCTTTTGGATTGTTCATATAGAGTATCATGTTGTCTGCAAAGAATGGAAGTTTAACTTCCTTCTTGCCGATTTGGATGATTTTTATTTCTTTGTGTTTTTCTGATTGATGAGGCTAGGACTTCTAGTACTATGTTGAATAAGAGTGGTGAAAGTAGGCATCCCTGTTTTGTTCCTGACCTTAAGGGGAAAGGTCTCAGTTTTTCCTCATTGAGGATAATATTAGCTATGGGTCTGTCACATATGGTTTTTATGATCCTGAGATATACTCCTTCTATCCCTACTTTCTTGAGCATTATTTTCAAGGAAGGATACTATAATTTGTCAAATGTTTTCTCTGCATCTGCTGAGAAAATCATGTGGTTCTTATTCTTTCTTTTTTTAATGTGATGTATCACACTGATTGATTTGTGGATATTGAACAAGCCCTGCTTCTCAGGTATAAATCCCGCTTGATTGTGGTGAATAATTCTTTTAATGTATTGTTGGATCCAGTTGGCTAGTATCTTGTTGAGAAGTTTTGCATCTATGTTCATCAGGGAAATTGGTCTGTAGGTCTCTTTTTTAGTGGAGTCTCTGTCTGATTTTGGGATTAAGGTAATGCTGGACTCACAGAATGAGTTTGGAAGTTTTCTTTCCATTTCTATTTTTTGGAACATCTTCAAAAGAGTACGAGTCAATTCTTCTTTAAATGTTTGGTAGAATTCCCTGGAAAGCCATCCAGTCCTGGACTCTTGTTTTTTGGTAGAATTTTTATTATTAATTCAACTTTTTTAGAGGTTTATTCAAATTTTTTTTCTTCCTGTTTCAGTTTTGGTAGTTTATCTGTTTCTAGGAATTTGTCCATTTCTTCCAGTTTGCCCAACTTATTGGTATATAATTGTTCATAAATTATCTTATTATTTGTATTTCTACATTGATGGTTGTTATCTCTCTTCTTTCCTTCCTGATTTTATTTTTTGGTGCCCTTTCAATTCTTTTTTTGATCAAACTGGCTAAGGGTTATTAATTCTTTCAAAGAACCAGCTTATGGTTTCATTGATCTGTTCTACTGTTGTTGTTGTTGTTGTTTGTTTGCTGTTTGGTTTTGTTTTTTATTTTGATAGCATTGATTTCTTTTTTAATCTTTATTATTTCCCCTCTTCTGCTCTTTTTTGGTTTTATTTGCTGTTCTTTTTCCAGCTCTTTAAGGTGTAAGGTAAGGTTATGTATCTGAGACTCTTCTTCCTTCTTTAGGCAGGCCTGGATTGCTATATACTTCCTTCTTAAACCACCTTTGATGCATCCCAGAGGTTTTCGAGCTATGGTGTTATCATTTTCATTGGCTTCCATGTGCTTTTCAATTTCCTCCTTAACTTCTTGGCTAACCCATTCATTCTTTAGTAGGGTGTTTTTTAAGTATTTAAGTTCTTTAAGTATTCATTGTCTTTCCAAAATTTTTCTTGTAATCGACTTCGAGTTTTATAGCATTGTGGTCTGAAAATATGCACAGTATGATCTTGATCTTTTTGTACTTGTTGAGGGCTGATTTATATCCCAGTAGGTGATTTTGGAGAATGTTCCATGTGCACTCAAAAATAATGTATATTCTGCTGCTTTAGGATGAAATATTCTGAATATATCTGTTTAGTCCATCTGGTCCACTGTGTCATTCAAAGCCATTGTTTCCTTGTTGATCTTCTGTTTACATGATCTGTCCCTTGCTGTAAGTGGGGTGTTGAGATCTCCTACTATTATGTTATTATTATCAATGAGTTTATGTTTGTGATTAATCAATTTATATATTTGGGTATACCACGTTGGGGGCGTAACATTTTACAATTGTTAGGTCTTCTAAGGGATTAATAGACCCCTTAATTATGATATAATGCCCTTCTTCATCCCTTGTTATAATATTTTTTTAAATCTAGATTGACTGATATAAGTATGGATACTCCAGCTTTCTTTTGGTGACGATTAGCGTGATAGATGGTTCTCCATCTCCTTACATTTAATCTGAAGGTATCTTTAGATCTAAAATGGGTCTCTTATAAACATCATATAGATGGATTCTGTTTTCTTATCCATTCTCTTATCCTGTGTCTTAATTGGAGGATTTAGTCCACTGACATTTAGAGTGAGTACTGAAAGATATGAATTTATTGCCATTGTGTTGTGTTGAGTTGGATTTTCTGGTGGTGTTCTCTGGTCCTTTCTAGTCTTTGCTGCTTTTGGTCTTTTTTTGTTTTGTTTCCTCTTTTCTCCCCTCAGAAAGTGCCCCTTAAAATTTCTTGCAGGACTGATTTGTCTGGGAAACTTTTAGTTTTTGTTTGTCTGGGAAACTCTATCTCTCCTTCTATATTGAATGACAGCCTTGCTGGATAAGGAATTCTTGGCTGCATATTTTTCTGATTGAGCACATTGAATATATCCTGCTACTCTTCTCTGGACTGCCCAGTTTCTGTGTATAGGTCTGCTGCAAACCTGATCTGTCTTCCCTTATAGATTAAGGACTTGTTTCCCTTGCTCGTTTCATAATTTTTTCTTTGTTTGTGTATGTTGTAAATTTGACTATGATATGCCTTGGTCATGGTCAGGTTTTGTTGAATCTAATGGGAGTTCTCTGTGGTTTTTTGGATTTTGATGTCTGTGTCTTTCCCCAGGTTAGGAAAGTTTTCTGCTATGATTTGCTCACATAAACCTTTTACCCCTTTTTCTGTCTCTTCATCTTCT
Source organism: Hyaena hyaena (assembly GCF_003009895.1). NCBI lineage: Eukaryota > Metazoa > Chordata > Mammalia > Carnivora > Hyaenidae > Hyaena > Hyaena hyaena. The sequence goes on along the minus strand of NW_024081078.1, from coordinate 1,039,665 downwards.
GGGACTCCTGTGATTTGGATGTTATTCCGTTATAATGTGTCACTGAAGTCTCAAATCATATCATGCTCTCTTGCCTTAGTTTCTATCTTTATTTTCTGCTTCATTATTTTTCATCAGTTTGTCCTTTATGTTGTTGATTTGCTTCTCTGCTTCATCCCTACTTGCTTCTGTGGCATCCATTCAAGATTGCATCTCAGTTATAGCATTTTTAAATTTGTCCTGACTAGATTTTACTTCTTTTACCTCCACAGAAAGGAATTCTGTGCTTTTTTCAAACCAAGCTAGTATTCTTATTATCCTAATTCTAAATTCTAAGTTCATACATCTTGCTTATAACTGTGTTGAATAAGTCCCTGGCTGTCATTTCTTCCTGTTCTTTCTTTTGGGGTCAGTCCCTTTGTTTTGTCATTTTGTAGGAAGGAGAAAGATTAATAAAATAAAAATTAAATTAAAAAAATTAGAAACAACACAAAAAAATCAAATAATGGAAGCTAGATCCTGGGTGTGTGTGGGTGTGGTTGTTGGAAGATACTTGATACAATGGGGAAAAAAAGGGAAAGAACAAAAGAAGAATACATTAAAAAATTTTAAAAGATGTATACAATAAAATACAATAGAGTGAAATGAAAAGAGTGAAATAGAAAAAATTTACAAAAAATAGTAAAAACATGTTTAAAAATTTTTTTAAAAATGGAAAATAAAAATACTTTTTTTTCTTTCTGTATCCAAGAATAAGAAAAAAAAAAAAAAGAATAGATGGACCAGTGAGCAGAACGAAATATGAAGAAACTACATCCAGTTTTCCCTAGAGGTCTAAGTATGTAGCACTTTATACTTCATACACTAAGCAGGCAGCAACACTTGTTGTCATCCTCTAGAGCTTGATTGGCACAGTTGGGCAGGGCTTGGCGTATGGCTCTGTTCTCCATTAGGTGGTGCTGCTTAGGTTACTGGGGGGATTAGTGTAGTGTGTGTGCATGTGTATGTGCTTGCGTGGAAGAGGTGAAAATGGCCTCACCCAGCTTCCCAATGTCTGGCACCAGAAGTCTGAGCTTTCACCAACCAACAATGAAGCATCTCTCCTTTGTCTCCTACTTCTGTCTCCTCTCTACTTCTATGCAGTCTATGTCCAAGTCATCAGCCTGTCAGGTGGCACCTCCCTCCTGAATTGTATCTCTTATGGGACTATGTTTCAAAATCCTTCACTTCTGAGAGCCCTGAGGCTTGGATCTGCTCAGACCCTCTAGGGGAGGGTTTCACGGGGCAATGGCTGGTTGCCAGCTTGCCCTTAGGAACATTTGTGTGGTCATGCTGTTGCAGAGGCTCAGAGATTGTGACTTGGTACCTGCTTATTCCAGAAAAGTTCGTGGGATTGCAAGGCAGCAGAGGTTTAGAGATTACGACAAAACGCCACACATAGCCAGTGCCAGGTTTTCACTGCCCCTTGGTGTCTTTGTTCCAATATCAGCAAATATGGCTGTTCTCTGGGGTCCACTGGGACTTTTGTCTGTGGGGTACTGTAAGGCCTCTACCAAATGCCCTCCTAGCAGGGGACCCACCTCTTTCCATATAGCCTGTGGACCCCTTGGACCTTGCTGCCTGCTCTTGGAGAATTCCCCCTTCTCACCAGAGTACTGCCAGGAATCAAGCTGTGGAATTTCCGACTCTGCTCTTCCATGTTTGTACAGTCCTAATGGTAGTGAAAAATGGTATTGCGAAAGGAGAGGAAGGTCCTCTCCTTTCTCCTTTCTCCCTTCCTTGTTCAGTCGCTTGTGGGCATTCCCACTCTTTCTCTTTCTCTCCAGCTACTTTTTGAGGGAGTGCTTTCCCTGGACTCTCTCACCTTTCTCTGTCCTCTCTCCAGGAAAACAGCTCCCTACCTTCTACAGCTTATCTCTCTCCCAGTTCACCTATGCCCAGCTTACCTGCCAACTTCTATGGCTCAAGTTATGCAGATTGTTGTGTTAATCCTCAGATCAATTTTGTAGCTGTGGAAAGTGGTTTGGTGCTGATCTAGCCGCATTCAGGGATGAAAGAAGCCAAGAACTTCCATGCTGTTCCACTATCTTGGCCCCTCCCTAGAGATAAGCACTATTTAAATAAGTAACAAGTTTTTCTAATTTGAAATCAAGACTTTCTGCATGTTCAGTGTAGAAATGTTATTTTTTGCTGTTAATGTGTGAAAGTCACAGAAATATTCCTAATATTGGGAACTGCTAATATACTTTTGAAAAAATTACTCAAAGACAAACTGAGATATACATGAAAATAAAGTCAAATATGGAGAATGGGTATTAAAATTCTATACAAGCAGAAGTGACGTCAGTAAAATCCAGTGTGAGTTTTTAAAAAATTGTTAGTGAGACCATAAATATTTTAAAAAACAAAAATAATTTTAAGGAAAAGTATGGAAGGTCAAAGCTATAACTAAATCACAATAAGCAGGAGACAAATTCTAGGTTATATGGATGATATTAGGAAGTGTATGAGAAGCAGATCATGTGAAATGATAAAGTACACTAAATTTTTCTGATGTTTTATTTATTTATTTTTTTAGAGAGAGAGAGCACAAGCAGGGGGTAGAGCAGAGAGACTCCCAATCTCTGTGCTGTTGGCAAAGAACCTGTTGTGGGGCTGGATCCCATGAAACTGTGAGATCATGACCAGAGACAAAATCAACAGTCAGATGCTTAATCCACTGAGCCACCCAGATGCCCCAATTACACTAAATTTTTAATCCTCTCAGAGGCTTAATAGATGCATTTTCTTCTTAATATTTACTTTAAGGAAAAAAGATGAAAGGAAACCACTAGTAAAAGAAAAATAAGGTTTTAACCTTAAATTAATTAGTGCAAAGGAAACATTATATATATCAGAAGAAGAAAAAAGTTAACAAAAAATTACACCGATAAAGAACAGAAAAGCACAGACTGGCTAATTTATACTGTCTAGCATTTGAGACATATGGTGGCAATGGTAATTAAAAAGCCTGTGGGTGGGGCGCCTGGGTGGCTTAGTCGGTTGAGCGTCCGACATTTGCTTAGGTCATGATCTCGTGGTTCGTGGGTTCGAGCCCCGCGTCGGGCTCTGGGCTGACTGCCAGCTCAGAGCCTGGAGCCTGTGACTCCCTCTCTCTCTGGCCCTCCCCTGCTCATGCTGTCTCTCTCTCTCTCTCTCTCCTAGAAATAAATAAAAATATTAAAAAAAATAAAATAAAAAGCCTGTGGAGTTGATTTTGTCAACTATAAACTCAGGGTAAGTCCTCTGTGATCCAAAACCTGCTGAAAGGCAGGCCAGGACACCTTGGAAAAGACACTGCAATGCCACAGTTATTGTGGGTAGTAGTGATTTCCCTGATTGTTCATTAAAGGAATCTACAATTGTTTACCAAAATCACTATCTTACAGGGAAGTATATTTTTATGGAAAGTTAGTCAACAAAATAGGATAAAAATTAAGAAAGAGGAAGGCATGGAATGTGAGAAGTAGAGAAGTCATGTAGAAAGACAGTGAAAGGAAATCTCAGAAGAAAACCCAAGAGTGGTCACTTTGTCAGAGGTCTAGAGAGCAGAGCCTTTGCCAAAGTAGAGGGATAAAGAATTCTGTAGAAAAATTTCCAGACTAAATTAAATAATTTGAGCATTTGAGGAAAAACATGGCCGAGAGGAGCTTGGCAGTTGTGATAGCATATCTCTCATTTTAACCTTGCAATATAAAAGATTCCTAAGCGAAGAACAAAGTCGTAAAGCCATAAAAAATCAAAAGATTTGCTCATAAAAATAAATATCTGTGTACAGTGAAAATCTTACTAAACAAAATTAACCAAGTGTATCTTTAATTTTGTTTAGGGTTAGTAATGATATTATATAAAAGCATTTCTGAAGATGAATGTGAAAAATACAAAAAAAAAATCTAAAATAAGCAAAATAAAATAAGAAAATAAAAGAACCACAATGTTGAAATAAATACTTTAAATATATTCAACTCCATGCATAAGCATACACATGGAAAGAAAGCAGAAATTCTCTTTAAAAACAACAATGAGACTGAGAAAAATTAAATGTTGATAGTATCTAGTCTTTATAAATAAATTAGAATTAGAGTACCCATCAATATTTAAAATGTATATATCAGTTCAACAAGTCTCTTTATAAGTTCATTCAACAGATCTATTTGCAAATGTATACAGATTTATGTAAAAACATAATCACTGATTCACTGATTTTATTTATTTATTTATTTATTCATTTGTTTGTTTTTAAAGTTTATTTATTCATTTTGGGAGAGAGGGAAAGACACAAAAGAGGAAGGGGCAGAGAGAGGGGGAAAGACGGAGAATCCTAAACTGACTCCATGGGGTCCATATGTAGAGCCTGATGTTGGCTGGAACTCACAAAACCAGGAGATCATTACCTGAGCTGAACTCAGGAGTAAGACACTTAACTGAATGACCAACACAGGCACCCATCATTCACTGATTTTAAAACACAAATCTAGAATCAATGGATAAATAAATTCAGTCTAATCATATACTGAGCTACTATGCTTTGATGAAAAACAATAACAGCAACAAAAGCAAATAGGCAAACAAAGAAAAAAGTAGAATTTTACTTCCAGATTTGGAGAAACCTCTGAGGTGAATTATTACATGAAGAAAAACTGAGATGCAAAGCCATATCTATTGTATGACATTTAATTATAATAAAACTACCTGAGTTCACTCTCACTATTTCTTCTCCATTATAAATACATCCACATAAAATTTTATACATGTAGATATAAATGCATAGAAAGGTACAGTTTTGCATATATACACATATTTCTATACATATATATTTGTATACCTATGTGGATGTATATATATATGTATATACACATCCATAGGTGGGAATATATAAGAGTTGACTGTAAGATAAACATATGGAATCAGCAAGATCATGAATCATAGTATTAACAGTAATTATCTCTTTGGAGGAGGGCAGATGGGGCAAAGTGAAAGGTGAATCTAACATTTCTCTGTATATGATTTCCTACTGTTAAAGCTTTTCACTGCAATCTAGTAACTAGAGAAATAAAATAAGGTACTGCTTCACCAATTTGATTAACAGAAATTAAAGAAAAAATTTTGACCATATAAAAATTTGGCAAGAACTTCAAAAATTCTTTCAAGAAATCCCTGAGCAAAACCTATTCTTGAGTCAGAGGGGCAGGGATCAGGAATTGGTGGGGTCAGAGGTAGTGTGAGAGACTAGGTGGTTGAGCAAAGATGTGCTTAACAAACCTTGAACATTAGTATTTTTTTAACCCAAAGGTTAATGGTTCATTTTATAGGCCAAAAGTTAATGGTTTGTTTCATACGTAAAATCAAAAAATCTTTGTATGACAAACAACTTAAACAAGTATCCAGGTTGTACCAGCAAACATTGGAAATGCAAATATATATTTAAGAATGGGCAAAAGGAGAGAACCGGTCAAGAAGGATCAGTAAGAACCAGATCTGGTAGAACAGGATCTATTTGTAAGAGCAAATTTTAGGATTCATGTTTTGATTATTCCATTTTATGTTTTCCAGATTTCAAGACATGTTAGGGTAAGTATAATTCATGCCTGGAAATATTCCAATAAAGAAAGTGTTCCATAAAGAAACATTTAAATATGTTAGTGTTGCCATGCTTTATTAACAACTGGAAAATATATCAATGCTTTTGAAAAACTCATTATATATTTTTCTTATAAACATTGGAACAAAATCATTGAACATTTATAAAACAAGACAAATGTTAAAGGTCATCGCCCCACAAAGCATTGCTCTTTCACAAACTCTTACATGACTTTTTAATAGTCATAGTATTTTTTGTGTGTTTTTGATAGTTTTTAAACATATGAATATTTATTTTATACAATTGTTATAACTGTTTACATAGGTTCAGTTTCATATTCTATATTTTAATCGTTTTCCATATGACTCCATAGTTATTCTTTACTCAGCAAATATCAGTTGACTTCTCTATATGCTGGGTATATATTGATAAACAAAATAGAATCTTTAAGGAAATCCCAGATTCACAAGGAAAATAGCTTAGGAGATCATAACAAGTCAATGTGCTAACATGTGTGATGGGTAGCACAAATGACAACATACATGGGAAGCACTTCCCCACTTTGGGGGTCAGGGTAGGGACCTCAAAGGAGGACGTGGTATTTAAACTGAGAGAAAAAAGTCAAGAGAGAGGCAAGTTAATGGAAGGTGGAGAGTGTTATAGGAAGAAGAAATGTGACTGCAAACAGCCTAGGATTATAATGAAGAGAAGAGAATGCAGTGCCTTCAATAATCTGGAAACAAGTCATGTGATATTACTGGAGTTAAGAAGATTATGTAGAGTCTTCAGCATCTCAAAGTATAGTACATACCAAAGATAGTGATTTTAAAACTAAAGATGTATGGTAAAACACCTTGAAAACAAATAATGAAAAGGGATAAGAGGCATGAAAACCAGGTAGAAAATCCTTGAAAAAGGATCACAGGGTAGGTGGAAGGGTAATGAGGTGAAAGGTTGTGTGGGAACCACAGAGGAGAGAAGAGGAGAAAGAAGGCTGCAACAAGAAGGAATTTAGCAGAATAAACCCCAAGCGGTGATAGATCCAGATATTGAGAGCTAGCCAAAGAGTCAGCCAATGATGGGGGGGGCGGGGTGAGGGAAAAAGTAGTGAAAGACCATCCTTCCTAAGATATTAGGAAGAATTTAGAGCCTGAAACCATCTCTTCACATTCCATTTGATTCATAATCCTCAGCAATCTAGACTGGGTACTTTTGAAACTTCTGAGTCATTTACTCCAGTGAAACACTCCTTCCTTTCTCTAGCTTGTTCCAATACTGATTTCTAGATTATCCTCTGACCATTCCCTCATGACCTCCTTCATGGGTTCATCTGTCTTCATTGATCCAAAATGTCATAGCTCTCCATTCTGTCCCCAACCTTCTCCTCCTAGCCCACGTTTCCCTGGCAATCTCATTTATGAATTAGATCAGTGCCGATGGCTCCCAAATACATATTTTCAACCCAGTTTTCTTCCATAAATTTCAAAACCGTTTTTTAAATGAATTAAAGGGTAAAGGGCATTCAATTTATATTTTCCAACATGGATTTCTCCTTTGAAACCTCACTACAATGGAGTTATTTACAACCCCGCTCAATCTTGCTCCTTCTCCTGTGTTCCTCATTTTGGAGTCTAAATCTGTAATCTATTAATTGAATCAGTTATCCTACCAAACCAGAAACAGTGAGCCTCCCTTCACCCTTCCTTCCCTTCCTTCTTTACTGCCCCTGTCCTCCATCTCTTGCATATCCAATTAATATCCAAAACCTACAGGTAGAATTTCTTGCCTTTCTCTCAGATGTGCTGTCCTTCACCCAGACCCCTTCACTTTCTACCTCCAACTTTTTGTTATTTGCTACCTTAGTTCAGGTTCTCATTATTCCTGGTCTATGTTCATATGTAATGTCCCTTTATCCTTTCTTATATAGAGACTTTCCAGATTAACTTCCCATTCCCCATATTCAATGGCACTCAAGCCAAAAGGAACTATAAATTTCTCTAATGCTGCCTACACATCCTTTTATTTCTTGTTTGGTTCCTTCTCTCTAGGAGTGATCTTCATCATTTTCTCTGATTCATTCTTCCATGTTTTTTACCTTCATGAGCCCCCAAGATCTGGGTTTTATAACCTTTCTACATGTTTTCAACATCAACACTATATCAGTACATGGCAATTAGCTCACAAAAGTCAATGATTCATTAAGCTGTTGGAAAATAGAGAAATTTTGTCAAGTTCTTCTGCTGTGCACAACACTAAGCGGGCATTTACATTGATTATCTCATTTAATACAATGTATCTGAGAGGAAGTCATTATCAATACCTTTATATAGAAATGAGGAAGCTAAATCATAGAAAGTCAAGGGGAAAGAGCCGGTAAGTAGCAGAATTTAACAGCATAGTCATAACACAGATGTGCAGACACTTAGCATTGTTTTCACTTTTTAAAAAACTAAATTAATTTGCTTCTGAATCTTCATCTCTGTTTGTCAGAGGAAAGCAATAAAGCCTATTAAAGGAAAAGAAAGAAACAGACTAAAAAATATCTTAATCTCCCCCCCCCCCGCCACCAACCATATGCTTCAGAGATCTGAAGACCAGGATGTCCAAGGCCTCAGTGTTTACCTAGAAGACAATGGATACACTGAGGACAAGATATCAAGAGGAGAACTGTAGATATTGAGAACAACATCACAGCCTGATATTGCATGCTTGATGCAGTCTTTGGCTTACCATTTGTTCATTTGTATCATCCCTGTGTTGGTGTAGTAACAACACATCTTAAGGAAAGGAAGTTGCCAAAGTACCTGGCCTGAAGACGGCTATGGATAAGTATGGTCCGGTTAATGTGGAAGATGCCAGTGGAAATAAAACTACATGTATTAAAGGTGACAATGACATTTTTCTTTGGATCCAATGAGGATGAAAACATGATGAGGGGAAGAGACAGACAGTAGAATGTCTTACACAACATAGGTCAAAGAAGACCAAGAAACCTGGACTTTTTCCTAAGTGCTCTGGATCTGAAATCCTGGGATGGCAAGTCAAGAGGCACAAGATGAGAAGATTATGTTAGAACATTCAAGCAGATGACTTAATCTGGGGCTCTTCCAAACTAGTTCTGATAGGCTATGCTATCAGGAACCTTCAGTAAAAGGGTGGCGTTGAAAATGGTATTGTCAGAACAATGTGCTGGAGAAGCTGGTAAGTCCTTTTGTGGATACTTGTTTGGTCAATGGACAAAGCCTCTTTCAGCAGGATTAAAACCTATGCTTGTTGAATGACTAAATAAACGTTGGAAACAAGGTAGAGAATCTTAATCATATGTATTAGAAGTAATTCAGCTATGGTCAGTTTATGCAAGGACCTGGAAGTTAATTAAGCCTTTCCTTTATATTAAATACACTGGCTTTTAGAGTCCAGCCCTGCTCTCTTTGCTTCTCCTGGATGACGAGAGGAAGTGTCTGTAGTATCCTGGGGCTTCTTGTAAAATCTTCAATGTCTTGTCATCTTGATGAAGCTGAGTCTCTGGCTGTTACCATCCTCCCTGTTTGGGCTTTGTGTAACTCACTGTCTCTTCTGGTGGGAGTTCTTCAGGTTTCATCCTGCTCACCCAGCCTCATGGTAGCTTTTACTCCCTCTGAGAATGTGACTTACCTCTGCCAATGCCAGTATGACAGGAGGCAAACCTGTCTGATCTCAGATCTCAAAACTCTCTGGTTTATTTCCCTTGTCAAACTCCCTTCCTGCTCACCTGTGACTCCAACACTGAGTATGAATTCAGCTGAGATTCTCTTAGAGACCCTCACTTATGTCCAGCTCCCTTCATCTTTCTCCACAACCCCAGCATTGATGGGGTAGAGTAGAGAAGAGAGGTGGGAATGAGAGATGAGGGGAAGAAAAGGCAGAGAGAACATCTTGAAGTTCTGGTCACCTTATTCAAGCTGCAGGGGAAGCTCTGGACTTTGCATAAACAAAGTAATATCCCTAGTTTTCTAGCTTTTTTGAAAGTGGGTATTCTCATGCTCTTCAGTATGAAAAGTCCAAATCAAATCACAGAGGTAACCTAGAATTTTCACTGAAATCTACCATTTAGAACATTTGATGGAGAAAATAGAACATGGTAGTAGTCATGGGTTTGGAAATTTACTAAAGTCTCAGTTCATATCCATTGTGAACATCTACTGCATCTGGTAGTTGATTCAAAGTCACTTTTGACATGTAACATCTTTGCCACCTTTGTTGACACTTTCTCAAAGTTACAGATGACAGAGGATATTATGAGTGACTTATGACTTAGGTTTAATACTTTATGGAGATACTAGTTTGGAATTTGCAATCTGTAAGCTGTCTTAATATTTTTCTGATGCTTTTCTTGTCTTCTTGGTCAGTCTCAGTTGAATTCTACCTTCATTTACCCCCTTCCTTTCCTCTTTTTCTCACCATTGGGAAAATAGAGCCAATAACTCAATAGAAGAAACACTTAACTAAAAAGAGACATTTCAAATAGATGTCATCTTCTAATGGAGAATTATTGTACTATATATATAAACATAGCTACAGCTGAACCAGTTTGAGGATAAAATGATTTGAGAGATGTTTCTTCTACATACACTGTTTCTCCAGAATCGGAAAATACCAAGTCAGCTAGGCTCCTACCCTGTAATGAGTAAAAAAAAAAAAAAAAAAAAAAAGAATAAGGAGGAGCATAGGCAATATAGATAGGAAAAATTCCTACTGAGGTTAATATTCCACATTTCATTACTAAAATATTAATCTGAATAGGACTAACTTAATTTAATTAAATAAATAAAAATATTATTTGATGAAAACTATGAAAATCTAAAAATATTCCATTAAGCATTTTAAAATCACGTTTTTCCTGAATAAATAGTAATAATCACTCCTGATAGTGAATTTTGAAAGTTTAGGAAGAACCACAGTCAATATATTAGTCTCGAAGTTGGCACTCAGTGTTTAAAGAAAGAGGATAGGGCACCTGAGTGACTCAGTTGGTTAAGTATCTGACTCTTGATTTCAGCTCAGGCATGATCTCAGGATTGGTGAGATGGAGCCCTGCATCAGGCTCCCTGTTGATGGTGTGGAACTGGCTTGGGACTCTTTTTCTCCCTCTCTCTGTCCCTCCCCTGCTCGCTTGCTCACTCTCTCTCTCTCTCTCAAAATAAATAAATAAACTTTAAAAAATAAATAAATAAATAGGATAAAGTTCATATGACTAAACACAACTAGCCAGCACCTATTCTCAATTTTGGACACAAAGATATTTCAAGACTCGGACTCATAGATTTGTAGCTCCTTAGTGGCAAATATCCTCTGACACACAGTTTTTTCACATAAGCTCAAAGTTCAATAGTTATGTGCTGTAAATCTGTTGAAAGTTGTCCTAGCACAGAGGTAGAGCTAGTATAGATTTTTCCTTATTTCACCCTAATAACTAATCTACTTTTTGACGGTGGACAGGATGGGTCAAAGTCTCAAAGGGCATAGGGAGCTGATGAAGTTGGGTACAGAACAGGATCAAATAGAGATGGCCAGGAAAACAGTCACCTTCCTACGGCTAATCCAAAGTTCTACCTGACACTAGAATGGATCTTCTGCTTCCCCAGATTTCTATAAATGTGATTTCCATGGTATATTGTTAACAGAATATGCTCTAGCTGTAGCCCACCCGCATTGGATCCTGATTCCCCTGCTGATTCTGTGTCCTCTGAATAAATAAATTACTTTGTCCATTCCTCAATTTCCCCAACAACCAAATGTAGAAAATGTGACATAATTATCTCACAGGGTGTTTTTATATGCATGCAATGATAACATCCGTGCCATGCGTTTAGCCTAAGACATTGTACAAAGTACTCTAAACATTAACTATTAACAAGTTTAAATAACTAACTGTTTATCACCAGATATTTATACATCTCAGAACTATGCGCACAACCTCTATATAACTTGGTGGCTTAAAGACTGAGAGAGCTCCAATAGAAATCCACTCAAAGTCATACTGTAGAATACGAAACAGTTTTTTTTTTTTCAGTTACATAAGTATTTGTTATATGGATATTTCCAGAGTTTTGTCAGGGATTTTAAAGAGCCATAAACACTGAGTTCGTTCATCATTCACCTACCTGCAGGAACATTTCTTTGCCTGTCTTGAAGCTCTGATCTGCAGTGGTAAGAAAAGTATTCTCTTCTTTCTCCCTTCAGTCTCTGAGCAAACTGCCTGCACTCAAGGGAGACTGGTGTTATTTGAATTTAACAAATGAAAAAGGGATTTTTCTAATTTTTCTTTATTCAGTGGACCATAATTTTTAGGTACACCCCTCTGTATATATCATATCATCACATAAGACTCACATTAACTTCAAAGAGAACGACGCACAATGGCACACAAAGTGGTAAGAAACATTTCCAGGACATAATGAAGTATTATCTGAAGCAGTGCTGAAGCAGATGCCTTGGGAGAGGAAACAGTAGCAGCGTACGAACTGCATGAGCTGCTGCAGTCAGGCCCGGGTCACTCAGCCTTAACGAGATCATGCTGACAGTCAACCAGAAAGGCAGAGCTGGGGGAAAAAAAATCCATTGTAGTCACTGCTGTTAAATAAAGGCCAGCTTGTACATGTGACTTATTGGCAGAGAGGGCTGGTCATTCATAAATCTGCCCCATTTCAGGGAGCTGGGGACATTGGGAAATGACCACAACCCATGTCAGCATGTAATGTAACCAGAACCCAAGAAGGAATGTGGGATCCTGGAAGAGAGGCTGCGTCCTGATTTGCCTGGGCCTTTTACTCCAGTTCCTGCTAGAGGCATTCCATCCCTGAGTAGAGTTCATCTACCTCACAGCCGCGTTAGAGCAATGGACTCGTGCTTGGACTGAGCATGGTAAAGGAAGATTTTTACCACCTAGAACACTGCCTTGGTTACACGCTAAGACATCCTCATTGCCTCTTGGAAAACTCCAAGGCTCCATATTTTGGGAGTGGGGTAAAGAAATGCAGCTAGTCCTCAGGCTCAGAGTCGGATGGAGGGTCTAGTGTCCCAAATGTCATTCTCTGGAAATTTCCTTACTTACGAGAATCCTCAGGGCTGCAGCTCCTGTGCTCTGCCTTTGGATGGGAAATGCAGAAGACCATGAATTTAGCTGAGCACAAACACCGGAGTTTCCTCAGGCAAAGAGCATGGGAAGGGCAAATGGGTCATTGCCCACTAGTTTAAAATTTCCCTGGACCTCTTTTGTGACTGTAATACTTACCTTTTAGTAGAGTACAAAACAAGATGTAGTAGGAAAATACAACTTTGGGAGAAAGCAGATTTTATTGCCCACTACACAGTCTTCTTTGGAGCGGTTAACATAGAAGTTGCACCAGAGGATTACCCACTGCCCACTGCCTTTGCTGATGAGTTGCTAAGGGATCTGATTAATGGAGCAAATATGGTTTTGGCATAACAATCAAGATGGACTCTTTAGACAAAGCAGGATTTGTCTACTTTACCCAATGCCCATTCAAGATGGACAAGTCGACATTTTAAAAATGGAAAACAGATGTTTCATACAAAGCTTTAAAAGTGTCACGTATAGATGAAGGACCCCGGCTACTCAGATGGATTAGATCCAAGAAGGGAATGTGGAAAAATCTGGCATTTCATCCAGCAGGAGTAGTGTGTTCTAAAATAATCATCGTTTACCTTTGATTAAAGGGAAGGTATTCGGAATTAGTAAATCAGGATAGAATGGCTTCTGAATGATCCAGTAGTCATCACACTAATTTGTTTCTAGCTTTACTGACGTAACTGACAAATAGAATTATACATATTTAAGGTATACAGTGTGATGAGTTGATGTATGTATACATTGTGTAACAATTACTACATGCTAATTAACACATCCATAGCTGTCATCATACTAATTAATTATTATTCTAAATAATTGGTCATTATCACCAAGTTCCTTTTAATAATGCAAGCAATAAAAGTTTGAATAATTTTTTAACTATGCATATGGAGGCAAGTGGGTATCATTTAAGTGCAGCCCACTGCACAACGCTGCACAAACTATGTGTGAAATAGTTAGTAAACTTACTTTCATCCTCTTTAAGCAAAGCCAAAAGAGACAATCTGCAATGACACGTGTACGTTTAAAAACTTTAAGTAAATACATGTTTTTAACTCTCCAATGGAATGGTGTCACGTGACAATTACCCGGGGAACATTTAAAAAGCACTTATGCTAGGCTTCCTCCTTAGATATTATGATTTCATTTGCCTGTAGTGGGGCTGGGACCCTGGAATGTTTTAGAAGTTCCTCAGGTTATTTTAATACGTGGCCAAATTGGAAACTCGCGCCTCGAGGTAGCTGGCTATCGAAAATGTATGGTTGTATTATATAACTTTTGAACCTTCCTGTTGAAGGAGATGTGGTGTAGAATGTGCCAGGGGCTACTCCCTGTGTTTATTACTAGTAACTGGTGTCTCTGTTTATGCGGTCAATTGTAGTGCCATGCGGTGAGTGAGAACATAGACGCTAGTGCAGAAATGCCTAGTTTGAATCTGGGCTCTCCACCTACTAGCTATGTGAGCCTGGACAAGTTACTTACACCTTCCGTTCCCCGGTTCTCTGTGTGTTAATGGTGATAAGAGTAGTACCTACTGTTTAGAGTTGTTGTAAAGATTAAATGAAAAGTTATACATAATTAAGTTAATATATATAAAGCCCTGAGAACCATCTTTAGAGAGATCATTCCTTACTACTGAAAAGAACCCTGGCTCTAAATCTTCCCCTCTGTCTCCCAGCTACAAAGGGGCCAATAAATATAAGATAAAAACAATTATTAAATGTTTATTTTTTCCCCTCTGCAACAGCAGGGGTTCACATCATTTCCTTGCTCTGTCAACAAGACTCTTTATATCCAAAGACAAGAGGAGGCTTATGAGTTATCTCCAGTTCTGTGTTTCTCGAGCTTGGGTCCACAGAAACCACCCGAAGCACTTCTCAGATACGAAGTTGCCTGGGATCCATGACCAGGTTTTCTGGAGATGATCCTCAGTCATGATAAAATCTGAGACCATGACTTCTCTCCATGCTATTGAAAGGAGCACTGGCAGGAGGCTTATTTCCTCTTTATTTTCTGGCTCTGGTGTTTTCAGGAAGGATTTTGAAAAACAAATCAATACAAGGTGTCTGTTGGAGGACACGGTGTTGCTTTTGCCATGTGTCTCTGTGGGAACCTCATCAAGATTGTAGATTTTGACTTTGTGTCACAAAGCTATTTATCTTCAAAGGTGTACTTATCACTTTACATAGTTTTTGAGTGGGTCTCTCTTCCTTGACAATTGTCTTCTTAAGGCATGGACATATCTTATCACTCTTGTGAGCCTACAAAGGTGGGTTGGAAATGCCTTCTTCAAAATGTCCTACACCCCCCTCTGATAGCTGGAACTGGCCAGGAGCGGCAGTCTGTCTAGGAAGGAGAGGAGGAACTCCAAGCACTGGCCAAGACCCACGTTCTGGAACCCGTTCCGAAATTTCTTGTTTCTCCCCTTGGGGCTGCTCCTCAGTCACTGATACTCCTCTTAGGCCCACATCAGATGGTCAGAGGAGGTCCAAGACTCATGTGTAGGGAATTGTCGGGGGGGTCCCACAGCCAAAACCATTTCCAAGAGGTCAACCTAGTGAGTACATAGCCCCCACTGACTGACATGGATTACTTTTTATGGGATTACATAAGATTGTATCATGCTACCAGCATGGTACTGCATGCCAATTTTGGAAAACTCACTCATTTCCATATAGAATAAGGAGTTTTGATATACACTCATTGGGGAATTGTGTGTGTGTGTGTGTGTGTGTATGTGTGTTTATTCTCTATCCATTATTTTAAACCTTTATCCATAAATCACCATACTTCACCTCACATTAGATATCTTTCTAAACATAAGGACTTCACAAAAATTATCTGCACACCCAAAGGATGCTCCCAACTTCAACCTTTACTCTCTTTTTATAACCAAAGTTAAAACCATCAGAAATAATTATATCTTATATTCTGGGACACCCAATGCACAACCGTAGTTGTAGTTATTTTAAGATCTATATAAGAGAGTTAGCTGCATTCAGAGAATTAGTTACTAATGAGAAGAGTAGAGATTGAATAAATTAGGAATTGGTGCAACAAAAATTAGAAAGATCGCTGTGAAACAAATTAGAATAGGCTAAGGTATTTTACTGTAATTGCTCCAGGGTCCTGTGTGGATTATAAAACAAATCTTGTTTCTCACCCATGCAGCAGGTTCATTGTGCATTGATTGTGGACACTTCTACAAGTGTCTTGTGGGGACTCAGGCCGTAAGAGCAGCAAAATCAGAAACATTGCAGGTTCCAGTAGCAGCGGCAAGAAATTCTGGAAGGCCGCACACAAGCAATTTAATAGCTTGGCCCAGCAAGACTACATATCAGTTCTGTTCATAACTCATTGGTCAGAATTAGTCATGTATTTTTCACTAATAACAAGAAGTCCAGGAAGTCCAATCCAATTGTTTTCCCAAATGGTGAAGAGCCAGGTATATTTGAGGAACAGCACTAATGACTACTGCAGATGTATTCGAGGTAGTGCGCTTATTCAATATTTTGTAGTTTTCTGAAGAAAATGTCTACAATTGTTGCTTCTCTTAAAAGGAGTATCTTTAAAAAAATGTAGTTAATAAGAAGATACTTCTGAATAAAGGACTCTGTATAAAAATAAATATTAGAAAATGTAAAGCCAATTTCTATATTCATAACTTATAAAGAATGGGTCCTAACATTTAATTTTATTTCCTTCAAAAAGGGGGTCACATAGTATGGGATTCATGCCAGAATCCAAAAGCAAAAATTTGATGGGCACCTGGGTGGCTCAGTTGGTTAAGCATCTGACTTCGGCTCAGGTTATGATCTCACAGCTTGTGGGTTTGAGCCCCACGTTGGGCTTTGTGCTGACAGCTCAGAGCCTGGAGACTGCTTTATTCCCACCTCCTTCTTTCTCTGTCCCTTCCCCCCGTCTCATGTGCTGGCTCTCTCTCTCTCAAAAATAAAAAATTCAAAAGAAAAATTTGAGCACAGAAAGGCAATATACCCAAATATTAAGAGTGCTGTTTGTAGGTCAGGAGTACATGAGTAATTTTTCATTTCTTTTTTTCTTTTTGTTTCTTATTTTCTGTGTCAAATATCCCATAATGGATATATATTGTTTTTGTTATTATATAAAATAAACTAGGAGAGAGTAATGTCTTAGAGGAAACTAATGAATTTTTAGTATTAAATATAAAACTAGGTTATTAACTGGTGGATTAGTTAGCTGGGAAAAATGTTTTCTTTCCTTAGAAGTTTAAAAGTAATATTTGTACTCATTAATTTGGAGGATAAAATCTAGTTGAGCATTAGAGATGATTTGGAGAGCCTTATAATCCATCCCAGCCCTGGATGTGTGCCAAAACCTTTTCCCTCTAAATTAGACAACTCTGTGAGAGGCATAGCTCCTTGTCAAATAGAGGATCTCTCTCTATATTTCAACTTTTAGCATTTTGTATTTATTTGGCTATCTTGTAATTATTCAATTTTGATGAGATCTGGAAAATTACTTAGGAAAATTATAGTACATCTTAGGTTTTTACTGGACTTTAAATAAAATAATAAATGATTGAAGTTTTTGAAAGGGCTTATTTTTTCATAATTAAAGATATTATTTATAGTGACAGAAAACAGAGCAGTGCTAACTTTGGAAGGAGGACTGGGAGGTACGGAGGGATTGTAAGTGGCATAAGGAAACATTTGGGATCCTTGGATATGTTCATCCGCTTCATTTTAATGATAATTTCATGTATATGTTGTAACTTAGCAAATTATATAATTTAAATATAGTGATTATACAAAAATGAAGATGTTTAAAAATATAATTCAGTGTATCCTATGAATGGAGATTGAGAAGCTTTATCTTACATTAAGCTACCACACTACAACTAGATATGCTAATATTTTTATCAAAGTTGGAGATTTGAATGTAAAATTTCAGATGATACCAAGCTGAAGAGAACAAACTGAATTGTGGTACAGGTAATGCCTCTATGAAGTGAAGATATGAAATTAAGAAACTTGAAGCTAACCAGTAACTAATTGATTGTGCCTTTAAGTTATACATATACTTCCAAACTTCTATGGTGGTGGCTCAGGCTGAGTAGACAGATGCCTACCCGAAGTGATTTTGTAGGTAACTATTGAACCCCATTGTAATCTACCAATGTGCCTTACGGATGGCACATCCATAGAGTTTTGTCTTTTAAGAGAGACTGATATGTTTCAGGTACAGTTTGAACATGACTAAGAACAGCTTATATAAACCCACCTTGGCTTGGTGATTCTGTGAACAGCATTAAATATGTGAATTTGCAGACAACATTCACTGAATGATAATAAATACATTTAAGATACCAAGATAAACATCACCCTGGGAATGCTGGTATATTTGCAATGGGAACAACCTGGGTCATTACTGTAAAATCTGGAAATACTGTTTTTGCTGTATAATATGATTTCCTTCTATTCTTAGTATATTGAAATTTGGGGTTCTAACTTTGTTTTAAAATTCAGGCTAATAACCAAAATTATGCTAAGTCTCTAATCATAACTGAAGCTATTTCTACATGAAGATATGCATAAGTGAGGTGAAAATATTCTTTTGATCCAACGGATCAGCTGTGGTACTTATGTCCTACTAAGACATGGACATTTGAGCCACTTTGATCTTCCCACCATTTACAAGGGCCACAGCTGATTGGATTAAGAGACATTTGCTTTCAGAGTTATCCTACCACTGACTATGTAGAAATAATTTAAGTCTAATTAACAAAATAGTTTCAAATTCTAAATATTTCATACGTGCAATGAAGGATGACCTAGCTGCAAAGGGCATTTGTTAACATTCCCATGTCGAACTGCGAATAGTTCCAATAATAACTGAAAACCTCCTCTTATACAGAATAATTCCTGTATGAGAATAAGTTTTGTATCTTAGCCGAAATGGGCAGTTCTCAATACGTTTTTCTCCAAGCTCTCAAAGTGGATTTCTGGAAACATTATATTAAAAAATTGGTAGGTTAATTTCCTGGAAGTGGGTGTTTTGCCAATTCACTGTTTAGCAACTGGCAGAGTAAGTTTTCAGTGGAGAAATTAAAAATGTATTTGGATTTTTAAGACCAGCAGGATTAGATTCAAATGCGATTTAACTAGGCCTGCCTATGCCATAGCTAACTGATGAAGTTTCATGAACAGCCATTCTTTGAAACTTCTGTCTCAAAATGACTAGGTCAGCACATAGACACTCACTGGGTTTGAGTAACTGACTGGGGAAGATACTGATGACATTGAAAAATGAGGACGAATAGAGCATCTCTGATAAACACTCAAATCCAGAGTCCAGAAAATTGTGGTTATATTCACAGAGTATTAAGAGTAGTAAAGCTTCCTATGGACAGTGTTTTTTTCCCCAGAGAAGTTTGGGAGTTGAAGATAACAACAGCTATGTTAATAATCAAAAACTTAGTTCTATGAAGCAATCATGCAGTGTCAAGAACAAATTTGGAATCTTTATAAGCCATGCTCTTATTGGATGCATAAATGTTAATCGTAACGGTAGCACAGAGAGCTTGCTGTTCATTCCCCAGCTTCTCTTCCAATTTGCTGTTATCATGTGACTGAGTTGTAACTAACGCCCAAAAGATGAACCTTGGCAGCCTTCACATAAGAACCTGGTGTAAGAACCTCCCATAGGTGAACCTGCTAGTTCCTTTCCCTCTGGCTGTTGGAATGGAGGTAATTCTCAGCAGGACCTTAGGAGATATATGTGAAATGAAGAGAAATGAGAGACAGTTGACTATCTGAATTGTCTTCTACCACGTAGGAACATGCTTTTTGGGCTTTATGTGAATGAGTAAGCCACTGTGATTTGGGGATAATTGACAAAGCGTTTATTTTAACATCTCTATACCAAAGATAGGAGCATATTGAGGAAATGTTTAGTTTACAGATGGGGAATAAGAACAAGGGAGAAGTTGCTACTTTTCAAATGAAGCATATTAGGTTTCTATTACAATAGGAATTGGAACTCAGGTTTCTTCACTCAGCTATCTGATACACTTAATTGAATTCAATCTTTCTGAGCTTTGAAATACTGTGCAATTTAAGCAAATATTTCTCATGACACTTATCACCAATTACTGTACTATATATATTTGGATACATATTTTATATAATTTCTCCTGCTAGAAATTATACTCGTGAAGGCAGGAATCACGTGTGATAACTTCTATTGCATACCCTAAAATATCTTGGTCTGTGTTTTGTTAAGCATTTTAAAAGCTCAATAATTGTTTATTAAATGAGTATTTGAGGTATCAGCAAAGATTTTTATATTAAATAGGTTAGAGATAATCTATATATGCAGATAAATTATTTGAATTCTTCCCTAGCTGTGGTTACAATCTAACTTAAGACTTAGGGTCTTAGGTTACCGGAAACTTTTCTAAAAATTTTTTTAGTGTTTTTCATTTATTTCTGAGTGAGAGAAAGGGAGACAGCATGAGCAGGGGAAGGTCGGAGAGAGAGGAAGATGTAGAATCCGAAGCAGGTTCCAGGCTCTGAGCTGGCTGTCAGTACAGAGCCCCATGTGGGGCTCAAACCCACGAATCATGAGATCATGACCTGAGCCAAAGTCAGACGCTTAACCGAGCGAGCCACCCAGGCGGCCCAATATAGGAAACTTTTCTATGCCTCAAACGTTTTTGCAATATTCTTTATCCAAGAGGTAAATAAAATCAGTTTTATTTGTATCCAGCACGGATCTTCTTCTATAAATTAGGTGAAATTTGACAACAAAAAAGTGACAACTTTTTGGAAAAAATATATATCAAGATTCCATTTGTTTATTTTTTCTGCTATATCCAAGTCACATGGACAGCTGGAGAAGAATGAAAATTCTTTGTATGAGCTGTGCTCATACAAATGTAAATATATAGGACTAAGCAGTTTCAAAAAATCATTCATTTAATAGTTTTTTTAAAAAATTTTAATGTTTATTTATTTTTGGGAGACACAGAGAGACAAAAAGAGAGAGAGCGGGAGCAGGGGAAGGGCAAAGAGAGAGACACACACACAGAATCCGGAGCCTGTGGGGCTCCAACTCATGAACCGTGAGAACACAACCTGAGCTGAAGTCGGAGGCTTAGCTGACTGAGCCACCCAGGTGCCCCATCATTCATTTAATTCTAACAGTAATTCACATCACCCTCAAATGTGACTCATAATTTTATTTCTATGCATTCTTCTACATATTTCTTTTCATTAGTAGTTCTGAAATTTTGAACTCTTAGATCTTAAAAAGACTCTTAATTTAGTTTGATAGAAAAACAGCCTCACACTTGTCAAATGCACTGTTTAATCAGGGACTGAGGATGTAGCCAAAACACAAATTAATTATATTTATTGAGAATTTTATTTTATAGGTATTTAAAAAATAATTAGAATGATCAAGGTACTAGGGCACCTGGGTGGCTCAGTTGGTAAAGTGGCTGACTTCAGCTCAGATCATGATCTCAAGGTTCGTGAGTTAGAGCTCTGTGTCAGGCTCTGTGCTGACAGCTCAGAGCCAGGAGCCTGCTTCAATTCTGTGTCTCCTTCTCTCTATTCCTCTACCACTTGCATTCTCTCTCTGTCTCTGTCTCTGTCTCTCTCTCTCTCTCTCAAAAATAAATAAACATTAAAAATTTTAAAAAAAGAATGAACAAGATACTTATATTTAGATGTTAGCACTAGCCATACAAGTTAGCACTAATGCTTTGTAATATAAATTAGCCACTTTCTTCTGCAAGAACACATAATTTAGAAATCAGTAAAGTTTAGGAATATGATCATAATCTTGAAGAACACTGTATTTTTTTTCCTTCCAAGTCACTATGCATATGTTTTCCTCTGTATTATTAGATGTAACATTATCACTGTAACCATGTAAGACATTGTGAGAAGGATAAGAAGCTCACATTTTGGTTTTTGTTCCTTAAGAACTCATAACCTGGCTGGAAAAATAAGGTAAATTCATACTGATATAACTTCACTGCAAGTACTAAATGGAGTGCCAGTTAGGTGGTGGACAGAATGTAAGCAAAGTCTTTACGTCAAAACTTAGGCAGAGGTGAGGACTGAGGGTCTTTTGAACAAAGAAAACTAGTTGAGAGCTGTGTGCAGATAAAATTCAATAAAGATATAATTCTCAACCCATTAAAACCTGAGAGGCTTTAAAAAGTCTTGTGCCAGACCACACTCTACATTAAGTGAGAATCTTTGTGGATGGTATCAGGAATCACCAATTCTAAAGCTTCCCTTTCCATAGGGAAACCAAAGTTGAGCGCTGCTGGAGGAAAGTATGTTGTGGTAACAGTCCCCTCTGCTTGGCTACCACTGAAGTAGAAAGGGACTATATGCAAAGTAGTGTGAGTGGAAATAAACAAGATCGTTATGAAATACTGTAAATCTTAATTACTGGGAATTGTGGGAAACTGGAAAGAAGGATGAGTTTCAAGCTTTTCAAGCTTTTCAAGTTTCAAGCTTTCAATTCCCAGAGACTAGAACTGTGTGGCAATTAATTGTCAGAAGACCTCAGGTATAGGTGTATTGATTGTAAGCTAACACTGAAACATCAGGAGAATATACCTATTGTGTACTTGTCAAAACATTTTTAGATACTTTTCTTTTTTTTAAAGTATTTATTTATTTTTGAGAGAGAGAGAGAGAGGGAGAAGGAAAGTTTGAGTGGGGGAGGGAGACAGGATCCAAAGTGAGCTCTGGGTTGACAGCAGACAGCCCAATGTGGGGCTCGAATTCACGAACCCTGAGATCATGACCGGAGCTAAAGTCAGACACTTAACCAGCTGAGCCACCCAGGTGTTCCTAGATGCTTTTCTCTTGCAAAAGTTATTACTATAAACACTAGCATTTCTGTTGCATATCAAACTTGTTGGCAATTTTCATCATGTTTGGGGGTTTTTAATGGATTCTGGACTTAGAAGTATTTTAGGACCCAAGTATCACATCTCTGAGCAAATGTAACTAAACTTTTCCCACAAATATAAAACTCAGAGTAGAACATTACCTCACTAAGCATGATCCAGTTGCTCCAAATGTAGACTTAGCTTAAATACCCCAAAGCTAAACATTAACTGTAGCTAGTCAACTACTAATGAAATCATTGAATACAAACTGGTAGAAAAAGGAGCTCATTAAGTTGAAGTGCTAAGAAATGAAGCTAAATATAAGCACACATTGCACACCGTCAGTTGTAGATTAAGTTGGATGTCAAAATCCTCCCATCAGAGTAAGGAATCATTTGTTTGGAGTTAAGCAACTAAAATATCCTAATACATTTCATAATAATAATAAACCAGTTTAATGTATTAAACTATTTGTATCCTAATCTTCCATTAAACAGGAAATATAAAATAAAACTAGAGCACACATTAAAATTTGAAATTTCTTTGGGCAGGTGGGTGGCTCAGTCGGTTGAGTGTCTGACTCTTGGTTTCGGCTAAGGTCATGATCTCTTGGTTTTGTGGATTCGAGCCCTGTGTCGGGCTCTTTGCTGGCAGCACAGAGCTTGCTTGGGGCTCTCTCTCTCTCTTTTCTACCTCTCCACCTCTCCCCACTTGCACTGTCTATATCTCTCTCAAATAAATAAAATAAAGTAAAACTTTAAAAAATTTTAAATTAAAAAAATGGAAATTTCTTTAGCTGATTGACTCCCTCTTGTAACATCCAAAGTCTCTAACTTTATTTGTTATGTATATCTTCTTCCTATTCATACAATGGAGGTAAAATTACTAAGAGGAATAATGACAAAAACATTTTTTTTTAAAGTAGACTTCACAGTCAGGGTGGAGCCCAACGTGGAGCTTAAACTCATGACCCTAAGATCATACCTGAGCTGAGATCAAGGTCAGATGCTTAGTGGACTGAGCCACCCAGGTGCCCCACGATAAAGCTAGTTTGAACTTACATACATTTCCTAGAATTTAGCTTTTATCACTATATTCTTAAACTTTTAAAAAAAGAGTATTGCAGTTATGTTACTGTTCTAATTATAAATGATACTCCGTTTAAATTGAACTATATATTTGAAAGTGCACTTGGATTAGTTGTACATGTATACTTCAAAGTCCAGGGCAACCACTGGAAAAAGTAAGAAAAGAAATATAATTGAAAAGCTAAGAAAGGAAGGAAAGTGGAAACCTATGTAACACTTAGACAAAACCACAAAAGGCAGGAAAGGAGTAGAAGGCAAAATAGGAACAAAGAACAAGAACAACAAATGGAAAAAAGCAACCAACATGCTATGTGCTAATTAATCATATGAGCAAGAACTTCAAATATCAATGGTCTAAATACCTAATTAAAAATACATGGATTGTCAGGGTGGATCAAAATATATACCCAGCTATATGTTTTCTACAGGAAACCTCCCTTAAATATAAAGATACATATAGATTAAAAATAAAGGGATGGAGGAAAATATACCATGCTAACATTAATCAAAAGAAAGATGTAGTTATGTTAATTCCCAGAGAAGCCTTCAAAGCAAGGAAAATTATCAAGGATAAAGAAGGGCATTAAACCATAATAATGGGATCAATTCCCTAAGAAGATATAACAAGTTAATGTATAAGCACTTGACAACAGAGCCTCAAAATATGTGTGGCAAAAATTGATAGAACTGCAAAAGTTTTGTTTTGTTTTGTTTTGTTTTGTTTTTAATGTAGTCAGAGACTTCAACATTCCTCTATCAGAAATGGACAGTAGGTAGAAAATCAGTTTTGGTGTAATTGAGTATAACAACATCATCAATCAATTAGATGTTACTGGCAAAATATTCAAAAAAAGTCTATAAATTAGACTTTATATATAAGTATTATATATAAATATGTAAGCATTAAATACCAAAATTAAGGAAAGAATCCAAATGTCCGTCAACTGATAAAGGGACAAAAATCTTTAATATGTAAATAAATAAATGAAAGGTAAATTATTATTCTTTAATGTTTATTTTATTAAATATATTATTAAAATAAAAGCATTTGGAATTTTCACACTTTGTTTTTGAAAATATAAACATTGGTTTTTAATTTTTGAATTAATTTAAGGTATTTTTTAGCATTTAGTTATTTTTGAGAGACAGAAACAGAGCACAAGTGGGGCAGGGGCAGAGAGATATGGAGAAACAGAAGCTGAAGCAGGCTTCATTCTCTGTGCTGTCAGCACCGAGTCCAAAGCAGGGCTCGAACTCACCAGCCATGAGATCACGACCTAAGCCAACATTGGACGCTTAACCAACTGAGTCACCCAGACTCCCCTGAGTTAATTTTACTTTACACTTTAAATACAAATATATTAAGCTTTCATATACTTTAAGTCCCATTACATTATGTACTTAAATTCTTTGGATCATTATAACCTATAGAACAAAAACAGTAAAAATGTTTATTATAAAAAAAATAAAGATCCTGATGAAATGAAGGAAAATAAATTTTATTAAATAAAATAAAATAATTTATAGGCAGAATATGATTTTATTCTTATAATATATTGATGTCACTTTCTCATCAATAGAAATTCCAAACATATGTAATAACAATCTAGTCATCACTGATATATATGTGACTTTCAGTCATATAAAAACCATAGCTTTACACCTATTTTTCATTTTGTTTAAAGATATTTCTGTCAAGGAGGAGGATACATCATAGGTGGTTAGTATGACTTATAAGTTTTAAATATTGAGACATAGAAGACATGGGCCTTCATTTCATACATACTTTTTTTCCAAGCTCTTGGAACATTAGGGCAGACCTGTGGTATTTGATTGATTCACCAGACTTGGGCAACGGAGCATCACAATGTTATCCCCTCATGGCACATATGGGAAATGAGAATTATAAAGGAGGTGAATCGAAATATTTCTAAAAGGTTTATTGAAAAAATAGTTGTTTTCTTTTTATTATATCATTTAAAGTAAATAGAAATACAAGGTATTAGCAGATATAACAAATATTGAACTTGCACTCTACATTCAAGTAAAATATTTTCAAATATTAAAATGAGAAATAAGAATCCTCATTTATGTAATTGTTTTATATCTGGCTTTATGTTTGAGATGATTATATATAATTTTGAATATAGATGTTTTATGCGATGTCTTCAAATTCTTAGTAGTAATGAGAGAGACAATAGGCTTTTCTCCAATAAGAATAGAATTAAAAATTTAAGTATTATACGTACAAAAATGTGTAACAATTTGTATTATGTATAAGCATTTTAACTTTATTCCCAAATCTAAAGTAATACTTTAAAAAAAAATTATGAGTTTTGACGGTTGTACATACCAATGGATATCCCCATTGTCAAGATCTAACACATATCCATCATCCTCAAAGATTCCTTATGCTCTTCTTCATTTAAACTCTTCCTTTGCTCCAGGCCAGAGGCATCTACTGGTCTTCATTTTGTCACTATGGGCTAATTTGCATTTTGCATCCATGGAATCATATTAATGTACTATTTTGGTCTGAATCTTTCATTCAACATGTCGTTTTGAAATTCATTCATGCTTTGCATTTTTCAGTAGCATATTTCCTTTAAAACTGTGTAGTATTTTATTCTATAATTTACATTTTGCTATTTATTCACCTGTTGGTGGTACTTGGCTTGTCTCCAATTTGGAGCTGTTTGAATGAAGCTGTTATGAACATCTGTATATAAGTCTTTGTTTGGATGTATGTTTTCATTTCTCTTGATGAGATAAATACCTAACACTGGAATGTCTGTTTAGGATAGACGTAGAGTTAAGTTTTTAGGAAGCTATCAAACAGTCTACCATGGTGGCTGCACCATTTCACATGCCCACCAGCATGTATGAATGTTCAATACCATCTTTACTAACACTTGGTATAATCAGTTTTAAAACATTTTAGCCATTTCGGTGAATGTGTAATGATACATCACTATAGTTTTAGTTTGCATTTTCCTGATGACTTATAATGTCAAGCATTTTAAAATTTGAATTGATTTCAAACCTAGTCCACATACTCATGCTGTGTGATGAAATTCTAATTTCCAGAACGCCTGTGCCTTTTTAGAACAGTCATCTTGTTTGACAACCATAAAACTATTTGATAAATTTTGCATGGAGCTTCTTCTCATGATTCTTGCTCAGCCTCCCCATCACTCACCACTCCCCATTCCGGCTATTCTTTGGGCTTCAGGCTGCTCCCATTAGAGGCCAGGAGTACAAACTCCTCCAGCAGCTCCAAGGTGACACATCTTGTCCTGGCTGCTGAAAGTGGATGTCATCATGGAGGATCCTGTTGGTGTGGACGCTCTATGGATTGCAGTGGAGGAACAGGTGTGAATGTGACTCTCCATGCCTTGCCTCTTGGGGAAAGATAACGTTGTACCCTCAGACTCAGTTCTACTGCAATTTCTGTCAAGGAAACCTAAATGGTGGATCTTGTTCCTGGGTGGAGTCTGTAGGCCCATTGTCCATCTATTCCAGATACTTCCCCACTGCAGCTTCTTGGGCAGATCTTTTACTTAACTGTGCAATGTCAACACACTTTGACACTCTGGCTGAGATGCTTTAGACCAGACTCTTTCCACCTGAGGCTTATTACATAGATTTTTAAAAAAGTTTTCAAGAAAGAATTTTGCCACAGAATCTATTTGCTTAAGGATTTGGGGACTCCCCCCAAAAATATTAGGTGGACTGGTTAAAAGCATATTTTATAAAGAAGCATTGTTATGAGGACAGATGCACTACTTTGGACATATTGTGAATAATGAACACACAAGAAAATTGCACATTTCAGTCTTTCAAAACTGTTTCCAGGATTCAGGAATGACAAGATTATAATGGTTGGTATGCAGAAAATGAGGCACCATAACTGATAGGCTTTAAAGCATTCTGAGCTTACCTTTGTGACGTGTGATTGAAAAATGGAGCAGCTTT
This sequence comes from Hyaena hyaena, assembly GCF_003009895.1. Taxonomy (NCBI): domain Eukaryota; kingdom Metazoa; phylum Chordata; class Mammalia; order Carnivora; family Hyaenidae; genus Hyaena; species Hyaena hyaena. The sequence goes on along the minus strand of NW_024081078.1, from coordinate 1,011,973 downwards.
CCTTTTGATTTTCTTTTCCATCTGTTTTTTCATTTAACGATCCAAGAGCTATATCATTTATCCCTCAAAATGGCCTCTTTTTTATTTGACCAAGTTTTTTTTTTTCTTTTTTCTGAAGACTGGAGTAAAAGTTAGTAAAAACTTTCTACTTTTATATCTCTGAGCTAAGATGAGATGTCACTCAGCACAAAGGTTTTAGCAATGATATGATGGTTAAGGCTTCATGATTCTTCCTGATTGGAGAAGTAGAATTTGTATTTGTTTAGTTAAAAGATACATAAAATACAGAAACCTATATTTTACTAACAAAAGTGAGTTTCATTTAATGTATAAACTAAGTGAATCTGTACACATTAATCACAATTACTTTGTAAAAAGCTATGGCATATACTTTAAACAAATAAACAATAGATCCTCTGTTCCGAGAAACATTTCATCTAAGAAAAATTGATTTTGTAATTCAAACCAGAAATTTCTCTAAATATTCAGTCTATATTGTTTCATTTTGTATGCCATTTTATCTGGGCAATTTCTGTTGACATTTTTTGTGTTTGTAACTTCATAGGCTGTGGTCATTTGTTACTCCGGCATCACCCATCTGCACATACATTTGTCATTCTTCTGCTGAATTTGGCTCTAGTTGGGCAACAGGAAGTTGGAGCTAGTAGAATAATGCTGTTATATGAAGGATATCATTAGAGGACAAAATTATACTTCAAAGACCAAGCACATATGGTTTTGACTTTTATAAAGATGGCAGGTGGACATGAAGAAAAGGTTGATTTTAAATTTATTTCCATGATAGGAGGAACTTCTTAAAAGTCTGAAGAAGATTAATTTCCAATTTGGAATTCCTAATAACTGAAACATGATCAGGGCTTTACAACTTCCTGAGGTAAATTTTCGGGGTGACCACGCCATCTTCATGTAAACCAAAGGATCAATTTAATATAGGCTCAGAATGATAGAATACTGACAAATGTCGACAAGAGAAGCTTTAGAAAGCCAACACATGCAGAATGCAATCTATTTACAAAGTTTTAAGTAGAGGATTTATAACATTACAGAACTGAAAAATAAATAGCTAAAAATTGATTTAATTTAATTTAAAAAAGGGGTTCAAATGAAATCAAGCATGGTTTCAAAAATCAGTTTTTTTTATTTTATTAAAATTTTTTAATGTTTATTTTTATGTTTGAGAGAGAGAGAGAGAGAGAGAGAGAGAGAATGCATGGAGGAGGGGCAGAGAGAGAGGGAGACACAGAATTTGAAGCAGGCTCCAGGCTCTGAGCTGTCAGAACAGAGGCTGATGTGGGGCTCAAACTCAATCAGGCCAGGTGCTTTGAATGCAGAGCCTGACCCAGGGCACTATCTCATGAACCACGAGATCATGACGTGAGAAGTCAAATGCCTGACCATCTAAGCCACCCAGGCACCCTAATCAGTTTTTATTTTAAAAGACTAATCTAATATGTATCTAATTTAATTGTGAATGCTGTTCAGTGTGTGAGGGCTTTCTTGTGCCCTAGAATGCTAAAGCTTGTTTAATGATGATAATAGTTGGGTGTTTCCTAAAAGCAAGTTTTTTTTTTCTTCTATGTTTATGATGTATCCAATCAAGGAAGAGGTAAAGATTGGACAAGCACAAATGAGAATTTGACTTTTAGCAATTATCCTATAGATATTTTCACATCTAGTGTTTGCATATACTTCAGCAATATTTATGATAGCAAAAAATAAGAAATCACCTGAATGTCCATTTGTAAGGGACAAATTCATTCAGTCATGTTACAAATGAACCCTGCAATACTGGAATCCCTTCCACATGATAACACAGATCTACATAAAACACCATGGAATAATCTCCATGATGTAGTGATAATATAAAAAACAAAGTTCAGGACAGATTGAAGAGTGTATTAGCATTTATGTAAAAAGCATATATAACATATACTTCTTATATAATTTTAGAGATAAAACCACTGGTTCAAGATTTTTTATTTTTAAAAAAGGCATTGTCTTCCCTATTATTACTCTACATACAAGGAGAAGAGATTGCCCAGTCCCCAGGGGAATCACTCCCACGCCCTCAGCTCCTGAGTCCCTTAAATTGGAAATGTCTTTTTACAACCTTGTATTCCAGTAGTTTAGTAACTTGATAAAGCAATCAGGGGGATGTAATGAAATTTTATTTATTTTGAGTCAGGGCTTTCCTTTCTGAGCTCTGCTTTTTCTTTTCTTTTTTTTCTTTTCTTTTTTTTCTTTTCCATTTTCTTTTTTTTTTTTTTTAATTTGCCTTTTCTTTTTCTTTTTTCCAGTTTTGAGGAGATAGGGAAGCTGTTGGGCAGGGGTCCCTTTTACACACAGAAGTTTTGAATGGAGGTTAAGAGAGTACATTTATGGGCACTTCTGGTAGGGGCAGAGAGACTGGGATCTTTATTATTTTCATTTTTGTGACAGGCAAGAGTCATATATTTCATAGATCTGTTGTATTTTTTTTTAGATCATTTGTAGTTTTTAGTTTAATTCTCTACTGTAGCTGATTCTCTAGTATAATGAGTTTAGAGAAAAGTGTTGAAAAACTTTCGTGAATGTTGGATGAAGATTGATGAATAGTAGTAGAAGATAATGTGTACTTTCTCTAAGTAAAAGAGAGGTCATTTTCTGGAGTGGGAAATGAAGAGGAATTGTCTTCTCAGTAGGCATTATCAACATAGTAAGAATCCTAGGAAAAAGATTAATTAGCTCAGCTTTTAAGCCCTAGGTTGAGAAACTCCTGGAAGCCAAAGTCCTTGGGAGTGGCCCCTGCTTTTGGGGACCTTACCTCTAAAAGCTGTAAAAGAGAGTCTGGATTCTCACACTGAAGATCCCAGAAAAATTCCCCCCATAAGTCTAGTGGGGAAAGGGAAGAGTAAGAATTGTGAAACACACTCAGGGCTTTTCTTTTAAAAAGGCCTATTCTTAAATACAGAACACAAATTGAGGGTTGCTGGAGGCGAGGTGGGAGGGGTGGGCTAAATGAGTGATGGGCTTTAAGGACACCTGTTGGGATGAGGATTGGGTGATGTATGTAAGTGATGAATCACTAAATTCTACTCCTGAAATCATGATTACACCAAATGTTAACTAACTTAGATTTGGGTTTAAATACAATTAAAAAATTTTTTAAATTTTTGAAAAAAATAAAATTCCCAAGGTAGAGGGGGGATGCCTACAGTCCAGAGGAGAGGATGGCACCAGAGATTCATACTGAGACCTCATTCTACCTGGGGACAATGAATTCCTTCCCATTCAGCCCCCTATAGCTTTCCCATCTCACCCAACGGTAGTGACTGGAGGTTGGGTCAGAGAGGAAAGGGCTTCAAGGAAACAAACTGGGAACACTGAAACCAAGGAAATCATAGGTGAAGCTCTCTGTAGGAGAGTCAGAAACGCTCAGGAAGGCTAAAGTCCAGAGGCACAGGCCCATTAAAATCTGAAAATTAATTGAAAGATTAAAGCTGTTCCCCCTTCCTCAAGCCTACCACTATAACAATAATATATATAAAATATAACAATTGTAGTCTCAGCTAAAATGTCTGCCAAATACAAACAGTGCTAGTGAAGTTAGATATCCATAAACAGAACTTAACATTCTACACAGGCATTAGTTTAAAATAGAATATAGAATTTTATGTAAAAAGCAAAACTACTAAACTCCTAGAAGAAGATATAGGAAAGAAATCTACATGATCTTCAGTTTGGTAAAGCTTTTAGATATAACACCAAAAACATGGTCTATGAGGGGTGCCTGGGTGGCTCAGTTGGTTAAGCTTCTGACTTTGGCTCAGGTCATGATCTCACAGTCCATGAGTTCAAGCCCTGCATGGGGCTCTGTGCTGACAGCTCAGAGCCTGGAGCCTACTTTGGATTCTATGTTTCCCTTTCTCTGCTCCTCCCCAGCTAGTGCTCTGTTGCCGTCTCTCAAAACTGAATAAAAACATTAAAAAATTTAAAAACTTTTTCTCTGCAAAATAAATTGTTAAGAGAATGAAATAGAAGTTATGGATTCAGAGAAAATATTTGCAAATCATGCTTCAAATAAAGAACTTTTACTTGTGTTCACGATGTAAAAAGAATCTGTAAAACTTAATTTTTAAAAAACCAAATAACTCTATTAAAAATGTGCGAAAAAAGGAGCACCTGGGTGGCTCAGTCAGTTAGGTCTCCAACTTTAGCCCAGGTCATGATCTCATGGTTTGTGAGTTTGAAACCCAAGTCAGTGGGGCTCTGTACTGAGAGCCTGGAACCTGCTTCTGATTCTGTCTCTCTCTTTCTGGCTCTCCCCAAGCTCACTCCCTCTCTCTCTCTCTCTCTCTCTCAAAACTAAATATTAATTTTTTTAAATGTGTGAAAGATCTGAACAGATGCTTTAATTAACAAGATATAAAGATGGCGGATGAGTATATTTAAGAATATTCTCAATATCATTTGCCATTAGACAAATCCCAAGTAAATCAGTGAGATGCTGCTGTATTCCTACTAGAATGGCTACCGTGATTTTTTTTTAATTGGTAATACCAAGTGCTGGTGAGTATTCAGGACAACAGCCAGTCTCGTTCACTGCTTGTTAAGAATGAAAAATAGTGTAGCTACTTTGTAAGGCATTTTTGTAATTTCTTACAAAACTGAAATTAATTTCACCAGATAATCTAGCAATCATGCTCCTAGGTCTGTATCCAACTGATCTAAAACCTTATGATCATGCCACTACCTTAATGCAAATGTCTATAGCAGTTTTATTCATAATTGCCAAACACTGGAAGCAACAAAGATGTCCTTCAGTCGGTAAATGGATATGCAAACTGTAGTGCATTCATACAATGGAATACTATTTGGTAATAAAAAGGAATAAACTATCAGTCACACAAACACATGAATTATTCTTAAATATATATTGCTATATGAAATTACACTAATGAAAAGCCAGCTATATACTACATGATTCTATTTATCTGATATTATGGAAAATATGTAACTATAGAAATGGTGAACTGGTCAGTGATTGCAAGGGGTTGGGTTGTTGAACAGGTAAAGCAAAGGGGATTTTCAGAATGGTGAATTTATTCTGTATGACATTGTAATGGGTACATGGTGCCATGTGTTTGGTAAAATTCATAGAACTTTCAGTACAACAGTAAACCTCAATGTATATTAATTCAATAAGTATATTTAGGCAATCAGATTTTATGATTAAATGCAGACTGTGACAAAAGTATCTAAGTAGATTACCCATGAATGAAATAACTTCACTGGAGAGTGTGGGGAGAAAATGTGCTAGCCTAAGTAATTTTGAAAATGAGTGCAGACTAAGACTAAAAAGCAAAAGGGACTGTACTTTAAAAATTAAAAGAAATAAAAAAGACACTTTTAGGGTAAAAACAAAGGAAATCTGAACGAAGTGTAAACTTTAGTTAATAATAATGTATCAATATGGCTCATTAGTTATGGGAAATATACTATACTAATATAAGATGTCCACAGTGGGGAAACTGGATGTGGCATATGTGAATTATCTGTATTATCTTCACAATGTTTCTGTGAAACTAAAACTTATACTAGAAAAAGTAATTTCTATAAAAAAGCATTTTGAGGTAGAACTAAATAATTCTGAAGTTTGTAATGCAGTGAATAGAAATAAGGAACAAAGGATGGTATGCAGGTCTGAAGAGAGGAGTATAATGTATATTTGATCTATTAGTTTCTTTTCTAGTCTTTTTTTTTTTTTTTTAACTTGCTCCATTAAAAAGAAAAAAAAACAACACTGACTCTGGGCTGTGATTCACAATAATCTTAAAGTATTCTAAAAAATTAGCAAATAGAAGTAAGTGATATATAAAAATACTTATATATCACAACCACTTAGGATTTAATATTAAGATATAAAGATGTTTTAACATGAGAAACTCAACTGATATAATTCACTACATCAATAGAAAAAAAGGAAAAAAATATACAATCACCTCAGTAGATCTAAGAAAATAATTTGATAAATTGAAAACTTTTTAATAATAACTTATAGCATACTAGAAACTAGCAAACTAAGCAATGGCTTTAAACTGATAAATGTATTCACAAATTTATATAGTTCACATCATAGTTAATGGTGAATTATTGAAAGATTTCTATTCAAGATTGAACTGGATATTGTATTCAGCAAAATAAAGTAAGATAAAGGAAGCAGAATGTATATAATAAAGAAAAAATAGTTTAATATTGAAAAATGTCTTTCTTCCCATAAAGCAGTAGTAATTGTGAGCTGAATTAAAATAGAAGATACCCTCAACAATAGTATCAAGTACTAGTGCATCAAGTACTTAGGAATAATTCCGACAGAACTTGTTCAAGACCTATGCACAGACATGTCTTCTAAGTATTTCTGAGAAAAATTAAAAGAAAACATCATAGGGAGAAACATCACATATTCCTATTTTGAAGACTCAATATTGAACTGATGTGAATTCTACCCAAGAGTTAGTGGCATTCCAATTAAAATTTTAACATATTTTTCAAAAGATGATTCTAAAATATATTTATCAAAGACCCAAAGAGCCAAGATAATCTTGATGAAAACCAGAGTTGGAAGGTTAACACTAGCAGATATTAAGATTTAATACAAAGGAACAATAATTAAGAAGTAGAACATAAGTATAACAGTAGAACTGAATAGAGAGTTTATAATGAGACCCTGCATATTCACTTAAACTTCACTTATGATGAATGTGACAACACAGTATGGTGAGGAAATAATGACTTTTTCAATAAATGGTGCTAGATCAATCGGATAGTCATATTTAAAAAAAGTTTTTGAATGCCTATGTCTCATTACACACAGAAATTAAATCCAGATGGATCATAAACCTAAGGTACAAAGTAAAACAATAAAGAAAGTAAACAGAAGAGCATATTTTCATGAAACTGAAGCAAAGATTTTCTAAAAGCAAGAAACTAACACAAAATTAACCGTAAAGAAAAGGTTAATAGGTTGCACCATATTAAAATTGAGAATTTTGGTTTATTGACTAGTACTATTAAGCAAGTGAAAAGGTAAACCCACAAATGAGAACAGATATTAATATAATTGATGTCCAATAAAAAACCCATAAACAAAGTTCCTAAAGAAATCCTACAAATCGGTAAGAAAAAAAAATCACACTACACAAGAGAAAAATGGGCAAATAGTTGAACAGCACATCAACAAAGTGAACATCCATTTGGTAAAAGCACTATGTGATACCACGACAAGTATACACTAGAATTGCTAAAATAAAAGCTACAAACAATACCACATTTTAGTTGGGATATGGATAAAGGAAGCACACATACACTTCCGGTAAAAGCATAAACTTGATCTACATTAGAAAACTAGTTGATAGCATCTATAAAATTGACCTCTGCATACAGCAATTCCACTCATATTGACTAAAAGACACATATAGGAATGCATTAACCATTGAAAGGAAACAACTCAAATGCCTGTTAATAGAGTTGTACATTCATATAAAATGCAATTTTATATCTCAATAAAAAAAGAACCAGTTAGTGCCACATTTGCCACATGGTTGAGCTACACAAATATAATGTTGAATGAATAAAGCAGGCACCAAATAACACATATCATATTTGTAAGAGTTCAAAAACATGTAAAAGTAATATATTAGTTAGATATCATATTTGTGGTTACATTTTAGGGAGTATTAGCTGGGAAGGGGCATTGGGAGACTTTTGTGATGCCACTAATAATTTTTTTTTTTTACCTTATTGACTATTAATGAATGTCTTCTTTGTGAATATTCATGAATATATACAGTTAAAATTTGTCTTTCTGTACATAAGCTACGTTTCAATAAAAATTTTACCCAATGTATTCAAAGCCATTAACTGAGTATTAGGTTAGGTAGAAATATTTGCTAACATTTAGCTCCAATTTATAAAATTCATCCTTATTTACATGCTAGCAAACACATACCTTTAATTACTATTTTGGTTTCACCACTGTTAGTGATTTTGAATTTTTTACCCTTTACCAAAAGTTTTTTAGTTCTTTGAGACTTGACTCAAATCTCCAAAGCTAATAGTTCTTGTTTTAATTCTCAAGTCTATCACCATTTTTCAGGTCCTTGTTTCTCCAAAACTAAATAATAGGCTTTTCTGATCTCCCAATTCATTCTACTTGGACACAGGATCCAGATTGATTTTCTTAAATAGCTGTCCTAATTTGCTAACAGTCTCTCCAAAATAAAAACTTTCATTTTCAACTGCATCCTGATTTAAGTTGAAGCTTTTTAGTCTTGCATTCAAGGCTTTCTATGATCTCAAGGCATCTTATCTTTCCAGTCTTTAGGTGAACACACACTGCAGGTAATCTAGATTACTGTCTGTTTTCTAATAATAAATTGTGTCTTATTTCTGTGGCATTGAAAATATCTTTCTTCCCCTGTGTGAGATATTCTGAACTTCCATCTCCACTGGTGAGTAAAGGACACTTACATAAGTATTTTAAGGACCTGCGATGTTTGGCCAAAACACAATGGTGAAGAACATCAAAGCATGGAAATCCCAGAGATATCTGGGGATTTGGCAAATCCTTAGTTTTTGAAGTTCTATACAAGGCAAGTTGTATTCTTCCATGTCACTGGTGTGGTCTTTTGCTGTGTTCTCCTGTCTTATTGACCCCCTTCATAAATATCCTCGAACAAGCCTAATATAATTTCATTTTAGTCACTTTGGTCATAAATAGTTTTTGAATAGGAGAACTGTTACAAGTGTTTTCAATTTTTATGTGGTTTCTTTCAATCCAAGTAGAGGACAACATTGGTTCATAATTATCACAAAGCATTTCTCCCTCTAAATTATGGATGAAAATGTATACTTATTTATTTATGTTTTATCTTGGGGGGTGCAGTATACATTATTGTTGGTACATGATAAGGCAACACTCCCCTAGCCTTCTCTTCTTTAGGTGGTCTGGAATGGAAACTGTGTAAAGGTCAGGAGATTTTCAGTGTGTTGGAGGATGAGTTGAGGCAAGAACTTCCCAGGAGCTGAGAGTCTCTCTTCTTCTTACTCTCACTGGGGCTGGTGGTACAGGGGACTCTTACTCCTTAGAGGACATGTGGGTGATGAGGTATACCTGGTTGCTGTAGCTAAATTAATTCTCATACCAGGAAATGAGCTTGGCAAAGTGGTAGTTGAGAGACATGCCAGGCCCAGCATCAAAGGGGGAAGAGTGGGTGTCACTATTAAAGTTGCAGGAGACAACCTGGTCCTCAGTGTAGCCCAGCATACCTTGGAGGGTATGCCTGCTTTCCCACTTTCTTTTCTTCATTTTCTTTCTTTCTCTCCCTCTCTTCCTTCCTTCCTTCCTTCCTTCCTTCCTTCCTTCCTTCCTTCCTTCCTTCCTTCCTTCCTTCCTTCCTTCCTTCCTTCCTTCCTTCTTTCCTTCCTTCCTCTCTCTCTCTCTTTCTTTCTTGAGACAGAGTGCGAGTGGGTGAGGGGCAGAGAGAGAAGGGGACATGGAATCTGAAGCAGGCTCAAGGCTTTGAGCTGTCAGCACAGAGCCTGACAAGAGGCTCGAACTCCCATACTGTGAGATCATGACCTGAGCTGAAGCTCAGAAGCTCAGCCAACTGAGCCACCCAGTGGCTCCTTCACCATTTTATTGATGTCGTTGTATTTGACAACTTTCTCCAGATGGCAGTTCAGATCCACGACTAACACTTTGGGAGTGGAGACATGGTAGGCCACACCAGTGAGCTTCCCATTCAGTTCAGAGATGACCTTGCCTAAAGCCTTGGCATGGCCAGTAGAAGCAGGGATGATGTTTTGAGCAGCCTCTCAGCCTCATGTCACGGCTTCGTGGAGGAGCCATCTATGGTCTTCTGGGTGACAGTGATGGCATGAGGTGTTGTCATGAGTCCCTCCATAATGCTAAAGTTGTTACGGATCACCTTGGCCAGTGGAGCCAAGCAGTTGGTGGTGCAGGAGGTATTGGTGACAATATTGAGGGAGTTGTCATAGTTCTCATGGTCCATAGCCACTGCAAACATGGGTACATCAGCAGAAGGGGCAGAGAGGATGCCCTCTTGGCCACACCTTTTAAGCGAGTGCTAGTCTTTTTCTTTGTGGTGAAGACTCCATTGGACTCCACAACATACTCAGCACCAGCATCTCCGCATTTGATGTTGGCAGGATCTCATTCTTGGAAGATAAAGATGGGCTTTCCATTGTTGACAGGTTTCCCATTCTCAGCCTTGACTGTGCTGTTGAATTTGCCATAGTCGAATCATACTAAAACACATAGATCATGTAGTTGAGGTCAATGAAAGCATCACTGATTCTGACAATATCCAGTTTGCCAGAGTTAAAAGCATACCTGGTGACCAGGCATCCAATATGGCCAAATCTATATACTCTGACCTTTACAACGCGTTTCTGGACACAGCAGACATTGCACCAGAAGATGCGGCTGTCTGTCAAATGGGGAAGAGCAGAGAGCCATTATATGCTTTTTAAAATCTATCTAAAACACTGTGGTAAAGACCAGGCAGTCAAATTAACCTGTAAAGCTCGATGTCTCACATGTTCCTGATAGGCTTAGGAGTGTTGATTACTTCCGAGAATGTGGTTAGAATTAAGCATAATAAATGCATATGTTACATACAATGTCAGAATCCCTTAAAAATATCCTAGGCTTTGACAATAATGCAATTTATTTTCTGTCAGAGTCGTTTTAAGTGAGATGGCCATTATTCCTAATCTGAAAGAACAGTGCTATAGTAGAAGTGCAAATGAATTTGTAAGGAAATGCAGAGATGAAAACAATTAAGAAGCAGCAGATAAGACTTCACAGAGAGGATGGCATTTGACCTGAGCCTTAAAAAGTGAATAGAAGTAAAGTGGGAAGAAGAGAAGCAGGCAATTATAAGTTGAGGGGACACTGTAAGAAGAGGCAAAGAAGTCTGAAAGTGATGGAGATGAGGAAGAGACAGTTGGATCTGAGAGTTTCCAACCTAGCAGATGACTCAACAACAGTCTGAGGAAGAGATTAAGAACATGAGCTCCCTGAAAATATCTATATTTAAGAGGTAAGCAGAAGGAGAGGAGATAGGAAAGATAACAGAGAAAGACAATTATCAGAGAAGTTGGAACAAACTACGTTGCTTAGTAGTTTTGAAATTGAAAGAAGAAAGACTATGAGGATGGGGTAATCAATAGATACATATGCTATGGAATTCAAGAGCTGACTGCACAAAGAATTATTATGCTTGCTAGAATGTTAGATTGATGGGGGCATAGGCTAGAATGCAGTAGAATGTGGACCAAATAGAAGAATATAAAGAAGTAAAGATCCAGATCAAAATTTTTTCCATATTTTGTCACAAACTGAGAATGATTATTCTCTCCCATGGGACTCACTAAATACTTAGTTTGTATCATTTATTGACACCTTTAATGATATAATATGGATTGTGGCTAGTGGTTTATACATTTTGTTTCCTGATTGTGATTGGTACACATTTTTACTATTTCATGACATAAAAAGAGTACTTACATTATATGCTCAATGATCAACTGTTAAACAGTGCATCATTAAGTAAGGTTCTATTTCATAGATAAGTAAGAAATTTACATTGACCACTTAATCCTTTCTTGCTCTACTCATACCTTAAAGATGGGCCTGTAGATACACTCTGTAAAAACTCTAGTTTATTAAGTGTGCAATAGCCTTCTGTCTGAAAAGCAATGTACATCTCTAAACTAAAATATTGGTAAAAGGTTCTAACCATCATTTGAGCTTTCAGTGAATCCTAATCTTTTTGCTGGTGGAGGGTCTTGCTTAGATGTTGATGGCTGATGACTGATCAGGGTGGTACTTGCTGAAGGTTAGGGTGGCTTTGGCAATTTCTTAAAATAAGATAATAATGATGTTTGCCACATTGATGGAATCTTCCTATCAGGAGCGATAGGAAGCATGTAGCATGTGATACTGTGTGATAGTATTTTACCCACCATAGAACGTTTTTTCACAATTGGAGTCAGTCCTCTTAGTTCCTGTCGCTGCTCTATTAACTAAGTTCACATAATATTCTAAGTCTTTTGTTGTCATTTCAACAATCTTTACAGCATCTCTACCAGAAGTAGATTCTTTGTCAAGAATCCTCTTTCTTTGTTCAGTCATAAGAATCAACTACTCATCCACTCAAGTTTGACCCTGATATTGCAGCAGTTCAGTCACATCTTCTGATTCCACATTTGACTCTAGTTCTCTCGCTGTTTCCACCACATCTGCAGGTACTTCCTCCACTGAAGTCTCAGACCCCTCAAAGTCATCCATGAAGTTTGGAATCAACTTCTTCCCAAACTCCTGTTTCTCTTGATATTTTCATCTTTCCCCATGAATCACAAATGTTTTTACTGGTATCTAGAATGGTGAATCCTTTCCAGTGAGTTTTCACTTTATCTGCCCAGATCCACTAGAGGAATCATTATTTATGGCAGCTATAGCTTTATGAAATATAGTTCTGAAATCATAAAACTCGAAAGTCAAAACTACTCCTTGATCTATGGACTATAGAATGGATGTTGTGTTAGCAAGCATGGAAACAACATTAATCTCATTGTTCATCTCCATCAGAGCTCTTGGCTAATCAGGGATATCATAAATGAACAATAACATTTTGAAAGGAATATTTATTTCTGGGCAGTAGTTTTCAGCGGTGAGCTTAAAACATTTAGTAAGCCATGTTATAAACAGATGTGCTATCACCCAGGCTTCCTTTCCCCATTTATAGAGCACAGGCAGAGTAGATTTAGCATAATTCTTAAGGGTATTAGGATTTTTGGAATGCTAAATGAGCAGTAGCTTCAACTTAAAGTCACCCAGCTGCACCAGCTCCTACTAAAAGAGTCAGCCTTTCCTCTGAAGCTTTGTGAGCCAAGCATTGACTTCTCTTTTCCAGCTATGAAAGTCCTAGGAGGCATTTTTTCCAAAAAAGATAGAAGGCTGTATCATCTACATTGAAAATCTATTGTTCAGCGTAATCAATTTCATTAATGATCTTAACCAGATCTTCTGGGTGATTTGCTGCAGCTTCTACATCAGCATTTGCTGCTTCACCTTGCACTTCTATGTTAAGGAGATGGCTTCTTGTCTTCAAACTCATGAACTAACCTCTCCTAACTCCAAACTTTTCATCTGTAGCTTCCTCACCTCTCTCAGCCTTTATAAAATTGAAGAGGGTTAGGACCTTGTTCTGGATTAGGCTTTGGCTAAGAGAACGTTGTAGCTGGTTTGATATTCTATCCATCCCACTGAAACTTTTTTCATATCAGCAATAAGGTTGTTTTGCTGTCTTATCATTTGTGTATTTACTAGGGTGGCACTTCTAATTTCTTCATGAACTTTTCCTTTGCATTCACAACTTGATTAGTCATTCGGTACAAAATATCTAGCTTCCTTCCTATCTCAGATTTTGCTATGCCTTCCTTACTAAGTTTAAACATTTCTAGGTTTTGATTTAAAGTGAGAGACATATGACTTTTCCTTCCACTTGAACACTTAGAAGTAATTGTAGAGTTATTAATTGTCCTAATTTCAATACTGTTGTGTCTTAGAGAATAAAGAGGCCTAAGGAGAGGGAGAGAGACAGGGGGACAGCAGATTGGTGGAGAGGTCACAACACCTACCACATTTATCAGTTAAGTTTGCCCTCTTTTATGAATGTGGTTTTTGGTGCCCCGAAACAATTACAATAGTAACATTAAAGATTACTGATCACAGATCACCATAAAAATATAAGAATAATTTGAAGTTTGAAATATTGCTGGAATTATCAAAATATGACACTGAGGCATGAGGTGAGAAAATACTTTTGGAAAAATGGCATCAATAGACTTGCTCAATGTGGGGTTACCAAAAACCTTGAGTTTATAAAAAATATAGTATCTGCAAAGTACAATAGAGCTAAGCACAATAAAACAAGGAATGCCTGCATGTCCATCATCCCTTTTAACTATTTCCATTTGTTTAGTTTGAAGTGTTTTGAAGAAGTGTGTGAATATTACTTTTTTTTTTTAATCCGTGGGATCCGGTAGATCCTCAAAACATTGACTGTTCTACTCAGGCCAAGGCCCCCTTCCCAGGACCCTCAGCTTGCCTCCCCAAAACCAATGATACCAACAAACCAAGCAAAGCCAAAGCCAACCAAAATAAGTCATATTAAATGCAAATGAAATTGAACTAAATTCAAACCTAACAAGTCTCATAGCCCTGAATTCCTCTGTTTACACTTGTGAACTGTTTATGGATCTTAGTCCTAATGTCATATGTCTGAATATATGACCTTTTGAATACCAATTTGAAAATTTTCTTTGGGAATTCTTTTCTGTATTTCTAGAAATAACCCTGGTGTTTCTCCAGAGCAACTCAAGGAAGGCTACTTAGTAGTGATGAATATATCAGTAGAGATTTCTAGAGACTTACTCTAAACTTCTATGTTAAAAAGCCTTAGAAGCTTAATGGTAGAGAAAGTTCTGAAGGAGCAGTTTTCCTAGAAAATGTTCTGAGACATTTTTAGAATACTAGACAAATATCTCTAATCCCTGGCAGGGTTTTAAAAAAAAATATTTTTTTTAAAGTAGAAATAAAAAAAGTGGAATAGATGGATTAGGTAAAAGTTGAAACTGAACATTTAGGGCATCTCAACCAGCACCAAATCAATTATATCACTTTTTTTTTATCCTTCACCTAAAAACCATCTGGGGCTGTCATATAGACTCAGCGTCTAAGCACCGTCAAGAAGGAATTGTCCAGATTGTCAAGAACACATGCCTTATGCCACTTGTACAACACTTGTATAAAGAAGGCAACTTATACAACAATGGGTAAAATTATGTAGTGTTCAGGAAGTCCGTAATATGAATAGCTCTAGGATAATGTAAATGTTTATAAAGCACAGTCAGCAGTTAGAGATTTCACACCTTCTTCTACCAAACACCTAATTTATTTTTTTCTTAAAAGTTTTTATATTAAATTTTCAATATCAGAACATTTTCAAGCACAAGAATATATTTTACTCTTTTTCAGATTTCAATAATCTTACCTGTGTTTCTGGTTGCTTCTTTTCCAACCATCACAAATCTTTAGAAATGGAAAATCATTAGAGATGTTTTCTTTCTTTGTTATGTAAGGGTCATGGAGGGCAATGGAGGGTATCCACAATGGTTTTAGATTACGGAAATTGTATTTTGATTATTAGTTACTAGAGTTTTGTAGCTCAATTTAACTCACATATTTTGAGTGCTCTCAGGAGTTTCATTCATTTGACTAGTCACTATGAAAGGGCTAAGCACGAAAATATGGCTTCAGACTTCATAGAACTAACCAGCTAATGTGACATGATAAAGGAATAAGCATCCATGCATCCCAATGTTAAGAAAAGTTCTCAGAAATGGAAATGATTCTAGGGAAAGAATAAGACTTTAATTTCAGCTTTTCTTTTTCCTATCTTACACAGTTGGAATATGGACTCAAATGTTTGTATTCATTCATAAGATGTCTGTAGTCATCTAAGGATGTTCATTAAATATTTATGATGTTAATTATGTGTCTTTTATTCTCTAGCATATTGTTCCTCTACCCCAATATTTTTCAAAATTCTCAGTCATTCTTGCTCGCACTGCATTATTGAGACTTAATTATTTTCCTGACTCACTCTGGATTCTTTGAGACAACGGAAAAAGGGATACCCTATGTGTTAGGGCAGTGTCTTCAAGGAATTAATGATACAATGGCCTGTTCTGAAGATGCCCTAAGTTATGTGTTAAGATAATTTTATTTTGTTCTGATATTAATGCAACCTTACAAAACCAAAATACTTCACTGAGAGGAAGGACAGTCAAAGATCTGTCCTTCATTGCAAGGACAGATCTTTGACTTAGCTACTTATACATGCTTGGCTTTGTTACTCAGGATAGAGTACAATCGTTTGAATGAGCATTTATGAGTCATCAACACACTTCCAGAAGATAAGGTTTGGGAAGTTAGAGTAGATGACTTCCAAATCCTGTTGCAGTTCTGCCATGTGATGACATGTGATTGTTATTAGATAGATGGGCAAGCTTATAGGCACACTGAAGAGATAACTAAAGCCATAATAAGTCCAAATTGAAAAAGAGCTAGCAATGATTTTTGTGTTCTTTCACATTTAGAATTGGGTGATGATTTATTTACTCTTTTTATATATTATTTTATTTTCTTATTTTTTATTTTTTAATGCTTTTTATTTATTTCTGAGAGAGAGAAAGAGAGAGAGAGAGAGCAGGGGAGGGTCAGAGAGAGAGAGGGAGGTACAGAATCTGAAACAGGCTCCAGGCTCTGAACTAGCTGTTAGCACAGAGCCCAACACAGGGCTTGAATCCACAAACTGTGAGATCATGACTTGAGCCAAAGTCGGACACTTAACCGACTGAGCCACCCAGGCGCCTTGAAAAGTTCTTTTTATATATTATTTTGAAGTTATTGTTGAGTCACAGAAAATGTCATAAAGAGTTGGTACATAATTTCTTTTTGGGTGATTTGCTTCAGTAAAGGAAAAAGAGTTGGTATGAAATTAGAGTCCTTCTTTGTTTTATGAAAAATCATGTACCCAATGATTATGATGCTCCAAACTTAGATCAACAAACATGTAATCCTGAACTTTGGAGGGATGCTACTGTAAAAGCCAGCTCACTTCTTTTCTTCTTCTCATTGCAACAGCTTGTTTGGATTTTGTTTGTTTGGAATCTCTTTTTGTTTTTCTGTAGTGAGTGCTTTTTCAGTACCATTAAATCAATCAGCGACTTCCCTTTCTTTCTTTCTTTCTTTCTTTCTTTCTTTCTTTCTTTCTTTCTTTCTTTCTCTTTCTTTTCTTCTCTCTCCCTCTGAAGCTAAATACTGTTGGGATCATTAAATCATTACAATGAAGGCAAGTATACTTAAAAATTTCTCCATTTAAAATGCTTGTTTATAAGTAAGTGATGAAACAGTATATAAGATATATTAAAGAGTAAAAATAAAATGTTTAGCAATATTAACTTACATCTTAAACTGTTTATGGGTGGGATACTTGGCATCCTTCATAAGTCCTACAAGGCCTTTTTGACCGCGGGGAATTTGGGCTTCTCAGACTGGCTAAGAAACATACAGCATTGCTGCTGAAGATTGGAAAAAGTGCTTGAGGTCAGAGGTCGACACAGTGAGGGAGTTTGCTCTTTAAGAGGTTATCTGTGGATCTGCAAAGCCAAAGTATAATTGGGTTTTGTGATGTGATTTTAGTGTGTAATTGTATATGATCTTAGATAGTTTCAAAGACAAGCTTGGAAGATTTTTCTAGCCTGTTTGTGATAGCAATTTTAGGGATTGTGTGCAATCTTGGATGGACAATTCAGAATGATCAGAAATAGCCATCAGAAGTGATACAGCATGTGCTTGACTCATTCTAATCATAATCAACACACTGATTTTAATGTAACATTTTCCTGCTTTTTAGGACATTACAATGGCTATGAAAATAGAGATATTTCATTTTTATGACAGGTAGCAGTATAGCCAATTTTATATCATCATCGTAGTTCTCAGCAATACAGAATTTGAACTTTACTGAGGCTCAATGAATCATTATAAGGAAAGAAAAAAGTTAGAGCATTGCGATTGAATATCTAGGATTTTTTTCCACCAAATTTCTCAAGTTTCTGATTCTTGAATATTCTAAACATGGGAAATAAACATTTCCTCATTGTTTTAGTTGTTTAGGGCTGCCTTGATTAAGCTGTCACTGCTGTCAGTTATGTTCTTATAAGCCTGGTTGGATCTATTTCATGTTAGGAAAAAGCTCAGATAAATCCGGGAAAGCTTAATGTTTATCCAATGTGAAAATAATTACTCAAAAGTGTTATTCTTAATCCAGATAATTAGAGTGAGGAAGGCAAGATCAGTGTCATTGTGAATTATGCCCCAGCAATTGACTCTTGGTCCTTGTAAGTTTCAGGTGAAGATGTGAATGGATAAAGGTTAGATTAAACATAATCCAAAGTAGCTGCAACCTTAATCTGTTATGATACAAGGATGATCACTTAAAAAGAGCTGGATTGTGGGATTGTTTCTGGTTGGATAAGATGCCGCTCGACTGGGACTAGTCTTAAAACACGCTTAGCACCATGTCACTGCAGCTGTAAGCACTTGTGCACGACTTCAGCCTGCCACAACTAACAGGCGCTCCTAGGCTCAAGCTGTACGTTGGCGTATCGTACTTTCACAATATCTGGGCTTCACATTAACATGCCTTCCAATGGTCTGCACGGAAAAATATTTCCTGTGACCTTTGTGGCATCTCTTCTTGGTTGTAATAAGCATGGATTTGAAATCTGCTGAAATTCTGGTATAAAATATGCAGCCATTTATTAACTTAGAGGGAGTATTTGTAATTTACCTTATTTTTTCTCTGTTTCAACATAAAAACTCTATTGTCAGTATGATTCCTAAGGTGATTCACAATGGTTGTAGAACTAGTTATCTATCAGGTATTTTGAAAATAAAGTTAGGCTTTTCTAAATATTTCTGTAGAGTTGAATTTTTTTTTCGAAGTACTCTCAGTGGGATCCAAAAGCCTTTAAAAGGCATGATGCAAAATCTAGCCAGTTTCTAATTGAAAGGAAAAATAAGTATTTGGAGTTTCATCTATTTTTCTTATAAATCTCAGAAATTTAATGTACTTAATTTCTGAGTGGCTAAATTGGTTTACTTTCATTACAAAAGGATAGAATAAAAATATTATGTGAAATCTTATTGCTTAAATTGAAATGCGTCTTATTTTATGACAAATGAATTTTAATTAGCATTTGAATATTTAAGGATTTGTAATAGTTGTTTATCCCTCTTCCTAGTAAAATTATGTTGTATCATATTCATTGTTGCTAAATAGTTAATAACTAATGCAATGTAAAAGCTGATAATGTAAAAATTTTAAATACACTTAGCTTCACTTGGAATAAAGTTTGAAATGATTAGGATAAAGTGTATCTTAATAAATACCACTCTGATATATCAATATATTTTAGCCTTCATTAAAATCCAAATTTTCTCCATGTGATGCATGTTGTCCTTTGATACATACATAACATAATGTGCTAAATGTACCCGACACGCTTCCTAGTTACATTAATGAGTTTCACAGGTATTTGCGCAAAATTTGTTTTTCAAAGACCATAAATATTTGTTAGACATTTACTACTCACATTAAGGCACAAATTATTTAATCATTTCACAAATAATTAAACTTATGAGACTTTTACTAAGGGCCTCTTATGGACCAAACAGTGGCCAGGGATTGTGACTATCGCACTGAACTAAACAAAGGCCTTACCTTCATGAGGCTTACACCTTTGTGAGCAGAGAGAGAAAATAAGATAAAAAGTATAAATACCATATGTAAAAGAGCAGCAACTGAGGCAATGAAAAAAAATGGGTGGTTAGGGTTTTGAGAATGGCCATTCTCAAAGATCCAAAGGGTATGAGAGGATAGGTCACATGGGGCTCATGGCTAAGAGTGCGCTAGCTTATAGACAATTACTCTTTCACGGTAAATAGAACAATTTGCTAGGCAGATTTTCACCAGACATTCAAAACATAGTTATAATTTTAGAATTTACTGATTAGTTTGGTTAGAGTACCAGCTTCTTTTCTATATTTTAAAAAATGATTCAAATTGAACAATCTTCGATAGCTTGTGGCTCTAAAATATTTGTAAACACATTTTGTGCTTGATTTTGGAAAAACGCAAGAGTGTCTTTGTCTTCCAGATAATGATAGAAAATATATAGCTATCAGTCATTAAGAAAATGCACTTGTATCCTTGTATGAAAGAATAGAAAGAAGCAAGAAAGAATGTCTTTTGGTGTTTATTCAGTTGTGTGTGAGTGCTACAGCCTGAGGAATTCCATTGTCATTGTGTGCTCTATTTTCTATAACTATATCTTAAACCAAGCCTTGTTTTGTGGATGAGATGAAATAATTGGCCTATTGGCCAGGGGATATGAACATCTTGCTCACCTGGCTTGCTATTTCATTATAAATATCCCTAGGAGAGTTTAAACTTTAATTATTTTGTTATTCATTCATATTTCAATGTAAACCTATTTTCTGGAAAATCGCTGCAGAAAAGAATCTGCTAAGGAAGAAAAGAGAACAAACATGGAGTTAGTAAGTTCCCACACAGAAAGAGGAAGGTAAGGGATAAACTGAAAGAAGAATACCTAAAGAAAGCAGAGGTTGGTGTTACTAAAGACAACATTTATCTCTTCACAGCTCTAGAAAAGGACTTCTAGGACAAAATCTAGCCAGCAGACTTCATTCTAGAGAAGAGGGAATAAGGCATAGTACAAAGTTAAAGTCAGATGAGAATGAAGAGGTCCAGAAAAGAAGAGGGAGCCTTTGCCTGGATTCAAACACGGTATTAGGAGAGCCCGAAGTACTCCCAGTCTAGCACATCATTGTAACAAATGGCTTCAGACTAGTGAAGACAATCCCAAACTTATGAAGAGTGTTTAAGTGGTCAGCAAGCTTCTATTTTGTCATAAGAAAAAAAAAAAGGTTATAATGAATAGTTAGGTTCATAACACAGCTGAACTATAATGGTCCTGAACCCCAAACTCTGAGGTCTCTGTATCATAATCATATTTGAGCCTGAGTTTTCATAAGCCCAGGACCCCATTGAACCTTCCATGGTGTTCCCTGCCATTAACCTTGACTCTTTAACTGAAAGTCTTGAGGCCTTTTGAGAAAGAGGACTGCACAGAGATGATGGCTGCCAGGAAAAATCCCAAAGCAAGGCCGACTGGGGAGACGGAGTAATAGCCTTTGTCATGGTTCTTTGGAGGTGGGAGTATGGTGGTGTGTGGGACATCTGGGTGCTCGGATCACCAGCAGTGGCTTTCACAGATGTTGGCTGGTGAGAATAGGATCACATGGGTGGAATGACAATAATATTATATATCGGATAGCAACCAATCAAGTGTACATGGGGCAGAACTGGCCCTTGACCCTTGTACCAGCACCACAGTCACATTTCATTGTCCCTTGGTACAGGGTGAAAGAGTTATCAGTCCACTGGAATGGAATTAAAATATAATGTTGTAATTATTAATAATTCATTTAGAAATAATTATTTGTCCTCATGAAAGAGTTAAATCCTCCCTCACTTGCAGAGGGAGAGAACATTGTCATTGAACCTTATGGTCACAAGCAATAGACATTTAGATGAGATAACCACCAAAGTTCAACCCAAACATGGTACGTTTGGCCTAGTACAAGTCATGTAATTTAGCAGTACCTTTCACAAAGACAAAAGAAAGGCACCACATGATCACCTGAATTGATTCAATATATAAATAAAGATTATTAATATATTAGAAGTAGAAAGCAAAGCAACTTCATGAATATAAAAATATCAAGTATATTTTGTCCATTCTAAACTGCCTTTTACAATTGTTTGTACCTCAGGTATGATTAGATAAATCATTTTACTTGTTGACCTACCATGCCCAGTCCTTTTAAACTAAGAAACATAGGCCAAAAGTGGTCATTATTACTGTTAATGGTTTACTTCTTCTGAAATATCTTGACAGGAAAATAACACAAGAACAGATATAAAAGCTATGACTATCAGGAAGAAGAAAAATCCATCATTATTAACAGAATATATGATTGTGTTTCTAGAAGATTCAAGAGGATCAACTGATTAACTATTAGAGTTAGTAAGGACATTCATTAATTAGCAGGATATAAAAAATAAATAGGTAATATTAATTACCAATTACAGCTTTATTACTTGCTTTCTAAGCAAAGAAATGATGCTCCTATTGAAATATAAAAAGATAAGATGCATAGGAGCACATGGACCCCAATGTTCATAGCAGCACTCTCCACGATAGCCTAAACATGGAAAGACCCTAAGTGTCCATCAACGGACAAATGGATCAAGAAGATGTGGTTTATCTATACCATGGAATACTACGTGGCAATGAGAAACAATGAAATCTGGCCATGTGTAGCAACATGGATGGACCTTGAGGGTGTTATGCTGAGCGAAATAAGTCAGGCAGAGAAGGACAAATACCATATGTTTGCACATATAGGACGATTAGGAGGAACTTAACGGAGGACCAAGGGGGAGAAGAAGGGGGGAAATAGTGGGGGAGGGGGAGAGAGGCAAACCATGAGAGACTCTTGAATGATGTGAACAAACTGAGGACTGATGGGTATGGGGCGGGGAGGGGGGAGATGGACATGGAGGAGGGCCCTTGTGGGATGAGCACTGGGTGTTATATGGAAACCAACTTGACAATAAACTATTTGTAAAAAAAAAATGAAATATAAAAAGATAGGTTTGATCATAGTTTTAAAAATTATGTTTAAAACACCATAAGCATAATAAAAGGACAAAAGATAATTTGTAAAAACATTAGCAATATATATAACAGACTGGGAAATAGAATTCTTAAATACAAAGAACTCTTATAAATTGAAGGTAATGGACTCTATTGGAAAATGGCAAATATATAAACAGATAAACCACAAAAACACGACCAACACTACTTTGTGAAAAAGAGAAATCTCCCTCTCATTAATCTTACAATTAAAATAACTATAGGATACTAATTCTCTTCTGTGTTAGTTATCTATTCCTGTGAAATAAACTACTCCCAAACTTAGTGGCTTAAACAACAAACATTTATTACTTTATGTTTTCTGTAGGTGAGGAATCCAAGTATGGCAGTTCCTTTAGCTCAGAATCTCTTATAAGGTTGCAATGGAGGTGTCAGTCGGAGGGACAGGAATCATCTCATGATTCAAACAGGGAAATAGATGATCTTAATATTACTCATGTGGCTGTTGGAAGACCTCTGTTTCTTGCTGGTTATTGGCCAGAGATATTAGTTCCTTGCCATATGCATCTTTTCATAGTGTTGCTCACAACTGGCATCTTTCAGCAGAACAAGGAATCTGAGAGAGGGAGAAGGAGGGAACACAGAATGAGGAGGAGGAGGAAGCACATGGGAGGCCAAGACACAGCTATCTTCTTTCTATAACCTAATTTTAGAAGTGATATCTAATTGCTTCTTTTTTAAAGTTTATCTATCTATCTATCTACCTATCTATCTATCTATCTATCTATCTATCTATCTATCTATCATCTATCATCTATTTAGTTATTTAGAGACAGACAGAGAGAGTGAGCAGGGGAGAAGCAGAGAAAGGGAGAGAGAGAGAGAGACAGAGAGAGACAGAGAGAGAGACAGAGAGAATCCCAAGCAGGCATCACACTATCAGCACAGAGCCCGATGTGGGACTCAAACCCATGAACCATGAGGTCATGACCTTAGCCAAAATCAAGAGTTGGATGCTTAACCAACCTGGCCATCCAGGAGCCCTTCTCATTGCTTCTTTAATATTCTTTTGAATAGAACAAAATCAAGAATTCAGCCCAAATCACGGGGAGGGAATCACATAAGGGATACCCAAGGGCTGGGATCATTGGGGGCCTATTTTAGAATCTGAGCATTTATATCTCCTGTTAAACAACAAAGATGAAAACTAAACACTTAAAAAATAAACTGGTAAAAACCTGGTGTTGTAAAGGTTGAGGAGAAATACGGTCTGGTAAGAGTTATACATTGATAAAAACTTTCAAGAGAATATTTCTCTAAAAAACAATAAAATGTTTATACTCTTGGACCCATAAATACTTTTGTAAAAATTTACCATAAAGGTAAAAGATGAGACACACACATCGACTTGTACAATGGAATGTTCTTCAGAGCCTGATTTATAACAAAAAGTAGTAAACTAACTTTTATAAATAAAGGAAATATGAAACGATTTATAGTGCAATCTGGATGACAGAATTTTAGACCCTTTATTTTGTTTCCAAAGTATATTTCACATTAGAAAAGGCATTAGTGCTAGAAAGACAATGTTTTTAAACAAAAAATGCAAACTATGGTGCAGTATGATTTTGGTTATATTGAAATATTGATTTTAAATATATGTATATGTATATATGTATAGAGAGAGAGAAAGAGAGACAGAGAAAGACAGAGACAGAGACAGAGAGGCAGAGAAAGAGATAGAGAGATATAAATAAAATTATTATCACTACATATCTCTGGTAAGGAGATTAGAAGATTGAAGGGTGAAACTTTTAAATATAGTGTTGGTTTGTAAAATTGTCTATGTGTACAAAAAAGAATTTTCCCAACATTTTCTTCTGCTCCTTCATTCTCTCCTTCCAATGCAAACTAGAGGGTTACGATTTAATGTAAAGACATGATTAGCTGTGTTGGCAGCAGTCTGTCCAGTTATTCTAATTGGTAGTGTGCCGCATGACGGACAGAACCAAAACTATGGTGTACCACAGAACCGGGAGCAGTTTCTATACCTCTGGGCCCATTATTAGTCTTGGCTAAAATACTATGTGACGATAACAAATGCTATACTTTAAAAGTAATTTCATGTTGGCATACACTTAACATCACTTGATGCTTTTTAGCTAAAGTTACTGCTTTAGTTAGGCTTCTAATATAAAGTCTAGTATAAATCTGTTTTCAAAAAGACAAATCACACCACCATCCTCAGTATTTTTCAAACCACCATAATATGTTTGAAATTAGAGTAGGTAAACATTTGCAACAAAGAGATCTATCAGGAATGTGCTTTTTTTATTTTTATTTTTTTAATTTTCATGGCTCTAGATGTCCACTTAGAGATTTCACCTGTAATAGAATACAGACCATTACATCATCTTGTGGAAAATATTTCTTTAACATTGGCCTTTCCTACTAGACTGGAGAAACGTGAGGGCAGGGACATTATGTGTCATACGCATCTATTTCCAATACCTCCTCCTGGAAGCCTGGAGCTTGTCAGGGACGTAATATTTCATTTGTTCATTTCATTCAATATTTTCAATTGAATGAATGAATGAATGAGTGAACTACAGAATAGTAAATTCTGGAATTGCAGGGGTCTGGCCTTGTTAGTTTTTTTAAAATCACGTAACACAAAATAACTGGTATATCTTCCTTTTTCAGTAATGTGGTTAAATGGGTTGAGTTTTTGGTCATTATGTTTCCATGGCCACCAATCTCCTATGGAGTTCAATTTGACTGTGTGTGTGTGTGTGTGTGTGTGTGTGTGTGTTTATTTGAGTGTGGCAGGCAGAATGGTGACTCTCAAAGATATCCATGGCCTAATTCCTAGAACTTGTGAATATGTTTCTTTACTTGGCAACAAAGGACTGTCGATGTAATTAAAGATACAGACTTTGAGATAGGGAGATGTTTCTGGATATGTGGCTGACCAATCTAATCACACCAATCCTTTAAAAGTGAATAAACTTTCCTGGCTGTGGTTATAGAGATGTGACAATGGAAGAAGGGGTCAGAGAGATATGTCACTGCTGTCTTTGAAGATGGAAGAAGGAAGCCATGAGCCAATGAATGCAGGACCCCTCTGGAAGTTGGAAAGGGCCAAAGAAACCAATTTTCCCCTAATGCCTCCCAAAGGAACACAGGCTTGCCACCACCTCGATATTAACCCTGTGAGATCCTGTTAGACTTCTGACCTACTGAAATGTAAGATAATAAATAGTGTTGTTTTCAGTCACTAACTTTTTAGTAATTTGTTACAATAGACAACAAAAGCACTCATATTTTGGTTGAATTAATGTGAATCTATTTGCCTAATTCTGAAAGATACTTAAATGAAAATATACACACAAAAATTATATCTTTAGGTCAGCATACTGTTTAGCCAAATAAATTTAAGTACATAGGGATTTTACAAATTGCTCTATTGGTTAAATGAAAACATAATCAGGTGGGCCAGATGGAATTTTAATAGGTAGTGCTCTTTCCTGCTACTTTTTGGGGTATTTTATGGTAATCATTATGTGTAGTTAAATTAGGAGTGTATGCAGCTGTGGACAAGTTTTCCTTTCTTATGGAGACGGAGAATGGCCGAAAGGATGTGGGGGTTGGAAGGTGACTTGGTATTTGTGGTTAGGTTGGTGAAATATTTTGTGGGCTTGTTGATTTTATATATGACTCTTAGACATAATCTCTTGGCAATGTGACAACAGTACGCTTTATCTGGAGTTTTCCAATATTTGACTTGTTAATATCGACATGGGAATAAAGAGATGAAAGCAAGAAATTCAGCTAAACTAATTATACAAGATCATGGTTAAAATTGAGGTAGAGTTTAAACTTTAGTTATTCATATTTTAATTCTATTATTCTAATATTCTAATTATTTAACTGTGAGGTAAAAAAAAGTTAAAAGCAACTAATTTTTAATACAGATTCTTTATTTTTATAAAGGATTTCTGCTTAAGAAGTTTTAAAAGGTTCCAACTGTTTGAAGCTATGCAAGTATCTTTATTTTTTCTTCCATTTGGCATATGTACTAGTTTCCTATTACTGTTACAACATTAGCACAAACTCAGTGGCTTAATGCAACACAGATTTATTTTCTCATAGTTTCAGAGGTCAGAAGTCCCAAATGAGTCTTAGGTGCTAAAGTCAATGTGTCGGCAGTGCTGGAGGCTCTGGGTGAGGATCTGTTGCATTGACTCTTCCTTTCCCCTTCGAATCCTTTCTTTCAGGCACATCAGGCCAAGGAAAAGCACAAATGGAATCCACGTTCATCGAGTGCCTATCATATGTCAGACATTTCTGCTTTGTACATCTTCTGGGTCAGTCTTATTACTTTCACTTTTACAGATACGGAAAATAAGACTAGGAAAATAACTAGTCTAGGATCACACACATATTTTGGTAAACCCAATTCTTGTTCACTAATATCCACAGTCCAACTCCACCAGTTGCCATATATTGCATTTCTTATGCTTTTCTCCCACATATCTGAACCAATGCCATTAGTATATCTGGAATTAAAATTTAGAGTCTTTAGGTCTTTAGAAAGAACAAAAGCAAGGTGTTAAATGAGACAAGAGAATGTTTTCATTTATTGGATGTATAGTAACAAAAGTAATGATTTATGTATACAATACAATGTATTGTAAGAGAGACCATTGTTAAAAATTCAAACTATAGAATATGCTTTCACAAAATAAGAGTCCTAACTCAAACCTCTTGTTTAATTTATATTTATTGAAAAATTATTTCAAGTGGTTTTTAAGCTAAAACATTTAAAATTTGCTTCAGTATTGGTAAATATAATTTAATTCCATTGACAGAACAACAAGAGTATTACAAGTATTAAGGGATTATATAAGATTGTGAGTTAAGAGTTGAGTACTACCATACAATGACACATACAGATACATATAGACAGACAACCCCACCCACACACATAAATAGAAACACATGTGGATATATATGGACACATAGGAGTAAATATATATATTTACTTTTATGCTTCTATTTTTATTATTTTGCAACTTCACATTTGGCTTTTGCGTTTAACTACTTAACATAATAACTATGTAATGCTTTGTTATTTCATTGATAATTGTGTATTTTGCCAGTGTTAAAAATAACTTTCCAAATCTACCATGTTATATGCTATTCAAATCGTGGCCATAGAAATGTTCACTTATTAATACATCTGAAACTTCTCTACTAAGGAATAACAAATAATACTGCCATATTTTGTAATATTTCTAGATAGGACATAACATTTTTTCAATATATTTCTGGCATTAGAAGCTTTTCTACCATCAGCTATTAAAATGTATAACTTAGGGCCACCTGGCTGGTTAGGTTGGTTAAGTGACCAACTTGATTTCTGCTTAGGTCATGCTTTCACAGTTCATGAGATTGAGTCCCATGTTGGGCTCTGTGTCTGCTTCGGATTCTCTCTCTCTCTTTCTCTCTCTGCCTCTCCCTTGCTCATTCTCTCTCTAAATAAATATGTAAATAAATAAATTTTAATAAAATGTATAATTTTGTGAAACTTCCAACTGTTATTTGTTGGAACCCAAAGAATGAGTTCCAACAATTTAATAGATAATTATACCTTACTAATAATCAGACTTATAAAGAGCATATATTCCAATATAGTTCTTTAGGAAGATATTATGTTCTTTTAGTTTTGATCTTTAAAAGATTTTTAAAAACTTTAAGATATGTTAACTGATACTCATTTTGGCTTACAAATAAAATTTTCTGATCTTATCACTAAAAACTATCTATAAATCCTACAAGAGGTTACATATCTTATGTGAAAAAAATATAATGCAATTTCTCTGAACAGTATTTTGAAGAAAATTGCAAACCTTAACTTTGTTTATTTTAAGATTTTATTTTTAAGTAATCTCTACACCCCACATGGGGCTCGAACTTACATTACCAAGGTCAAGACCCGTATGCTCTACTGGCTGAGCCAGCTGGGTGCTCTTTTACTTTATGTTTTTGAAAGATTTGCATTGTTTTATAATTCATGTGTTCTTTTAAAACAGATTCTATTAAAAACTAATTTTCAAAATTAAAAAAAAAGCCTAACAAAAATCTTGTAGTGTTCTACCAATTCCACTCATCTTTTATATATTTGGAAAACAGCATTATTATGTGTGTGTGTGCATGTTTGTGTGTGTCTTTGTGTGTACACACACATATGTATATGTACATACAGAGACATTCATGTACATTTCTGTGATGCCTAATTTTATGTGTCAACTTGATTTGGACATGGAGTGCCCAGAGCAAACATGATTTCTGGGTGTGTTTGTGAGGGTGTTTCTAGATGAGATTAGTATCTGAGCTAGTAGACTGAGTAAAGCAAATTGTTCTTCCTGATGTGGGTGAGCATATCCAATCGTTTGAGGGCCTGAATAGAACAAAGACGGGGAGGAAGGGGAAATCCCCTTTCTATGCCTAATTGTGGAGCTGAGACATCAGTCTTTTCCTGGCCTTCAGGTCAAGACTCCTTCCATTGGCTCTTCTCTTTTCAGTACTACACTGCCACTTCTCCTGCTTATGCACAACACATCATGGGTTTTCTTGGCCTCCATAATAGCATTAGCCCATTCTGCATAATACATTTCTTTATATAATGAAATAAAAGAAATAGAAAGAGACATAGTTTGTTCCCGTGGAACAACCTATATGGAATTAAGGAATTCTTTTATGGAACACAGTGAGATATGATGAATAATCTGAATAAGGATTTATAGTCAGTATAGATATCATCTTATTTTTTAGTGGGATCTACAACCATATTTTTGATGATCCATTGTAGTATGAAGAAAAGAAGAGCAATATGTTTGCTATATGACCAGGAAAAGGAAAAATTGAGGTGGAAATAATAAGTAGAGCAAGTAGAGAATACAAAGGAAATGGCAGATTGCCTCTCTGTACAACTGGTTCAGGGAGAGAGGAAATTGATGAGTTTGGACCTGGTTCTAGATTGGCTCCAGGATTTGAAATTGTAAATGAGAAAGTTCTGTAAACACAATTGTCTCAATAAGTGTCTGTGGCCACAACTTAACATCCTGTGATCTAGGCCACATGTGCTCAAACTATTTCATAAATGGTCATGGAAGAAAAAATATACTAATGGTTTGGTTGTTAATAACCACTAAGTTAAATAGTTCCTGAAGTACATTGGTAATCTAGTAAATTGGTATACTAGTTAGGAGTGCTTAGCGCTGCTACCCAGGAATGTTAACTTGGTATAGTAGCTGGGACTGTAAATAAATATCCAATGTTTTTTATTATCTTACAAAAGGAAGCCAAAACTTCTTTTGGTCCTTAGGAACTTAGAACCATCTCTTCAAATATGGCGTCACTGGAGCTTTAAAGTACAGGTGAAGGTCTGTTTAAACTACCTATTTTGTTAACTAATCAATTAATCTGTTTCTGGATTACCCAGAGCTCTCTCTCCCCTTTGTAAAGAACAACAGCTACACACATTCTGCTCCTATGGAGAAAGCTATATATCACCAAATGTGTTTTTGCTCACCAAATATGTTTTTGCAGATATTCTAATTCCATTATTTAATTAAGCATGAAATAAACCAATACAATTTGAATAAAGACATTTGCTTCTTTAAGAGTTAAGTTGAACTCTACCTGATAAATAAGAATAATTGAATACATGTGCTTATCTATGTTCTTTCCTACAGTCCCATGACAGGAAATGACTAAAAGTTACAAGCTCATAATGATAAAGAGAATGTGAAAGGAGACAAAAACAAATAAGAAATAACATAGATGGACATGTGGTGAATAACTTACAAGGTCAGAGAAAGGTAGAAATCAAGTCGTCATAAAAGGAAGTCAATAAGAAAGCAATTTGTAGCAGAGAATTGTTCAAAAGGTCAAAATTTTAGATACCAGATAATTCTGGGAGCAAGGGTGAGGAGGTGCAGTTAATAACAGAAGGGCTGGTTGAAAGTCTGTGTAAGGGAGGCCACAACTGAGGATCCTTTTCTTCATCCATCCTGCATCCGGGAGGCTACCCTCCTCAACAGGCAGAAGACTGAAGGTTTACAATAGGGAGATAATGCCCCTGACCTGTTCTGTCCTCAGGGAGGACAGACACTGCTGTGGGGAAGTTGAATGGAGTATTTAATGCACCCACATTATGGAGATACCTCAGTCTCCTTCCCACTGGTGGGCTTACAGAATGTTTATATCCTCCAGAAAGGAGACTGAATATAACTTTCTATAGAAACTGGTAGCCTTAAAAGAAATGATATACAAGGGTGCCTGGGCGGCTCAGTGGGTTAACCATTTG
The DNA here is from genome assembly GCF_003009895.1 of Hyaena hyaena. Classification (NCBI taxonomy): domain Eukaryota; kingdom Metazoa; phylum Chordata; class Mammalia; order Carnivora; family Hyaenidae; genus Hyaena; species Hyaena hyaena. Next base: position 981,135 of record NW_024081078.1, on the reverse strand, counting down.
ACTTTGGCTCAGGTCATGATCTCACAGCTGGTGAGTTTGAGCCCTGAGTCAGGCTCTGTGCTGACAGCTCAAAGCCTGGAGCCTGCTTCAAATTTTGTGTCTTCCTCTTTCTCGGCCCCTCCCCTACTCATGCTTCTCTCACTCTCTCTCTCTCTCTCTCTCAAAAATAAACATTAAAAAACATTTTTTTATGAAATGCACATTAGAGCATTCAGGATGCTGCTGGGAAATATCCAAATGTTCACTTGGTCCTCCTCCAATAATGTACACTTTTTAACAAGCTTTGTTCATATTCATAAAGCAGTCACCCTGTAATGTGTGTGTGTGTGTGTGTGTCTGCGTGCGCACATGTGTGTGTGTCATTCTTAAGGAACTGTTAGACAAAAATTAGTCAAATATGAGACCTTTTGGATTTTTCCTAATTTTCTCCACCATTCCTTACAACTTTCTAACTCACTTTTGTTCTTTCTGGGTTTTTTTTTTTTCTGTAAGATTTCCTCAGTTCTATTTCTCTACCAGTGATTCCTTTCATTTTTGAAATTCAGTAATTTATACTGTTCGCTGAACGTTATTTTTGTATAGTATTCTATTCTATTTTCATAGATTTTATATCTGTTCATATTTCTCTGGATTTACTGATTATAAGGAAGCATTGAAATTTACCTCCTATATACCAATAAGAAAAAAAAAAACAGGTACACACAGCCATGGACATGTACACACATGCACCCAAAATAAGTTAAAAGTTGTGGACAGACTTAATATAAGGTGCATTTGAAAATTATTATGGAATAGATATTGACAAGCCTACTAAAGACCCAATTAGGTTTTACATTTGGGTTGCCTTATTTGTTTATTTATTTTTGTTTTTTTATTTTTGAGAGAGAGTCACAGATACAGCATGAGTCAGGGAAGGGTGGAGAGAAAGGGAGACACAGAATCAGAAGCGGGCTCCAAGCTCTGAGCTGCCAGCACAGAGCCTGATGCCAAAGTCAGACGCTCAACCGACTGAGCCACCCAGGCACCCCTTATTTGGGTTGCTTTATAAGTGCATTTAAGTTCATGACATTTCAAAAATAAAATTAGAAATCAATATGTACATCATGAGTATGATCGATTCTGGAAAAACTGTGCAAAACTCTAATTGAGGGACTTAGAAAATGAAGAACAGACCGACATAGGGGGAAGGAATATGCAACATAAGGCTTTAGGTTCAAAGACCTTGTTTCACATTTGTATATTTCCTATTTTATTTTGTAACTATTTTCCTCTGTTGCAGCAGTTTTGTGATTAACTGACCTACACCTGGCTTCCACAGGAATGGACAAGAGGGTGGCTGCAGTAATCACAAAGAGCCAGGAGTCTCTTATGAGAGAAACAAAGTACCAGCCCTCACCCGACAAGTTTTGGAGAGCAGTTTTGCTGTCTTCCATTCCACTTTTCACTGTAGATTAGAAAACTCCTATTTCCAGACCTAAGCACCTCCGTATTTTAGTCTAAAAGGAGTAGAAGAAAGTTGCCTTTGTTCTCCTGGAAGAATCTTCTTCCAAACAAATCAGTCTGGCAGTATTCTCCCTTATCTTCACTTGACAACAAGGTTGCTGGATCCTTCCACAGGGCGCTCGCTCGGCTGTATGTACAAAGGGTAGGGACAGCTAAGCACTCAGTTACTTTGTTCCCTCCAGAAGCCTCTCCCATTACCTGACAGAGAGTTCTTAGTGGGCACAACATTTGTTTCCCTGCCTAAATCCCAAATTCTTCTAAAGCATGTATCATGCAACATCTATTATTCTTTTTTTAATTTTTCCTGTCTTATCTATTCTTTTGTCTTCTTTACTTCTCTCTTTTGGCAAAAACAGTGCCTCAGACTTACTAGTTCCTTAATAAATTTAGACCAAAGAAGAGGTTAATAGCTTTGCCTTGAAATTTGAAATATGATTTTGTTCCCCCAATTACTCCGAACTATCTTCCTATTTCTAAAGTTTTGCTCTTGTTGGACTTGTTAAAATCTTCTGTTCTAAGATTAAGGTTTTGTGTCCTTCCGAGATGTTTCAAGAACTGAATGGCATTTCAATAGAGAACAAAAAAGTAAAGTCCAGGACTCTTGTTATTCATCTACATGCAGAGAATAGTTCATTTCTCTTTAAGTTGTCATGTGCTGTTCTCTTACAGCCATGTATAGTGTGTGACTTTACGGCAAAATGTTTTGATTCTTCTTTCCTGCCCTTTTATGATGTTACTGTAATTCACTTAATTTCAACATATGCTATAATCACCAAATGCATTGTTTTTATTTTGCTGCAAATTGTGCTTTTAAATCAATTAGTAATAAAAATATAAATATTTTATTTTACCTTTATTTATCCTTTCCCTAATGCTTTCTTTTCATTTTTAAAGTTTATTTATTTATTTGTGGGGGACTGGAGGCTGAGAGACATAGAGAGACAGAGAGACAAAGAGACAGAGACAGAGAGATTGAGAGAGAGAATCCATGGTGTCCATACTGTCAGTGCAGAGCCTGACTTGGGATTTGATCCCACTAATTGTGAGATCATGACCTGAGCTGAAATCAAGAGTCAGATGCTTAACTGACTGAGCCACCAGACACCCTGGCATTTTTCATTTCCATTTAGTACTTTTGGTTTCTATCATTTCCTTTTGTGTGCATGTGAGACTAAGAGACTAGTATAAACAATTCTATGTCAACAAATTTGACAACCTAGAAGAAACAAATAAATTCCTAGAAATACAATCTTCTATGGCTAAATCCTGAGAAAACAGAAAGTCTGAAATTTATGTAACATACAATTTATTTTAAAGTGTACAACCCAGTAGCATTAGACTGTTTACAATACTGTGCAACCACCAACTCTCTCCAGTTTCAAACTTTTTCACCACCCCAGAAAAATACCCCATATCAATGAAGCAATCGCTCCCCATTTCCCCTTGCCCTCATCCCCTGATAACCATTCATCTGCTTTCTTTCCCTATGACTTTGTCCATTCTGGATAGATTCATGTAAAAGGTATAACAGAATATGTGACTTTCATGCAGGGCTTCTTTTACTTAACATAATATTTCTCAGGCTCACCCAAGTTGTTGCATCTATCAGTTCTTCATTCCTTTTTATGGCTGAATGATACTGCATGTATATATATATATATGTATATATATATATACACACACATTATATTATATGTTATAATTATTGTATATTTAATTATAATTATTGTAATATTATATATATTACAATTTGTCTATCCATTCATCTGTTGACGGATATTTTGGGCTTTTCTACCTTTTGGCTATTATTAATAGTGCCAGTATAAACATGCATGTACAAGTTTCTATGTGAGTTTTCATTTTGGATGGTTTATATGTACTAGTGAAATTGCTAGGTCATGTATTCACTTTATGTTTAACATTTTGAGGCACTGTAAAATGTTTCTACAGAGTCTGCATCATTTTACATTCTTACCAGCAATGTGCGAGGGTTTCTATTTCTCAAAAGTCTTGTCAACATTTATTATTTTCCTTTTTTTTATTAGAGCCATCCTAGTGGATGTGAAGTGATATCTCATTGTGGTTTTAATTTGCATTTCCTTTAATGGCTGATGATGTTGAGCGTGTCTTCACGTGCTTGTTGGCCATTTGTACATTTCCTTTGTAGAAATGTGAGTCTTTTGCCTCTTTTTAAATTAGGTTGTTGCCCTTTTTGTTGTTGAGTTGTAAGAGTTCTTTATATATTTTGGATATTTAGTCTCTTAACAAATATATGATTTGAAAATATTTTCCCATTCTTTTTTAAAATTTTTAATATTTTATTTATTTCTGAGAGAGAGACAGCATGAGCAGGGGAGGATCAGAGAGAGAGGGAGACACAGAATCTGAAACAGGTTCCAGGCTCTGAGCTGTCAGCACAGAGCCCGACGCGGGGCTTGAACCCAGGAACCGTGAGATCATGACCTGAGCTGAAGTCGGATGCTCAACCAACTAAGCCACCCAGGCGCTCCATATTTTTCCCATTCTGTAAGTTGTACTTTTACATTGTCGATAAAGTCCATTGATGAGCAAAGGTTTTTAATTTTAAGGAAGTTCTATTTATCTTTTTTATCTTTTGTTGCTTGAACCTTTGGTGTCAAATCTGAAGAGCCATTGCCAAATCCTGAATCATAATGATTCTTTCTTGTAATTTTCATGTTCTCCGTACATTACCCATATGTCCTTTCATGTTGTCCACTTGTTGAATTAGAGTTCTCAGCATATTAGTTACAGTAATTTTAAATTCCCTATCTGTTAAATCCATATTAATGTTACACCTGAGTCTGGTTCTGATGCTTGCTTGGTCTATTTTTCTAATTGCTTTTTGGCACGGTTTGTAGCTTTCTGTTGAGAGCCAGATTTGTCTTATTGAGTAATAAGAACCAATGTCATAAGACATCAGTGTGACGATTCATGTTCATTAGACTGGGAGTTAGGCTGTGTTTAGGGTTTGCTGTTATATGTTTATGTACCAGGAGTTTCAAATCCCTCTCGTGTCCTTGCTAGGGTCTCCTTCGTTGTCTTTGAGTTTCCCTAAGAATCCCTCCTTGGTCAGAGTCTGAGTCTTGTACCCTTTTCAGTTATAATTCACTGATATTACACTGAATCCTTGTTGGTGGTGGTAAGATGTGGTGGAAGGGAAGCATTCTATAATCTTATGATTTCATCTCAGTGTTTTAGTGGACCTGTGTCTCTAAGCTATGACATTGACAAGTATTTCTTCATTTCCCACTCCCCACCTCTAGGGGAGACAGGAAGACTAAAGGGAAGGGGAGGAAGGAGAAATGCCCTTCCCCAGATGAGATTAGACTCTGGTAAAGTCTTTAGCTCTAGAGAGTAGGCTTCTGTTATGGAGAACAGATGTATTGATATGATCATATGATTTTTCTTCTTACCTTGTTGATGTGATAGATTATATTAGCTTGCAAGTGTTGAACTAGCCTTGCATACTGACCTAAATCTCACTTGATCATAGTGTATAATTCTTTGTATACATCATTGGAGTAGTTGTTAATATTTTTTCGTCTATGTTCATGAGTTATAGTGGTCTGTGGTTTTCTTTGCTTGTAGTATCTTTTTTCTGGGTTTGGTATTTGGGTAATAACACCACTAACTCATTCTGGAAAGCCAGAATGAGTTAGGAAGTATTCCCTCTGCTTCCTTGTGCTTTTTGTTTTGAAATGTTATTCACTTGTTATTCAGTTGGGTATTTTCCTTCCCAGTTCAGAGAGGCTCTAATAATACTACAACAGGTTAAGTTCTAGTTAACAAGTTTTACATAAGGGCAGGTCTTGTGAAAAAGAACAGCATACTCTGACACATTTCAGAATGGTTCCTTACCTCCTTCCCTTGCCAAAATCATATGGGGATTTTTTTCTGATAATTATTCTGGGAACCTGATTGAGCTCCTCTAGGTAAATCTCACAATCTTATGAGGGCCCCTCCAAAATTGGATATCCCTGGTTTTAAACCCTCATCGTTGTCTACATTAAGCTTCCAGCAGTTTCTCAGTTCCAGTTCTCATTTTCCTCTCTTGACATTGGTACCTACAGCAGTTTCCTCTTGCCAGTTTCTACTTCAGTAAGCCAGATCCCTTGTTTTCACTGGTCTGTTTCTTAAATTTGGGGGGCAGGCATATTTCCCCCTGTGTTCTCCTCTCTCCTATAGATATAAGAAGATGTTCATTTTTTAGTCTGTTGAGTATTTTTGCTTGTTAAGATGGAATGACAGCTTCAAGCTCCTAACACAAGGATCTAGAAATCAGAAGGCTCAACTGTCTTTTTAATCTTTTTGTTTAATATAATAAAATATTTTACAAGTTATAATGTTTGGAGATTTTACTGTATTTGATTTTATCAAGTTCACAGATTGGACTTTTAGATATTTAGGACAGAATTCTTACAGTGACAAAAGACACCAAAAACTACAAAAAATAAATTTAAAAAGGCAATATAGCTAAATTATCACTTAAGAAAGAAAAATATAATTATGGACAAATTGAAAATGGAAAGTTTATCACCCACCCAAGCATTCCAAAAAAAATATTTGAAGTATATTTTTCAGGGAAAAGAATAAAGATTTCTGAAAGAAGTACTGAAATGCAAAAGAAATAGCAAAGAAAGAAATTTGTAAACACTGGGCAACTTCAGAAAACATTGACTATATAACACAATGATAATGAATAATATATAACACAATGATAATGAAAGATGGCATCCAAATAATGTAAGATAATATGTAAGAATATGGAGTATAATTGGTGTTCTAATGTTTTAAGATCCTTGTATTATAAGTATGCATAATAAACATTCAGAATAACCACTAGAGAATAAAATAGTGTATATATTTCTAAATGAATTGGAGAATGGAATTCAAAAATTAACTTCAAAGGAATGTCATAAAAAAAAGCATACAGAAAAGGATAATTAGAAAACACATACTAAAATAGTAGAAATAATCCCATAAATACAAATAGACTAAATTCATTAACTGATTGTCAGAGATTAAATTGAAAATCAAGTAGTAGAAGAGTACTTATAATATGAGACTACATAGATAAATGTTATAGAGAAGATATTGCTTTGTAAGGATCATACAGCTCTAATAAAAAATAAAATTTGGAGTGATAAATGTTTAGTTTAGGATAGTGATTATATTAGGAGCACATGAAGTAGTTAATACATGGTAAACATTAGTTAATTCATCATGCCTTTCATATATCTAACATTTGCTAACATTTTTGGTGAAAACCCAGATTGGATTTTAATCTGCTTTTAATAAAGATGTTAACTGTGCTCAGTAATAGTGGATGTGGTGATTTTGACTCTCAGAAAACCCTCTATGCATTGTTGTATTTCAGTTGTATGGGTTTTAATTTTTTGGCCACCTGCTGCTTTGATGCTTGATGTAGTATCTCCAAATTGTGGCATTGAAAGATGACAGGAGCCAAGAAAACCGTTTTTATAAGGAGTATCTTAGAAGTTGAACCACATCTTAGATCCTGAAAGATGAGGAATGGCCTCAGCTGTGGGAAAACTGGAATGTAGAAAAACATTTAAGCCAGTGTCTGGTTACAAGAATTTTCTATCTTACTACTGCTCATTTTTAAAGGATGCCATTTTAGGGAGTGTGAAGACCAGAATGAATTCCCTTATTCTCTCAGCTTCCAACACTACAGTCTGCACCATCTGTATTAAATGACTCTATTTGCCCAATGGAGCAATAGAGTTTGTTATATTAGCCTTCATGAGATAAATGACTTGTTAGAATTCTCCAGTTTAACTAACATGAAATTCCCACTATCCTGCCAATCCTTCACTCGGTTTGAGTGTTGACAGAATGTTCACTACAATCACTGCAGAGTGACACATAACACCCAATCAACGGTCCTCTTATCCTCTCAATTTTTCTTTCTTCTGTAATATATTCTTTCACATTTTGGTCATTCATTGTTGAATAAATACCTTCTTTTCTTCTTACCTTTTCCAATTATATTTTAAAAAGTGATGGAATTGTTTACAGAAGACTTTTTCATTGTGATTTCAGCCATGACGTTTGATTTACTTCATTACTCATGCCACAAATACAAGGGAATATGATTGCAATTATTAAGAGTATTTGCTGCTGCAGTATCATAAGATAAAATTTTTAAATTATGTTGTCCTGCTAAAAATGAGTGTATATTGCTTTCAGAAAAACTAGAATATATAGAAAATAAAATACAATCTTAATCTCACCATCCACTAATTCCAATGATATATCCTTCTGAAATTCTTTATTCAGCAGACATAAAAACAAATAAATACCTATATTCAGAAACATTCACACATCTTATTTCTACCCATCTGTTCATCTTATTCTGCACATATTCCATACTTGTTTTGGAATCTTCATTTTCCACTGAATATTTTGAACACTTTGATAAAACTTTTGGCTGACTTATTACCTAAACAATGATTTCACTGTCAAGCCTATAAATGCAGGCATAAGCTGCCTCTAGAACACACATAGGGTAGAATTTAAAATGTTTCTGTAAGATTAAAAAGAAAACATATTTACACCTGTCTTCAGTTTTACTTTTAGTCTTAGGAGTTGGAATATAAAATTATAAGTCAATATAGAATATTTAATAATTCACTTCAAATTTGAAGATAAACTAGTTTTTATTTAATATAATTGCTTTGAAATTATAAATTATGAATAAATATGAAAGTAAGAAGTTTATGTTTCAATTTTGAAGTAAGATGACTATTTTCATAATCTGATCCACAGATAAGGATCTGCTAGTGTTAGTGGTAACATAACCTGACTTTTGACTTAGTCTTAATTTGTGATTTTTTTAGTGATCTCTTTGTCTATTACATTTGGTGTATTTAGGCATACTTACAATATTTCAGAAAAGCCCATTTTATTAGTTGTGTATATCCCGTCTTAACATTTTTGACATTCATATTATTCAAGATGAGATTGATGTAATTGTCTTACAATATGTAAAAGTTCACATATATATTAATGCTACAGTGATTTAGGTTAGAAATACTGCACATTTTTCAGGGCTTTGGCTCTTTAAAATTATATGTAGAAATACATGATATTATAAGCCTATTTCCCTGAATAGGTGCAACTACAATGAATTGTCAAATTGAACTGAACATCATTTTAAGAGCTCTTGTTAATATTCAAGTAAAAGCTTAGTGGGATTTGAAGAATTTCTTATTCAAGTTTCCAATATTTCCTTTAACAAATTAAGGTTATTGACAAATCAACTGCGGAACAAAGAAATCCAGCAAGACAGAAATACAGTAATAATTCTTTCGTAGATTATTGAAAACTAATTTTGCCATTATTTTACCCTTAATTTTTTGAAAAATTGGGAGTCACAACATTTTCTTTTTTTCTCATTTTATATCTTTGAAAGTTATAAGTTAAAAGTACACTATTTGCAACTATAACAGGGAACATTTTATTGCATACTGTTTTCATTCACGTAAAGTTAAGAATTGATAAATTACAATTTTTGAAGAAGGCAAAAATTAGAGATGTTAATTGAACAAGCCAATGAGTCTGATTCCTAATGGCTTTGTGAAAAATCTTTCTTTAAATTTGCAAGGGAGAAGGTACAACAAAAATAAATACTTTTTGGTGAATCACACTCAATAATAGAATTCTGAAACACAATCCATAACACAATACTGTACTTCATTAAAACAACTAACCTAAAGATATTTTGTAGAGCTTACATATTTAGAAGGAGAGGAACTTAACCATTTGAGCCACTAAATGACCTTGATATGATTATATTTTAAATATGCATTATAATATATGCCATTGGGAAGATGCTAATAAAATAGAGTGTAGGGTTTCCTTACTCATATTCAATAATAGCTTAAATTTTACTTCATAAGCCTGGCCTAGGAAACAGTGCCCACCCTGGAGTCGTGTCCCTAAAAGAATAGCATCCCGCAGGAGAACTGATGTCAGAGTAACTGATATCAGAGATGTGGGGGTGGGGACAATTAGGGGACATGGTTACTGTGCCTTATACTGCACAGAACAGAAGGCCATACTCTGGATAAGAGTCCCTTTATCTCAGGTGGGCTACTCTCATAAAGGGAGAGAAGTTCATCTGAAAAGACTTGTTCTTTCTTACAACACAAATATAATCACTCTAACCTCCCCTCCCTTTTTTTCCCCTCATAACTTCCATTGAATGAGACTGCATCCTAGTGGGAAATAGATGTGATTTAGAAGCAAACATTCTTGAATTCAAATCAGTGTTCTCCTGGTTAATAACCTATAATGTTGGACATATTCTTCCCTCATCTTCAGTTTCTCAACAATTATTTTATGTTTCTTTTTCTTGTGATTGTAGCTTTCTCTTGTAAAGATTAAATTAGATAATTTATAAAAACAGTTGATAACCCTAACAGATATCTACTCAATAGATAAGCTTCCATAGGTATTTCATATCAAAATTGGTTATTCACGTTACTTCTGAGTTTCTACTCACAGCCCTGGCAAAGTAAGAATTATTTGTTCTTGTGGTTTATTGGATCAGATAAGACAAATGTTTTCCCAGAGGCTGGAAAGGGTTTCCTTCAGTGGTCAGGAATTCAGTATCCTATCTATGTTAAATATTTCTAAATAGATTGCATTGTTCTGGTACCATTGTCTTCCTGACTGATAGAGCTATTCTAAACAAAACAAGCCATGACTTTTTATTAGCAAGGTATTCACTTGATATATGTCCCTACATAATGAATGTTTTATGCTTAGGATGTCTCTAGTAGAAAATTTGCTTAATAGTAAAAGTAAGGGCTCCTGTTTATGCTGCTTTGAGTTAGGTTATGTAATCTCACAATTTACTGATATAAGCTTCGAGTACCGGATATTATTATTCCCATTTAATAGATATTACAACAAAGTCATGAGTTAACTAAAATATTTGTCAGAACAGACTGTAATTGGTGGAAGTAGGATGCAAATGTAAACATTTTCACTCCAAATACTCCATCATGCTTCACTTACTGATTACGCTATCATTTATTGATTGATCAGACAACTATTTATTGAGAACCATCTATGGCATCAATATTGTAATATGTACTGGAAACACAAAAGTGAACAGAGCAGACCAATCCCTATAGTCACAGAACTTAGAATTTTATGGCTCAAGGTAATAGAGATATACTAGTTGCCTGAGACTCAGAGGTTGTTATATCAGACCTCAAATCCTTAGCAATTCTTCAGGAAAACAGAAGTGCTAGACCTTTACCTTTATGTTTATATTTATTTATGTTTAAGTAGCCATATCTAATTTATTCTCTTTTTAAAGGTTTATTTATTTTTTAGAGAGATAGATAGAGTGTGAGCAGTGGAGGGGCAGAGAGAGAGGGAGACACAGAATTTGGAGCAGGCTCCAGGCTCTGAGCTGTCAGCACAGAGCCTGAGATAGGGATCGAACTCACAACCTGTGAGGTTATAACCTGAGCTAAAGTTGAACGCTCAACTCACTTAGCCATCCAGTCACCTTAATATCTAATTTATTCTTGAGGCACATTCTGTTTTCCTTGATAACAACATTGAGAAGGTCCATTTCCTCACTATTGTAGTCATAGTATGATCCATATTTTCTTTAAGACTTTCTTTAGTGAGAGCTTTGAATCTTACTTTCTGTTAGTCATGTCTGTCTGTGGCCAATATATATTTTCTAATCATTTCCAAGAGTATATGCTTGGATCAAGTGTCTCTGAATGTGATTTTCCCTTTCAGAGCAGTCACCTAAGTGCCTGATGGGTACAAGCGTCTTTGCAAATAACACCTATACACTCTGCATAAAATACAAAAAAACAGAAATAAAGCCAAAAGTCCCTAGAGAGTGAATGAAAATAGATAGCTTCTGTAGGGGAGTTGAAACTTGGAAGAAGGGACCAGCATTGGTGATTTCCCTTTTAATGGTTTTTAGCTTGAGGCAGAGGCTGAGATTGGCATCAGTTAGGGGGACTAAAGTGTCTAAAGAAACCTCACAGATCTAGCGATATAAAGAAGAGGATAGTATTTGGAGAAGGAAAGAAGTCATTGGAAAGTGAGAGCTGAATGCCTCATGTTCTATGTACAAACTCTCCCTGTCTCTGACTCCAGAGTCCCCTTGCACAGAGTAGGTTCCAAGGACCCCAGCTAATGTTTGAACAAAAACAAGACTGGAGCTGCTGCCCTGAGATGTAGTTTGCAGTTGGAGTTCGACCAAATTGATTGCTTGCTGGGACCAAAACATAGTATATTTTGGAGGATTATAATAGATTCACGACGTAACATTCACGATGTCTGGAATACAACACCCAAATTCTCAACCTATGAAAAATAACAGAAAAATACACATGTAATCCACTATCAGAACAAACAAACACCTCTGAGATCAGTGAGTTTAGTAATAGGATCTAGGTGGTGAGCAGATGAGTGCTTACTTTCCTTCACCTTTGCTATTTGTAAATTTTCATGTAAAAATATGAAAGAAGCAATGATGATTAGACTGTCCTTTCCCCACCATCTTTAGATCTCAACTTCTTTACAATTCTATTTCTAGGGGTACATGGTAGACTCAGTCAGTAGTAGAGCAACCAACTCTTACTGCTAGGGTCGTGAGTTCAAGCCCACATTGGCTGTGGAAACTACTTTAAAAAAAAACAAAACTTCTGTTTCTTAACATGTTTTACTTTAAATCTCTTACTGGAGATCACACTTTTTAACCTTTAGCACTTTGTAGAGTGCTTAGCATATGACAGGCATTCTATCTATATCTATCTATCATCTATCTATCTATCTATCTATCTATCTATCTATCTATCTATCATCTATCTATATCTGTCAGTTCAGAAATTTGTTTTCTTAAAATAATTAGTTTCATCTTATTGGAAATTTTAATATTCAACTGAATATAAAGGATTATTCTCTAATGTTTGGAACCCTAGTTTGTTTATATGCCATCAAGATTGCATGGAGCCCAATTTTCTAATTTCATCCTAATTTTCTTTGCAAAGGAGATATCTGGTAAATCAATTTTTGGCAAATAGGGACCTGTTTTATTAGTCTGAAAGAGAGATGGCAATATTCTTTATATTCAGATCTTTGTAATAAAATAAGAGAAAATATTTTACCTAAGATAAAACCTATTTCCTCACACTGTTGACTCTCATTATATTAATAACTTACTCTGAATTCTTAAAATTTATAATATGAATTTTCTAAAGTCATCTCAGAATTTTGATGCTCTGTGATAGTCAACTTCAGAACAATTTACCCAGGTAGTGATTCATTTCTTATTTTGGCAGCTACATATATCCTTTTTTCTTTGTCTATACAAAAGTTGGCTTTGTCATATGGAAAAGGAAAACAGAAAGATGACATTCAGTAACAAAAATATCTTCCCATGTGTTCAAGCATCTTCACTAAAATATTGCTTCTGTGATAAAGATTCAACTTACCCTTAAGATGAAAAAAAATCAGAAAATATTTGAAGCTGCCCAAAAGCTGCTATCTCTTCTTGTCTGTGAAGTAACAATGTGGAAGATTTTGTATTTCAGTTTGTTAGAGAAATGAAGATAATTCTAGAAACAAAGGAATAAGTAAAAAGTACATTTTCTTAGTATTCTTAAAATTTAGTACTAGAAATCTTTGTATGTAAAAAATAAAAATGAATTTTTTATATTCTCTTATATGTGACAAAAAACCCCCACACCTTATCTCTAATAATAATAATAACAGTATTTAATACTCAGAGTACTTAGTTTCGAAAAGATTTTGTTACATAATCTGAGTTGATCCTCACAACAATTCAATATAATATAATACAATTCAATTCAATATAATACAGATATAATTATGAGGACATTGACCCTAAGAGAAATGATAAATAATAATAAATGACTTCTTATAAAGTTGAGTCTTGAATCAGAACCTAAACATAGTATTGTTCCTAAATTTGATTTGTCCTTATTCAAAAATGTTTTTGAAGAGGGAGGAGGAGCTTACAAAAATTTTTAAAAAGTATTTGCACACTGAGACTAACAATAAAATTTAAATTGATTTTATAATATTCTTAATTAACTAATTCAATGACTAATACTCAATGAAATTAGATAGGTGTGATCTTTGTCAGCACACTTTCAAAAGAGCAAATTCATTACTAATTAAACGATGACATGAAATTAATTTTAAATACCCTATGTCCTGCCTAGAAAAACTACCTCACCAGTAGTAATTTAAATAAAATCCTTTCCTGTGTCATAAATCCTTTCAGCAATGGAGTAACTTTGGCTTCTTATCCAGTTTTGCAATGGACAATTTTCTTCGTTAGAATATAGAACATCATTTCCGCCCAATAGGAGATTTCTTTTTCTTTCTGTGTCCCAAATATTGTTTGGGTCTGGTTTGTGAATCAGTCTTTGCAGCCACCATAAGCAGAACACTTCAGTCAATTATCTAGCCTCAAAAGATGTCCTAAAATTTTACCAAATAGTATTTTAAGTTTCATTTTAATATTCACATTATTTGTATTGCTGGTCTGAAGGCAGGGTAGAGTATTATTCGATTTTTTTTTTAACTTTTAGAAACGGTTTATTTTCCATCAACCTTGTGTCCGTTGTCTCTCTGAAGAGGAGCCGCTCAGGACATCATTCCCACCCACTTGGTGGCCTGGGCAGTGGGGGCTGCTGAGAGTTTGTACCATAGTTCCCTCAGAAGTAGCTGGCAAAGACCTTCAGGATATCACTTAACATCTCTGCCTCTCTCTCTGCTTTGTAAAATGACAATGGCTACCTCGTCCATCTTAGCTTATTGTAAGAACGAAATGCTCTATTCTAAGAAAGCACTGAGACCAAAACCTGGCTCATTGTAAGTGCTAAAGAAGTGTTAATGTGTGTTGATGCTGTTGATACACCTATAGCCTGACATTTAGATTCTTGCCTCTTCCACTGACCCTTACAGCTACTACCTGCAAAACAGCAACACCTTCTTTTACTTACTTACTTACTTACTTACTTAATTCCCAATGGAATTATAGTGGAATGTAGCCTTTTCTATAAAACAAGATTTAAACACCTAAAAATAACTTGTAAGAGGGGCGCCTGGGTGGCTTAGTCGGTTAAGCGTCCGACTTTCGCTTAGGTCATGATCTCGCGGTTCGTGGGTTCGAGCCCCGCGTCGGGCTCTGTGCTGACTGACAGCTCAGAGCCTGGAGCCTGCTTCAGTCTGTGACTCCCTCTCTCTCTGACCCTCCCCTGCTCACTCTCTCTCTCTCTCTCTCTCTCTCTCCTAGAAATAAATAAAAAATTAAAAATTAAAAAAATAATAATAATAACTTGTAAGATATCCGGCGAATCTATCTAACTTAAAATTTTTTCCCAACCCTTCATATATGTATAATTTACTTATAAATATTTTAGAGAGCATTTCAAATATTTATTTCAATTCCTACGTAAGATGAGAAATAGAAGATATAGAAATATTTCTGAAGAGCAGTGGAAAATTGGGAAGTGTTTAAATGGTCACTTTCAGAGAGGGACTGCTAAAAATTTAAATGCAAGTTTCTTTCTGTATCTCCTGAGGGAGGGAATAAACCTAGCTGGAGGTTCAATGCTATTTTCTTAGTTGATGTCTGTAATTACCATACAGATTGCAATGTAGAGCACCAAAATTTTTGGAAATAAAAGACATATTAGATAAAAGCCTTGGCATTTTAATTCAACAAATGCTTTAAGGACTTTTCAGTCAGTATTGGTTTTTCACAATGTGGTTATCGCGCCTGAGTTCACTGTGGTGCTGACTCCTGATGGTTATGAGGGCCAGCTTCCTTAAGCTGCATTTTCTTTGCTCCCCCTTTTCCAGGTCACCCTAATAATTAGTGTTATTTTGCATACAGAAGAATATAATTTACACGACGACATAAGTTCTAGTCTAATTTATGTAACTTTCTTGTTTGAGTAAGCCTGTCATCATTTTCAAATCACATTTTTTTCTAATGATAAAATGGAGGTAACCTAGACTCCTTGCTCTCAGGATTTCGGTAAGAATGAAATTATATGGTATGTGTGAGTGTATTTGGTAAGCAGTGCTGTTATTTTAACTGTCTTGACATTATAGAACTATTAAGATGAAGAATTTATAGGGGCGCCTGGGGGCTGTGTTGGTTTAGGGTCTGACTTCAGCTCAGGTCATGATCTCGTGGTTCATGAGTTCAAGCCTCACAGCCTGTCAGCACAGAGCCCACTTGGGATCTCCTGTGTCCTTCTCTCTCTGCCCCTCCTCTGCTTGTGCTCTCCCAAAAATAAATAAATATTAAAGAAAAGAATTTATACAGACAGCCCTCAATCTTTTTCCATTTGACCATATTGTCACTGCCTCACTATAACAATAATATAATTATTTCCAGAGAAATAACATTTAGTAGTTAAGTAATGGTAATTGCTGTATAGGACATTCTTCACAGGGTGACAAAATGAATATGACCTTCCTCGCATCCAACCAGATATCCTAAAAGGGAGCAACTGTGTTGTCCCACTTTCTGGTTCCAGGATCTGCTGCTTTACTTCAGGTGCTCTGTGCTCTGGCCATCCCCAGATGAGCACATTTCTGCTCATCCTTCAACCCTCAGGCCATACTTACTTCATCCATCGAATCATTTCTGACTTTCCCAGGTAGTTGAGCACGTGTTTTTTGCTCATCTATCATAAGTCTATCATAGCTGGTATTTGTTGCTATTTGGAATTGTGGCTTTGCATTTATTTTACTCTTTTACACTGAACTGTGAAGCTCCAGATGTAGAGGTTAAGAGTTAGGGCTTTGGTGTCACATGCATGGGTTAAAATCCTGAAGCTCTAAACATGGAAAGAGCCTAAGTGTCCATCAACAGATGAATGGATCAAGAAGATGTGGTTTATCTATACTATGGAATACTACGTGGCAATGAGAAACAATGAAATCTGGCCATGTGTAGCAACATGGATGGACCTTGAGGGTGTTATGCTGAGCGAAATAAGTCAGGCAGAGAGGGACAAATATCATATGTTTGCACGTATAGGAGGATTAGGAGGAACTTGACGGAGGAACAAGGGGGAGAAGAAGGGAGGAAATGGTGGGGGAAAGGGAGAGAGGCAAACCATGAGAGACTCTTGAATGCTGACAAAAACTGAGGACTGATGGATGTGGGGGGGAGGGGGGGATGGGCATGGAGGAGGGCACTTGTGGGGATGAACACTGAGTGTTATGTGGAAACTAATTTGACAATAAACTATTTGTAAGAAAAAAAAAATCCTGAAGCTCTACCACTCACTAATCATATGAACATGAACAAGTAATTACTCACCTGTAAACTGAGGCTAATAATAATATGTACTTTGTTAACTGGGATATTTAATGGATTAAATAAGTAAAACTCTTAAAACAATGTCACAATGCCTGGCACTTATTATGAATTCAGTTAATGTTGGATATTATGATATTATAATTATTCATTTTTTTAACCTCTGAACAAACGTTGTGTCTAAGACAAAAGTAGGTTTCCAATAACAAGCTGAGTGAATAAATAAGTGATTGTAATGTCTGCCTATATGAAAAAATCCTCAGGTATCCCTTAATATATCTTTGTTATATTTGTAGAAAATGGTAAAATATACATTAATTTTTCATGTTTATTTATTTTTGAGAGACACGGAGTGTGAGTTGGGGAGGGGCAGAGAGAGAGATGGAGACACAGAATCTGAAGCAGGCTCCAGGCTCTAAGCTGTCAGCATAGAGCCCAAAGTAGGGCTCTAATCCACAAGCCATGTGACCATGACCTGGGCCTAAGTCAACGGTTAACTGACTAAGCCACCCAGGCACCCCAAAATATATATTAAGATGTAAAATTATTAAATGCATGGAAAAATAATTTTTTTGTGTGAAAAACAGAGGGACATGTTAAAGAAGAAGAAATCAATTCTGCCTAAACTCATACATTTTTTGGTTTTGGGCAATAACTAAGATAACAAAGTGGGATAGAAAGTAAAATTTATTTCGCCTTCCAAAGACTTGAAGATTCACAAGAAACACCATAAAAATCAACAAACAAAAATAACTGAGCCATGAGTTGCTCTGTCATTAAGGTCAGTATTTGGTCATGGAAACAAAGGTTTTCCCTCAAATGTATTTATAATGATAATGCACTTCTTTCTCCCAAATCACAAGTATTTCTCTAACATATTCCAAAACATTTGTGAAGTTTATATTGGAAAATAAACAGGTGACAAAAACATTGAAAACAGATGAGTGGAGGACTTGAACTGCTAGATCTTACCACATAATTAAAATAGTATAGCCAAAACATATAATATAACTACTATTGATAAATTAATACTTCCAAGCATCAAGGGAAACATGGATTATTAAATAAATGATCTAGATTACTCAGCTAACTACAGAGTTGGAAAAATAAAGATGTCTTATAATATATCCTAAAATAAATTGCAGGCAGATGAAGGACTAAAATGTAAAGGAAGAAATAAGAGAACTAGAAGAGACATAGAGATGACTTTGTATCTCATCAGAGTATGAAGAAGGTCTTCCTAGGCTTAAAAGTGAAAGGAAAAAACCCAATTCTTAAGATTAATAGTTTGAAAGATGAAAATTAAAAACACTTGTAATAAGGAACACTTGGGTTGGTGGGCACTGCTTGGAATTCTTTCTCTCTTCTCTCCCTTTCTCTCTCTCTCTCTGCCACCTCTGCCACCGCATTCAAGCACCCCCGTGTGGGCTCCATCTCTCACAATAAATAAACTTAAAAAAAAATTTAAAACCATTTGTAATGATATTATGCCCCATGCTCCAGTGATCAAAGCCACTGACTTTGAGATAAGCACATCTAGATTTAAAAAACATCTCCACCATTTATTAGGTATGATCTTGGGCAAGGTACTTAACTTCCATATGCTTCAATTTTCTGATCTGTAAAATAGTCACAATAATAAAAACAACAATAACATTGGCACAGCAGCTACCACATCACAGTTTTTTAAAATAAATGTTTATCTTTGAGAAAGTGCAAGTGGGGGAGGGGCAGAGTCAGGGGTGACAGAGGAACTGAAGTGGGCTTTGGACTGACAGCAGCCAGCCTGATAGGGGGCTCAAACTTACCGACCGTGAGATCATGGCCTGAGCCAAAGTTGCACACTCAATCTACTGAGCCACCCAGGTGCCCCCCACATACCAGTATTTGTAAGGAACAAATAATATTCATGAAGCTCTTAAAGAACCTAAACAATGAAAACAAATGGAAAATAAGGGGAGATATTTAGAATATATACAGCATGTCAAGATTTAATATCATTAATATAAAAAGACTTTTTGTGCATTTACAAGAAAAAGATGAATTTAGAAAAGAAAGACCATGAACATGTAATTCACACAATTGACAATAGATACCAGAACCAGAACTGGAGCTCAAGGTTTTCCAAATCATCTACAATAAAAAAAAAAAAAATACTTTTTTTGTTTCAAGTAAAAAAAAAAAAGAACTATGAAATTATTTTATTTATTTAACTTACAGAAAAAGAAATGTCTCCAGTGAGTATGTTGACAAGTTTTCCAGGGTCTATTCTTTCTTTACTATCTAAATTAAAGGGTTGATCCCCTGTCTTGCATGCCTTCAGGAAATCAAATACTTCATAGTATTTCTGAAGATTCCTAGAATGTTCATACATGTCCTGGTTTTTGTTTATTATCTTTCGTCCTGAGACACTTTCCTGAAATCTCTCTCACCACCATGTAAGTGCTTGTTCTTTTCCTGCTTCAATCAACCCTGAGAAGACAAGAGCTGGAAGGAGAGAGGGGAACAAAGTTGAAATAATTAACTGCCTAGGTTTTGATGAAGCTAATAGCATACTATTCTCATTAGCATATAAAAACAGTCCCCCATGGGCAATGCACATCAAATGATGATAAAACGTTTCATTTCTTAAAATGTTCTATATTATGGTATTTGGCTTCAATGTGATTTACCTATACGGTGGAGTTTAGGGACATATTTTAAATGAAGACGTGATGAGATTAGTCTACAATAATCCAGACTAGTATTTCAAATAAATTGCTATCCCTTATTTGTCTGTGCTTCTGCCTTCTTCTTCTTCTTCTTTTTTTTACTGCTGTTATCCCATGACCTTTCACTGGGAGACATATATAAAGATTGCATGCTAATGTTTCAACTGATTCCTTTCATTGTTATTGGTAAGTTTTATACATACGGTTCTTATTGTCCTTGTAGAAGGGAGAGGTAAAATCAATTTCCTCTTTAACATATTGATAAACAACTCCAGATATAAGAGGTAGGGAGGAGAAACTAGATTTACCTCTGTGTGACCTACATAGGAATGCTGGAAAAAATTAATTCCAGAATATTATGTCAACATTCCTTGAAGTTGTGGATATGATTTACATAGTAGGTCTTCTCCATCTACCAAGCTACTTTCATCTTGATACTGTAAATTGCTTTCATTTTCCCCCTCCGATCTGTGTGCTTGAGGTACTGTTGTGATAAATTATGGAGGTACAGAACTGAAAATGGTGTGTAGATTGTCTAAGAAATTGAGTGCAGTCAGCCTTAAAAGTGGTGGATGATGTGCTAAAGCAGCTACCTCACCCTGGCCATGTCCCATATGTCGTCAATGAACAGCTGCTTTTAACTTTGCCTTTTGCCCAGAGCATGAGAGCTGCTGGATTTATTGAATTAATAACCACTCCATTATGTGTGTTTTGTTTTCCTGTGACCGTGAAATCTGGCTATAATGTTAGGAAAGTGTAAGACAGGTCTCCTTAACAAACAAGGCGGTATCTTTTTTTTTTTTTTTTTTTTTTTTTAGTCATTATTTAATACTTAATCTTTTGGGTAGAAAATAATAGGGAAATCCTTGCAAATCTGGAAGAGAATGTTCCTAGCAATATTGGGTTAAAAAGGCATTTTATGGGTTACATAGATAGATAGAAACTGGCTTTCACTTTGATTTGTAGTCTGAAGCCCAGCTACTGACTGCAATGTGTTTGTGATTGAATAGGGTTTGCTTTAACCCGTATTTTCTTTTTTTAAGACAGAATGTTATATATATATTTTTTCCTAGATGAACATCTGAGTAGTTTCTGCAGGAAATGAGGGCAAAATAGAACACTATCTTCCTTTTACAACCGAGGTCATATCCTGAGGAGTTTTGAATTCAGCACGAAAGGCAGGATTTTAGCAGGGGAGGAATGCGGCACATGTGGAAAAGGTTGTCCTGGCGACCTTTGATTCTTTTGACCAAGAAGGTGCGAGATAAGTCTTCTATCAAGAAGTTTCAGTCAGGGCCATTTTGATTAATGGTGGATTTTTTTCTTCCTTCCTTTCTTCTTCGTCCTTTTTTTTTTTTTTTTAAATCAGGTTAACCCACTATTGTTCATATTTTTTCCCTTCTACCGCAATTTTATAGAAAAAAATACAGAAGGTAAATGGATTCTCTTTTATCAGCTGTTTTTTAGCTCCTGGTTACTTTCTTGTTTTCACTAGCAACTGGCAGATATAGCGGTTTTTTGAAGAGCCACAAAATAATAATTTTGAAAGTTTTTTCTTAAAAAAGGTCTGTTTCCTTGATTTGTTTCTTAAAAAGAAAAGTAATAAAGATAGCCAAGCTTGTTGCTAGAAAGGGCCTAAAAGAAGACCTGTTTTAAGCCTTCATTTTAATATGGGGAAACTGAGGCTCAGAAAAGAAATTTTAATTTACTTAAAACTATACACCTGATTATAACGTATTTGCACTGATTCTCAATTCAGTGTTTTATCTACCACAAGACTCAGGAGAAGGGCCTGTATTTTTCTGGGAAATTGAACCTTCTCTCTATTTGTTTATTTTTTGGGGGGTGCATGGGTGGCTTAGTCAACTGAACATTCAACTCTTGATTTCAGCTCAGGTCATGATCCCAGAGTCATAGGATGGAGCCTCACACCAGACTCCCTGCTGAGCATGGAGCCTGCTTGTAATTCTCTCTCTCTCCATCTTTCTCTGCCCCTCCCTGCCTCTCTGTCTCTTTCAAAATATTTACTTATATTTTGGGAGAGAGTGAGAGAAAGGGGAAAAGAGAGAGAGAATCCCAAGCAGGCTCCACACTGTTAGAGATAGAGCCGGATGTGAGACTCAAACTCAGGAGCTGTGAGACTATGACCTGAAGTGAAATCAAGAGTCAGATGCTTATCTGACTGAGCCGGCCAGGTGCCCCAAAACAATTTTGTTCTTATTGCATACGAGTTGCCTGGTAAAAACAGCAGTAATAGGAACATTGCCATGAATGGAACTAAATATGGTCTTATGTTCAACTCTTATCTAAGAAAACAATAAGAAAGGATCTAATTCATTGGCCCATGTATCAGAGACATTCATGTCTTCACTAACCTCTTGCATCATATAAGACAAAGCCTTCTCCTGACACTTCACAGCAAAAGCTGACACCTCCCCAAACAAAACTGCCTCTAAACTGTGATGCACATCTTACATTAAAAATGCCTCAAAGGGGGTGCCTGAGTGGCTCAGTCGGTTAAGCGTCCAAGTTCAGCTCAGGTCATGATCTCACGGTTCGTGGCTTTGAGTCCCACGTTGGGCTCTGTGCTGACAGCCAGCTCAGAGCCTGGAGCCTGCTTCAGATTCTGTGTCTCCCTCTCTCTCTCTGACCCTCCCTGCTCATGCTGTCTCTCTTTCTCTCTCTCTCTCTCTCTCTCTCTCGCAGATATAAATAAAACATTAAAAAATTTTTAAATGCCTCTAAGGACTATGCTGCATTTTAAAAATTAGTTGATTTAGTTTAGGAAATGATATATTTTCTGCTCTATGGATAAGATGAAGCCTCAACTTTCAGACTCATTTTCATCTAAATGTGTTCCCATATAAATGAGAAATAATGCTGACCATGAATGTCCTTGGTGTTGGGGTGGTACTGTAATTTCACATGCATTTTGATAACTGACATCTAAGGACAGTTTCTGAGAAGCCATTCCTTGTAGATGCAGCACTGGGATTTTTTTTTTTTTTTCCTAAGACTGGACTGGCGGTCAGTAAGGAAATCTTGGATTGATACGATAACAAATTAAAAGAGACCAGCTCCCTGTTTCCTCATACAGAGCCTAATCCCTGCTATTACTGGGTACAGAAGGTGGTGCGTTTGTGACAAAGGAGAGCAAGATTACCCAAAAGTTACAGACCAGATGATCTGTCTATTAGAGAAATGTAAGAAAAAGTTTACTTCCTATTCAAATTCTCTGACCTCTGACCCTTCCTAAGCAACACATAAAACATTTATATGGATGTTACTACCTTTAGAAACCCCTATCGTACAGCTTAGTAAGCTTAGTAATTCATTAAATTGGATAATGAATCGATTACATGTGCTTAGGCAATTAGACTTATCCTTAACTCTGAGATTGTATTTTTATTTGGGACTGGCATTGGATTCAATAGGACCCTGTGTTGAAGCTCTTGGGCTGCCTCTGTAGATGAACACAAAACAGGAAGAAGACCCTCTTTACAAGCAACAAACACCTTGCCCAGAGGAGGGGAAAGCGTTCTTCCAAAGGAGCTCCGTTCTAGAGAAGTCAAATATTCAAATTCCATCTGGTAGATTTTTAATTGTGCTCTAAATAAGCAGGTTGTTGTTAGAGTGCAGACACAGTTGAAATGTTCTCTATTCCTAAATCAACAAAGTGCTGCTGCATTCTGCGGCGACTGAATTTCCTGGGTGGTCTTTACGAATCGCCCCAGGAGATAGGCACTGTTGTAGTCTAATCCGGATGTTACAGAGGTATGTAAAATGGCATGTCTTGCGAGTTTAGTTTATGTGTTGTCTCGTCCTTCATGTGGAAATAGACATTCTTTTAAGCTTTTTTGGAACCTCTGTGGAATGAATGGGCTAGGAAAGCTTGATTAACATTGAATTTCTTAATAAAAGTGTTGAAATGAGACCTGGCACTTAGGCTGAATTATGAACATATGTACAAGAGGATTGACAAACTTTTAGAATTAAAACTCAGGTTTGAAATGTGTATGTTGAATCTGTGCCTGACTTTTATTCTACCATAAATTTGTGTTTGCTTTTTCATCACACGATAATGTTTTTAATTAATTAATTTTATCTTTAAAAAAGTTTTAATGTTTATTTACTTTTAAGAGAGAGACAAA
This sequence comes from Hyaena hyaena, assembly GCF_003009895.1. Classification (NCBI taxonomy): domain Eukaryota; kingdom Metazoa; phylum Chordata; class Mammalia; order Carnivora; family Hyaenidae; genus Hyaena; species Hyaena hyaena. Next base: position 957,376 of record NW_024081078.1, on the reverse strand, counting down.
GTGCAAGCAGGGGAGGAGCAGAGAGAGAAGGGGACACAGAATCTGAAGCAGGCTCCAGGCTCTGAGCTGGCAACACAGAGCCCGAAGCGGGTCTCGAACTCACAAACCGTGAGATGATGACCTGAGCTGAAGTCGGACGCTTAACTGACTGAGCCAACCATGCGCCCCTGATTTTGTTTTTTCAAATGACGGAGATGAGGAAAGCGTATTTGGTGCATGATATGATAACACCAATCAGCTCGTGCCATCAGTTCAGCGATGTACTAGATGTAAAAAAGAATGAGATGTTATTAATCTTTCCATGGGGTTGGGAAGGAATGCCTTGAGGAGATACCTCTGAGGCAGGGAGTTTGGAAGTCAAAGGAGAACCCCTCCCAGACGGGACCCCCCAGTAAAGGAACGGACAGCACCTAGAAATTCATACGCTGATCTGCCACCCCAGCCCTGCCCTGCTAACAGCCCTGAAGGAACCTGCTTCAGTAAATCAAAGTGGCATCTCCCTTAAGAGGTAACTGGAAGGGAAGCTGTCCAAACCATGCATTCCATTCCTTAGTGGGCCACCTGGAATGTAAAGCTAAAACACTGGCTTTTACTTCAAATGCATAAGGGGTCTACCTCCGCAGCATGACCTTTCACTCAGTTTAGAGAATTAAATAGAGCTTACCAAAGGGTAACCTTCTCTCTTTTTCATGCACCTGCACACATCCCAAATCAAGAGAGCCAAAACTAAATGATCCTTGAAAGCTAGGAAACAGTGATGACCTTTTTTTTTTTTTTTTTTGAGTAAGTCTTCCTGGAAAACATCTGGAAGGAAAGGTCTTGATAATATTAGAATCAATGTCAGAGGAGCTGATAATTTGAGAAAACATTTAAAGATTCAGAATTTATTTCAAATGGAATCTCAAACTCCCAGGAAAGGAAGCACTTGCTGAAATTAAATGAAAAATGAAATGTATTCTTGCCTTCAGCTATATGACTTGAGCAAAAAACCCATGCAAAGTAATTATTTGAGGGTTACTAAGATGAATATTCTAATCATTTCATTCCAACCAGTTACTTTCAGTAAGAAATCCTGTCAAAGTATGCCACTTACAAGTATTCAAAGAAGGAATCCAGTGTAAATGGTTTTAATCCTTTCTCTGCAAATGAATGTGGTGTGGATGTCCCGTGGATACCGACACTCAGTTATCTTTCTTGTTGACACACATAAGAAAATTCCGGCTGGGAACGTGTGATTTATTCTTCATATCTGGAGCTGTGCTGTAATCATTCACCCCTTTTTCAGGTCTACTTTGGCAACTTTATCTCGCTTGCCGTTTGCATTTTTTTGAAAGTGAAAATATATTCTGCAGCCTTTGATGTGTTGATTGGTAGGAAGGTAAAGACAGCCGCACACAGTCTCTGGAGGCCGGCTCAGTGGCTAAATGAAGACCTCTAGTGCTTTCTTGTTAGCCAAGATAGATCTACATCCCGATGAACCACAACTAGTCAATAGCAGAGGCTCCTGACGCATGTTCTCAGAAGCCACAAATCAGTTTTCCCTGGGACTTAGTTATTGGCATCTTGTGCCGTAGGCCATGCCCTGCTATGCTTGCACGACTGTAATTTTCCCCCCAGTGAAGGTTTTAAAGTCACAGGCTGAGACGGTAACCGTGCTCTCCCGGCAACGAGGCTGTCACAGGCCTGCCAGATATCAATGGCCCATCAAATAAATTGCTGCTTTAATGTACTCAGCCTCTCACTGTTAAGGAGGTTCGATGCTAGCAGGATTTCCCGTGGTTATGGTTTCCTCCTCCAAAATTTATTTCCAAATGTCTCCTTACCTATGACCAGCATTTATGTTATACTGATGTATGGGCGGGAGTCGGTCCGCTACATTTTTAAGTCTCCATTAATTTTTGCCTCAAGGATTGCAATAGCCCTCTTATTGGTCTCAACAGAACTAGCATCTTGCCTACCTAATCCACTCATAGCTTGTTCCCAGAGGCATCTTCCTAAAATACAAATCTAGTCACATTTCTCCTCTTTTTAGAATTTCCCACGGGCTCACCACAGTTCTCAGTGGCGCCTCAGGAAAATCCTCTGTGGTAGAGCCTAGGATACCCTCAGAGAGTGCCTTTTTATTAGGGAGATTTGCTTTCTTTGGATACCAGACTATCCCCTAAAAGTAGTCCAATGCCTCTCCTTTGTAAAATTATTGTTCGAATTTAGGCCCCAAAGCTATGTTTGAATCACCTGTGTTACTGGCTTACAGTGCTGCTTTTAAAAGGATTAGCGGGGAAGGCGCCTGGGTGGCTCAGTCGGTTAAGTGTCCGATTTTAACCCAGTCATGACCTCACCGCTTGTGAGTTCAAGTCCTACATCTGGCTCTGTGCTGACAGCGTGGAGCCTGCCCTGGATGCTGTGTCTCCTTATGTCTGCCCCTTCCCTGCTTATGCTCTGTCTCTTTTTCTCTCTCAAAACTAAATAAACATTAACAGCATTTTTAAGAAGATTAGTGGATTATTTGTGTGAGGGGGACCCCCATCTCTGGCCAGCAGGCCGTCCCTGATGTGCTCAGGACAAATAAACTCCTAAACACAAATTGTCCCTCTCAGTGAATAGCCGCTCTCCCCCTGTTAGCTGGGCCTCTCCTCAAAGACTTCTATTATGCACATGCCCTCTAGGAAGTTGCTGCTGTATTCGCACATCCTGGACTCTGAAGGGGTCAGTTCCCATCCTCCTCTGCTTTGATGTGGAGTGAATCTCAGGACAGCACCTTCCTCCTCTGTCAATAGGAGCCATGCTCAACTATAGTGTAAAAGCAGGACACCAAATTTGGAGAGCAACATCAATGCACATGGTGACTTCCTCTCAAAGGACATCAAAGGTGTCCACCGCCCCCCCCACAGCAGTGCCAAGCTGCTTATAGTTCCCCAAATGCCTGTCTTGTCAAGCCTGTGACTTGCTTACTATATGCATGGGTTACCTTCACCTGGATTCTTCTTCTTCATCTGCCTGCTGAACTCTTAACTCAGTCCCTAATTCTCAACTCAAACATCACCTCTTCTCTGACATTTACAAAGGTTAAGGAAAAAAGTATCTTTTTTTTTTTTTTTTTTTTTTTAGAGAGAGAAAGAGAGAGATTGGCTTGAGACTGTTTGGGAGAGAGAAGGCAGCAGAGTGGGAGAGAGATTGATTGGCCGGGATAATTGATGGAGCCTAGTCCAGAAGGAGATGATAAAGGTAAGATGAAAGGGCAGAAAGAAAGCATTGTATGCCTGCTCTTACACACCCCCGTGGAGCGTAACTGTTTGTTTGCTTACAGCTCTTCTGCTCCAATGGAGTGGTGGCCCAAGCCATAATCCCCTCTTGCTCAGATCATTATAATAACCCCCCAAAGTGGCCTGCTTATTTGTACCCTGGGTCCACTCTAGAATAATCTCAGCACAGTGGCCACTGAATCTTAAAATGCAGTCAGATTCTGCTACTCCTTTGCTCAAAAGTTCTCCATCCCCTTCCATGTAGACCCCAGTAGGCCACAAGCCCCCACATGATGCACCATGTCCCATCCCCTTTAAGGAGCATATCACCTTTTAATATAATATTTTCATTACTTATTTATATTTTTTATTCAACCCCCCACTCTAACATGACAGCTCCGTAAAGAAAGCTTTGTCTATTTACTTTTCTGCTGTGTCACCAGTAGCTGGGACACCTAGTAGGTCCTCAGTAAATATGTAATGAATGAATGAGTGATTTTCCCATGGATACCCACACATAAAAAATGTGTAGAAGTTGAAAAACTCACAGAATTTGTGTTATCTGTGATTTTGACAAAAATCTTAGATAATCCTTAAGAAAAGTCCCTTTCAGGAGAATTTCCTGACTACTAACTAAGCTTAGTAAATTTGAAGAGCTCCATAATGAGCTTGTAAGGGCATAAGACATCAAGGTTATTATGCTCACATATGTCAAATCTCTTTTTCCTGAATATTCTTATAGAACTTCATAAAAATGAAAAAGAATATTCACTAAGAGAAAATAAAGTTAATGAAATTTGTAGTTTGTGTTTGAATAACTGAAATAAATGGAGACAACTTCATATCTCTCTGGACGCTTATGTTTTGGTTGCTACTATGTGTACAAACAACCGTTATTATTTTTTATGCAGGGAGTTGTCCCCAGTTGATAGTCAAACTATATTTGTCTTTCTAAGCTATCAAAAAGTGTGTTTCTTAACTGATCTCATGGCCAGAAATTCAATTTATATCTCTCGCGACACCTATGTGCCAGGAGAACATTTTCATGCCCAAAGACGGTTATCCCTTCTGTGCCACGAAGAGCAGAATGATGGCTGTTTGGCCTCTGAGCAACATATCGGCGGAGTCCAGTCACACATTTCTTCATGCCATTATGCAAACAGAGGAAGAACGAAAGCCAGAGGCTGTAAAAGTAATTCTTGGATGGCTTGAGGAGTGTATAAAATGTGCTCTATAATTTTCAGCCTCCTGCAGTGCAAGTGATTAGCTAAAGAAACACTTTGAACCTGTTAGTTGCACATCTTTTAAACCATTTTAAATTATGGAAAAGATAGTCCTCAAGAAATTAATTAAAGTTTTGGACAATAATGCAATCAGGGATATCTGTGTTTGCAGTCTTTTCTCTCTGCTTGCATACATCTTTCTCTGTCAAGTACATCAAACAGCTAATTAGCCCCATTTTAAGAGCTTCACTGCTCACATCACTTAAAAGGATCTCCAGGCTGCCTTCTTAGAGACTTTGCACTTTCTTTGCATTGGTTTCCTGAATGCCTCCTAGACTTTGAAAGAATCTATTTCCTTCATATCAGAGGCACTTTAAAAGTAGATGGGCTCTCTTTCCCACAAATCAGTGTTCTTTGTTTTCTCACTCATGATCAGCATTTTATAAATAATCTTGTAAAGGTTGATAAACCTATTTCACCTGGTATTTGCTTATTTTAAATACCCTTGGGTTTGCTGAAGACATCTGAAAAACATTAGAATGACTGCTTTTTATTAAGACATGTGGTACCAGAAAAAAAATTATCGGACTAAAGTGTTGCTTTCATTTAGCATAAAGCGTTACCATGACAAAAGTTCGGTGTTTCAAATACCCATTTTAGAAATAACTACAGGTCACATGATCCACAGATATCACATGTTAGCACATGTTAAAAGTTATAACCATAACTAGAGACAGAATTTCTGACTCACAGCTTCCATTAATCTGAACTATCACATGTCATCTCAAGTTGACTATAAAAATAACTCAAGACGCCAGAGTGCTTCAATTAACAGCTGAAATATTGTGATATTTTAACACAGGTGATATAAAGACTCAGAGCCACAAATAGATACATGGCTGTGAATTATAGCTATTTCCTTGCAGGTTTATTGTTGAAGGCAGATGTAGAGAATGCCTTCCCTTCTCAGAAGAAGCCAGTCAAGCAGGGCATAGTGTGGCTGAGTGAGGGGGTGGGTAGAAGTGAATTACACTAATATGGTTTCTTGATCATCTAAATATATGTATGAATATGACCTGGGGCAGGAGAGGTGACAGGCAGGTCAAGAATATCCAAGAGTACTTGAGACAGGGACACTGCAGTATCTTGAGTAGAACAAGGTTCCCAGAGAAGTCAAAGAGACATTTGCAAAACAACAAGGGCAATAGTATTAGATACCCATCCTGAACTTGGTATGGGTTAAGAATGATTTTAAGTGTAAACACATTAAATCATTGAATCTTCACAGTCTTTTGAGATTGGTTCTATTCTTCCTTCCTTCCTTCCTTCCTTCCTTCCTTCCTTCCTTCCTTCCTTCCTTCCTTCCTTCCTTCCTTTCTTTCTTTCTTTCTTTCTTTCTTTCTNCTTCCTTCCTTTCTTTCTTTCTTTCTTTCTTTCTTTCTTTCTTTCTTTCTTTCTTTTAATTCTAGTAAGTGAGAGGGTGAGCAGGGGAAAGAGGCAGAGGGGGAGAAAGAGGATCCTTAAACAGCCTCCACACTAGTGTGGGGCTTGATCCCACATCTCTGGGATCATGACTGGAACTGAAATCAAAAGTCAGACTCTCAACTGACTGAGCCACCCAGGCACCCGAGGTTGGTTCCACTCTTAAATATCATCACTAACTTATCAATCTAGAAACTGAGCTATAGAGAGTTTAAGTAACTTGGTCAAGGTCACTCATCCACCAAATGGTGGATTTTGGATTTGACCCCAGGTAGATGGGTTCCAGAGTGCTGCAGTCCTAGAATCCTGAAAAAAAGAATGAAAGGCAGAAATGATGGAGAGAGGTGGAGATGCAAATGGGAGGTGAAGGAGGAAAGAAGAGAAGAAATGAGGACCAAATAGAGGATAGAAAAGAAGCTATTTGTTTAGTGACACCTAATATTATAATTTTAATGGAAGGTCAGAATGTGTAAGGAGTAAAGGAAGGAATGGTGGGAAAAAGATTTCCCTGAGGAGTGTGATATTTGGCCTATGCTTTTGAAGTGAATCAAACTGGATTTAAGACTCTTTTGCCTTAAAATTTCATTAAAACTGAACCCCTAACTAGTATTAATGCTTACTAAAGTATATTTTCATACCAAGCAGAAAATGATTTCAACAAAAATAAATATTATGATTTCAAAGGAGAGGGAATGAAAGCCAGGTTGATACATGAACTATCCAAATAAAGTGAAGAAAAATAAAAACACATGAACACTTAAATTTTTGCTCATATTTTACTAGGAGCATGCTCCTAAGTCCCCATATTTCAAAATTATGCTATCAAGGCTTTAGGACTGGCCTCATGCAGGTAGGCCTAAGAAGGGCAGTAAGCAAGAAGTAGTCTTTGATGCTTAGCAGTAAAACAGAACCAAAAATATCTGTAGGGTGGCAGGTGCTGAAACTGGGCCTATTTTTCATTGTGTTCTCTTTGACAAACACCTTTGTGAGAAATCAGTTTCCACTTTATCTGGGTTCAGTGCCCTGAACCAGTAGTGTCTGGGCCTTAGGATACCTGAGCAATGCATGGCCATGTAAATGACTTAGGAGTGATTCTGGCTAGAGGTTACATAAATCCAATTTGTACATCTCACTACCAAGTTCAGGAAATCTGTCCCCTAGAAATTCGACCAACTCACACTTATTGAGGGCCTGCCATTTGCCAGGCACTGTTCTAGATACTGTGTTGGGGTACTTGGTTAAGGTCACATAGCTAATGTGTGATAGTCAGGAAAAGCAAGATCTTTTGTCACTTGAGCTAGTACACTGTCCACTGAGTCACGCAGTTACAAGCTTTTGAGGTTGTTTACTCAACTTAGTTTTGAAAGAGTGGCTGATTATCTGGCTTTTTATGAGTGTCCACTTTCTAGATGGTTGCTTCTAGCTGTTTATTCTCTGTGTAGAGCCAACCTGGAAGCATTTTGTTACTAAGGGAGCAGTTGACTGCTGAGAATTTGGATTTTGCCCTCCATGTCCTGTCACACTGTTTAGTACTAAACTGGACTAAATGTGGCTTAAAACTAATTATCAGGACAACTCCTATGGATGTAGGTCCAGCAACATCTAGGATTGCAGCAACTAGAAACAGGCGCTGATAGTAGATGGTTTCATTGACTTTAAGGTCTTTGCTGCCTCTGCATGCATTTAATTCTATGTGCTTAGGTTTTCAAGGAGCTGTCTATCTCTGAAAGAAGTTACCTAAGCATGATGTGATGTGATCTTTGTTACAACATTCCAATCTTCAGATAGCTTGGTTCAAAGCTTCCCTTCATCCTCCTGGACCCCTTTATTTTACTGGTCCCTAGAGGGGTCAGTATTGAACCCAGCTATGTCTGATTTCCATGATTTTCTCCCCCACCTTGAAGCTGAGATATAGTATTATTTTTTTGGATTATTATTGAACCCCATACCTCTTCTCCTTGTCTACTTCACCAGTAAGAAAAATGTCTATGCTATTCACCAAGGTTAACCTCTCTGTGTGTATTTTGGATCCCAGACCTTTCATTTCTTCCTAGTCTGGAGCTGCATCTTCTATTACCAATGTAATGACAATTATTGCCAATGTATCTTAAGTATTAAATTGTTTTTAGAGGGGCACCTGCGTGACTCAGTAGGTTAAGCGTATGACTCTTGATTTCAGCTCTGGTCATGATCTCACAGTTTGTGGGACTGTGTCCCACTTTGGGCTCTGCACTGACAGCGCGAATCCTGCTTGGAATTCTCTCTCTCCGTCTCTCTCTACCCCTCCTCTGCTCACTCTCCTCTCTCTCTATCTCTCTCTCTCTCTCTCTCTCTCTCTCAAAAAACAAATAAATAAAACATAAATAGCTTTTTAGATAGCTGCATTATTATAAGGTTGTCTATTTGTTAGCTAATAGAGTAAATCAACTAAGTACTTCATAATTCTTCCTGGAACATACATGAAACATATCAATGTATCTATCTATGTATCTATATTTATCTCTATTTTCTGCCCACCATTTTGGTGTCTGATATCTTCTTGCTAGGCTTTTTTTTTTTTTTAATGTTTATTTTTAAGAGAGAAAGAGAGAACCAGAAAGCGTGAACAGAGGGAGGGACAGAGAGAGAGAGAGGGAGACACAGAATCCAAAATGGGCTCTGGGTTGCCAATGTGTCATCATTGTGGTTTTACTTACCTAGTTTTGTAGATATGAGTTCAAGCTCCAAAGTCTAGGTACTATATATTTTGTTAGATAGTGGTTGGTTAGGTAATGTTTACTGAGTGGCTCAAATAAAAAAATTTTTTGCAAATTTTCTATTCTTAGAGTGTCTGCTGCCTTGCTTAACCTCCACATTATTATACCAATTATTACCACTTCTGGACCACCGTGGTCATTGCCACCTATCACTTATTACCATTCGCAATTTCTATTTCTGACTTTTAGTTCCTGTAAGTTGTTGCATTATTCTCAAGCACGTAATCTACAACAGTGGGTGCATCTACTTTCTAGTTTCTTCGTTTCAGACTCTTCTGAATAGCCTCTACATTGCCTTGCCTATCAAATTCAAAGTTCTTATTCTGACATATTAACATTACTTTTAGTTAATATGTTTGACTAGTTACCTGAAACTAGGCACTTTTCTAAATGCCTGTGCTGGGGCGCCTGGGTAGCTCAGTTGGTTAAGCATCTGACTTCGGCTTAGGTCATGATCTCACGGTTCATGGCTTTGGGCCCCACGTCGAGCTCTGTGCTGACAGCTAGCTCAGAGCCTGGAGACTGTTTCGGATTCTGTGTCTCCCTCTCTCTCTGACCCTCCCCTGCTCTCTCTCTCTCTCTTTCAGAAATAAACAAAACATTAAAAAAATTAAAAATAAAAAAATAAATGCCTGTCCTATAATTATAAAAACTGCTCATCTAATCCTAAAAAATGTTAGGGTCACACAAATTCTAATGAGCCTGATTAAGGTAATTTTGATGTAGATTTCATTAGATCCGACAATTCTAAAGTCATATATACCAGGCAACACTAGTGTAGTGAGAAATTCAAGAACTTCTATGTTTGTCATACATTTGCTATAGCAATTAATTTTTTTTTAAATTAACGTTTATTTATTTGAGAAAGAGACAGATATAGTGTGAGTTGGGGGGTGGGGCAAAGAGAGAGGGAGACACAGAATCTGAAGCAGGCTCAAGGTTGGGAACTGTCGGTACAGAGCCCATCAACGGGATCAAACCCACAAACTGTGAGATCATGACCTGAGCTAAAGTTGGATGCTTAACCGGCTGAGCCATCCAGGCGCCCCATCAATTAAATGTTCTGTTCTAAGACTGTGACAAAAGGATTTGTTCTAACTGGTGCAAAAAAAGAAAAAATGAATACATTAATCTGTGTGTGCTTTTACAGGCTTCTTTTGTCCCCATGCCTGTTGCTACGTCTAAACTTGTGAATGAGCTCTCACATCATCTCTGCACATAAAAGAACCTTATGAACATATATAAAAATTATTCTGGAGTTAATGACATTCATTATAATTGCTTCGTGATTGTCTTTGGTAAATTTCTAACTGGAATGGGACAGTCTTTAAAATCAATATGTACATGTAACATTTTGACCTAAAGGTTTAAAATGCCAGATGAAAGAGTATATTCAATGAAGGACATTGAAAAAATGTCATGATTACTGAGCTCAGTCTGTGGTATTTTCTTCTACCAACAATGCCAGCAACACTGAGTGTCATGAAATGAACAAGACTATAATTATTATCAAAATTAATCCTAAAAAGATGGATATATTCATTTTAGTTTTCAAGATAAAATACAGTAAGAAAAAATGATTAAAAGATAGAGATTGTATCATTCCAAAGACAAATTCATCATATATGGCAAATATTATAGCAAAAGGGATTGACATCATGATAGGTTTGCCTCAAATCTATTATCTTTCAGTTAATGATACCTGTCGTGTTGGAAATGTGAAAGCCTAAAGTAACATATTAAGTTGTTCACTTTGTAACTGGAATTCTTTATTCTAAATTAAGAATGACAGTTATTATTTATTTATTTCCAGCATTGATGAGGCTCCCAGAATAGCTGAAATAATTCTGAAAGAAGCACACACTCAGAATAATAATAGTAATGTGATCACATGTCAAATAGTCTTTCTTTGGTCCTACTAAATCCTGAAAGTAAAAATTTATGTAATCATTTCATTTCCAGTGTAGCTGATACATTTATATTCAAGTTATTATGAGTTGTAGACTGCTCTGGAAAGTTGTGAGAGGGGGGGTCTTGGTGACAAGAATATGCAAGAAGACATTCTCATCTGCCAGTCCAATTCATGCCACATCAGACACATGAAAGAATTTGGGGTGCCTGGGTGGCTCAGTCGATTAAGCATCTGACTGACTCTTGAGTTAGGCTCAGGTCATGATCTTAGGATTCATGAGTTTGAGCCTCATGTGGATTCTCTCTCTGTCTCCTCACTCTCTCTCTCTGTCTTTCCTGCTCTCTCTCTAAATAAATACATAAAGTTAAAAACAAAAAGAATGTGAAAGAATTTAGAACCTATAAGTGTAACTATTGACTTTATTAGTCAAATACTTAAAATAAATACACCTCTAATTGCACATCAATAATTATCCTAAGCTTGGAATGTTTGAATACCCACAGCTGCCAGGATAAAAGATTAAGTCAAATCTAGTTGCATAACCAATAGATCACATATCAATGTTTTCATTTCTGGATAAAACATATTTGGTGAAAAATAATATGCTGCCCTTGGTAGAATAGTTTGAGTTCCATTTAAAAGTATTAATTTTCCCCTTAAAAATAGTATGTCCTAGGTATCTTTCCATCTCAGTTTTTATAGAGTGGCTTTTTTTTAAAAATAGATGCACAATGATTTATTTAACCAGATTCCAATATTAACTCTACTTAGGGTGTTTCCATTCATTAGCCATAAGAAGTATTTTTAATGCTTTAATGGATAACTTATACATATATTGTTTTCTCATGTGTAAGTGTATCTGCCCATATATTTATATACATGAGATAGCCTAATCAAAGAGTAAATGCAATTGTTATTTTGGTGAATATTTCCCAGTTAACCTCCATGAAATTGGTTTTGTTTATTTATGCTGTTTCACACTGCTTCTAGAAATGTAGTGAGCCATTTCTGAGAATCTCATAAAAAATGTAGTAGTTGTTTTAATCTCAATTTATTATTATTAATGAGATTGAACCCCCTTTCACATGTTTCAGAGTACTTTTATTTCTCTTTTTTTTTTTCCTTTAAGATTTTATTTTTAAGTAATGTCTACACCCAGCCCCAGGCTAAAACTTACAAACCCAACACCAAGAGTCTCGTGCTCTACTGACTGGGTCAAACCCCATTTTATGTCTTGCCACACTTGATGTCCCATTTTGAATTTACACTTTTGAAATTTTCTTTTTAAATTTTTTTAAATGTTTATTTATTCTTGAGAGAGAGTCAGAGAGAGACAGAGTGCCAGCCAGGGAGGGGCAGAGAGAGGGGGAGACACAGAATCAGGAGCAAGCTCCAGGCTCTGGGATGTCAGTGCAGAGCCCAATGCAGGGCTTGAACTCACAAACTGTGAGATTATGAACTGAACCGAAGTCAGATGCTTAACTGATTGAGCCATCCAGGCGCCTTGAAATTTTCTAATTAGAGATTCCATGGCTTACTCTGCCGTTCTCTATTAGGACTTTCACTTCATGTTGGACTGCATGTTGATTTTCACACTTCTCCATGCTGGCAATACCTCTCAGGGAGCTTATGTAATGCTTCCCCTCACAATGCTCTCCCCCCACCAAACTCGTGACCATCTCACCCACTCTGCTTTTGTGGTGCTGAGGGAATAGGTGAGAGAATAGAGATAAGTTTCGAGGGTGGAACGGTGGGACTGGGTGTTCAGGAACATTTCTGACCTAAAAAAGGAGCTTCTTTCTTAAATCAGTAGACAAATAGGAAGGTCTCTTTGGGGTCTCAAGATAAAATATTCAATAGAAAGTGATCTGTCTGAATAATAGGATCAGAAACAAAAGCTAGCAAATTCTCAGTGCTCTTTGTAATGGTTTGAGTCTTAGTTTTGCTTAATTATAATGAAATCTTTGAAAGGATGATGCTATTTAATTCCTATTCAGGGATTTTAGTATCCATATTAGTGTCTAATGGCAAATATCTAAGTTTGAATTTCAGCCTCGCTCCTTCCTTGTAGTGGTCTTGAGGATGTTATTTCAATGATCTCCGCTTTAGTTTCCTCAAGAAGTAAAATGGGACTATTAATTTTAATCACTTCCGACATTGAGTATTAAATAATGGATATGAATTGTCTAGGATAATACCTGCCATATCCTAAACAAAGTAATAGATGATAAATAAATTGGTAATAACTAAATAATAGATAATAAATAATATTTCTTATGAATAATCTTAATAATATTAGATTTACTGAGAAAAGTAATAAAGTAAGTCACTTTGAACAAAGGTAAAAATTTTTAAAAACTAAGATTCAAATGCTTCTCACATTGTTAACATTCAACATTCAGGTTGTAAAATCGAAATTAATAGTTAAAAAATTAAGTTTATAGTATGATACTTAAAATTTTAATCAAAATTACCATCTAACTTACTTTTATTATGTGGTGCCATAATATTCAAGAATTTAATTATTAATCATATAGGCTTAAAATTTTTCAGTTGTTAATACATAATAAGGGAAGGTTATTTCCTTGAAAAACATATTTGTAGCATCATCTGGTGACTTTTTAAGTTTCATTTATTTGGAAGTTGGAAATGTAATTTTTTATCTTGATCCATAAAAATGCAGAGATAAAATTTTTATGAAACAAAATATTGTTTTTATATATGTATTGTGCTCTGATCTGTTATATTCCCTTCCTTTTTAACCTATTTTATTTTATGGTTTTCAAATGAAGGTCATGTCTACTATATTGGTTTATAAACTACTAATGGCTTCATGAAAATTTGTTAGTTTGTTGAAAAACATTGCCCAAAAGTGCAAACTAAAGAATGTTAAGTTGTAACATTTTTTTAAAAAGTTGAATTCTGAACTAAATTTGAAAGTCTGTGGCTTTCAAAAATTAAACAGGTTGCTATGAGAAAAGATTTCTCAGGGTTTAGTATCTTAGTTAAGAATTTCAAAGAAGGAAGTTCATACAAAATACAGCATTTTTTAATTGTATGTGAGACTGTGCAATAGATTACCTCTGGCTCTTTCATTCTTCCTGCCTTCCTTCTTTCCTATCTTCCTGTTTTGTTTTTTCTTTCCTGACCCTCTTTATTGCCAGGAACCACTTTCAGGGAGTGGTTTGCAGGAAATAGACTGAATATATTTTCACATCCCCCCTCCCTGCCAAAAAAAAAATCTCAGGTTTCTCTCTGCTATAACATCTTACTGTTTGCATTTTTTATTTGCCCAAATCACATATTTCCATGAGCGAACTTTGAATTTGTCCAACAAAATTGCTATAACTCCCTGGAAACATCAGCTCTTTCATTATTTTTTCTCATCAAACACACTTTTATTTTCTATTCCCTTGGTAGGATTGTCATAAATTGCACATTCTGCATATGTTCACATTATAAAGTCATGTCTCATAAATAAAGATTTACTGTTTGGAACTCTTTACTCTATTTAGATGCCAGCTATGTTTACTGAGTCCTTTTGATAGTATTCTACCGACCAGTTATGTTGTTTTAAATCAGTAAGTCATTACTATTTAGTTGTATGAAAACAGAAAATAAATAAAAGATCAGAGCTAACATTTATTGAATGCCTACTATATACCAAAGTTTTTTTTTCTTTACAAATGTTACCTCAGTTAATTCTGCTACATTAAAACATACACAGGGACGCCTGGGTGGCTCAGTCAGTCTGACTTTGGCTCAGATCATGATCTCCCAGTTCATGAGTTTGAGCCCATGTCAGGCTCTTTCTTGATGGCTCAGAGCCTGGAGAGTGTTTGGATTCTTAGAATCTCTTTCTCAGCCCCTTTTCTGCTTGCGCTCTGTCTCTCTTCCTCTCTCTCTCAAAACTAAATGAACATTAAAAAAATTTTAGAACACACACACACAAAACTACTGTAAAGCCTGGTGATTTAAAATAACAGTGGTTTATTACCTCTCATAGTTCTACAGATTGGCTGGGCTTAACTGGAAAATTCTTCTGTTGGTTTTATCTACAGTAAGTCATGTAACCACAAGCATTTGGTAGCTCATCTGTGGGTGGAGCATCTAAAATGGACCCCCTGCATATCTGAGGCCTTAATTCTGCTTCTTGTCTGGGTCTCTTTATGCATGTAGTCTCATAACTGAAGACCTCTGAGGCCAAGGCTTGAGACTTCTCAATTCTACCATATTCTATTGTTCAAAGCAAGGAACAGCCCAGCCCAGACGGGCTGAAAAATATTGTGGCTATGTTTTCCAATACACCACAAATTATTTCAAATAAAAGCTTTGCAAGATGTTGTAAGATGGGTAGAAATATAAAGAACTATTTTAAAGCAGAAATCTCAAAGGGAGTTGGAGAAAAATCATCTATTCCTGATGACAAAAGTGGTAGTTTATAAAATACATAATACAGAGTAAACAATTGGCCATAGTCTCTGCTAGGCTTTACTCTTAATTCTGTCAACTTTAAAAGATTGTTTAAGGAGAACAAATTTTGATTCATTTCTTCTTTTGTGGCAGTGAGTCCAACGTAGTAGAAACAACATAAGCTATCGAATTATAGAATCTTCTCTTCCAGTGCCCAGGTATGTGGCCCAAAACTAGCATGACACAAAGTTTCTTCAGTAGGATTCAGGTAAAGATTAAATAAAATAATTTGGGAAGAGTATTAACATTCAATAAATAATAACCATTGCCCGTGTCATTTGCTCTACCACTTTGGACTTTTTAAATATCTATTTAAACAAAACAAAATAAAACCAGACTTCATATTACTCTCTCCCTAAACTTTTCTACCTACTTAAAGTACAAGTAAAGAAGGATATATAATACACTTTATATTTTTCCTATGTTTTAAAATGTGATGGTAGATAGAATGGAGAGAAAAAATATTTTCTATCTTTTACTTTCAAAATGAGGAGCAAAGCACCATTTAAAAATCAAAAACTCAAACAAATCACTTTTAAGTGTCTGTCTGTATATGTGTCTTGGGAGTTGGTACTCATACTATTAAATTATAAATATTTTGGACAGAGATATTAAATTTTAAAAAATCAAAATGTAATTTAGTTTGAGAGATAAAGCTACAACTTTAGTACCTCTAGAGAAAGTCTAGAATTTATACCAAGCTTGGGAAAATTTGGTCACATTATCACACCACTAGCACTCCAACTGAGAGATGTAGAGACAAGGACATGGGGACTTAAAGTCAATTTGATATTTGCTACCCCCCAAAAAAACCCAAAATAAAATATAAGACACCCAACTTGTGGTAAGGTTAGGAGAAAGGTTTCAGGTAGATCTCAGGATGCCTCTATGGCGGAAAACAGTTAAGGTACTTGCCTGAAATACCTTCTGGGAAGCTGATTCAGGATTTTTGTAAAGGGATCCTTTGAAGTATGATGGTCTTGTCTTCCTGTTTATGTCTATCTTCTTTTGTTTGTTTGTTTATGTCTATCTTCTGCTAGACCTTTGCTCTGTAGGAGAAAATGATTGTTTGATGTTGCATGGAGGGAAGGTGTACTACAAATGAAAATAAAGCCTCCCATTTATGTTTGGGGATTCTAAGAAATATTTCAATCAATGTCAGGGAGAGAATCAGCTTCTTGAATGATGCGAGAGGGGAGAGAGGATCAGTGACAGTGGAGAGAGCAGAGGTCATTCTTATAGGGTGCTGGTGGTAGCATCAATCAATGACTACTGGATGCTGGACCTGAAACGGGGCCAGGCCACTAGGAGGCAGAGAGGGAATAACAATGAAAGCTAGCCCAAGAGACTGTCAGAAGCTATAGGAAGGCTCCTGAGACCCCTGGCAAGTCTTAGGAAGGCCACGCCTCGAAGGAAAAATTGCTCTAGTCACTTTAATTTATGATTGCCTTACCCCATGCTCGCAAAATCAAGATGGGTGAGACAAGTCAGGATTACACTTAACTTTGTTATGTCTCAGGATATCTCTATAAAATATTTTTAACTGTCCAAAATTCAAAGAAACACTGACATATTAAACAATTATTAGGGATTCAAAAGTGACCCTAATTCCAGGTAAGGCAATGAAGGTAATCTGGGTTTTAAAGATAATGGATAAGAGCTATAGGATCTGTCACATAGCTGCTCCCTGGCAAATGCCACAAATACAAAATGTTACAGACTCACCTTTAGTTTTTACTCTTGACTGTTACAGACATATGACTTGCGTCATATTTAGATAAATAATATTGATGCCCTTTTATTAAATGTGTTCTTTTTAACATTGTTGCTCTTTTAGACCCTTTTGGAATAGATCTGTATGCAGTGTGTCCGATAATATTGAGAGTCATACCTTCCATGATTCCGTGCCATCGTGTGATGAAACGCTCTATTTATATTAAAATGAAGGTGTTCCTAGGGGAGACATAGAGCAGAATGAAACAACAAACAGCTTTAGAGACTGAATATGTGAAGTGACAGTGACCACAGAAGGGTAGCTCTTGGTTCCAAGGGGCCCAGAGGACTGCAGAAAGACAGTGCGAGACACAGCAGCTTGAACTTGGCAGCTCTCATAGATTTAAGTACTAACAATACAGCAGCTTATCAAATAGTTTTGTTTCATACATCTTGACTTGCTGTGTCATTGTAATTTGCTGTTGGCTGAAAGTCAGAGAATATTTTTTCTTTCTGTTAACCAAATGAAGTATTTTATCAGATAATCATATTTCTCCCTGTAATTAAACACGTTGCAATATTGCAATTGCAAAGATCTGTTTACTCCAGGCAGTGAGAAAGTAAACTGTGAAAATAGCTTAAGGTGAAATGACATGCAGACTAGGAAAGAAAGAGAAGACAAAAAATGTGAATTAAAGTACCAAGATTCTCTCCTTGAAGACTAGATTTCATGGTAATGGAATGGACGTGACTGGAGGAAGAGATCAAAGGATTTCCTTGGAATTGTTGAGGCTTGACGACCACGTGTCCACAGACAGAGCAGTCAAGGAATGGTGTGAAGAAAGACCTGGATTTTCCTCTCTTGATTTGTTACTTTTCGAGTATATATAATCCTGTAAAAGCGATTTTACCCTTTTGAATTTGTTAAAGTCCATATTCGTTTAAGTGCTCTTTAAGTTTCCTTCCAGAACTGAGACTTGTTATACTTAGTAGAATTTCAGATTTGTTAGGAGAGCTCAAATTAATCATCGTCCAGGTTCTTTATTGAGATTACTGGGATGTTAAGCATCATTATAGAAGCCAAAACAAGTGTCCAGGCCAGTATTTCATGGTGTCAGTTGTCTATGTATTAAAAAGACTTTCTGAGAATTTTAGAACAGGTTATGGGTTCTCCCTCAGTTAATCTTTGAGTAGAGAAGAATTGGTCTTTAATTCAGGTATGGGTTCCCCCCCCCCAACTTTTTGGTAAGTAATGGAAAATCTTCTCTACCAGAACAATGACTAGGTCCACATATGACCTTGAGTGCAGATAATCTGAATTCTTACTGCTTGCCAAAAAGTAATTTCAAATTCCTTTCTTCCCAATATCTATCAAAAGGCCTTTGGACAGAAAAAATATATAGAAGGGCTTGCTTAAAAGATGAAATCCATCCATTATTCCATACACTTTAAAATCTACCCCTGGATTTGTTCAAATCAGAAGATAGCTGCATACCTGGATGGTAGCTTATTGTTGACTTTATAGAATTGCCTTTGCTAAATGCTTGTTTTAGAGTGATGCCAACAGCACTACGAAGCATGTCTTTGTGTCTACTCTAAAAGCACAGTTGAGGATATAAGCCAGTATATTACATGGTACTGGTTTTATGAGGACCATGGGGAAAATTTTCTGTCGGATATTAGTAACAGCAATAATTTTGCTTCTCTTAACAACTGTTCTGATTTTATCTTACATACCTTGTAAACGGTGTAACTGATCAGGATTCTGTTTTCCCACTGACTGTTAGAAAGCTTAGGGCCAGATTTGCAGCCCACCAGTAGCAAGTCTTTATGGTATGGATTTTTTTTAAGGGTCTCATTCCTGGCTTGATTTTATAACCCGACTGATATTTTTTCTTCCATTTATGTCTTTACTTCTAGATGTCCCTTTGTTTTATTTTTCCTTTTAATCTGAAAAAAGAGTATTTCTATAGCTAGTTGAGATCGATCTGTCTATCTATCATCTATCTATCTATCTATCTATCTATCTATCTATCTATCTATCTATTTATCTATCTATCCATCCATCCGTCTATCCATCTATCTTTCCTTATATCTTGTTTATTTTCCTCCTGTTTCAAAAAAGACTTAAAAGAGTTTAACAAAATATATGCAATCATATTTAAAACCATGAACAATTAAATCAGAAAATAGGGTGAAAATTACGGTGTACTTATTTGATGGCAAAGATTAGATCATAATGATTCTTTAATTGGATTCTTTATAGATTTAGGGTGAATAACTTTCTCCCACGCAGGAGCACTTTCAATTACAGATGGATTAATTCATTGCCTGCTTTCACATTATATTCGTTGAGCAGTTACTGACTACCATCAGAACTGGGGAAGTCACTTCCGACTGTTTTCTTCTGGACTTAATAGTATACCCATACCTCTATTCCCTTCATAAGCAAAGTATGGTGATAGAAACCTCTCAGCTTCTTTTGAAAGACTTCTAACAACTTTTTTTTTAATAAGATGTCATTAATTAAGCATTTTCTGCTTCTGGAAATGCTTATCCTATTTTCAGAGTGATTTCTTCTTCTTCTTCTTCTTCTTCTTCTTCTTCTTCTTCTTCTTCTTCTTCTTCTTCTTCTTCTTCTTCTTCCCCTCCTCCTCCTTCTTCTTCTCCTTCTTCTTCAGGTGGAAATGATATTATCAAAATGGCATTTGGGGAGTTAATATAGAATAGTGAATCAAATATAAATAGTCACTTTCTGGCTATGTGGCTTTGGAAATTGCTCACCTTCTCTGTGCCTAAGCTCCTTATTTGTAAAATAGAGATATTGTTCCTATTTACAGGTTTAATGGAAGGATTAAATGAGTTAATAGATACAAAGTGTTTTCACATAATTGTCATTAGCAAAATTTCCTCAAAAGTTAGATACAAACTTGGAGATGTTTTATCAGTCAATTTTGCAATAAAGCAACGTTAAAAGAAGGAATTCACTTTTGCAATTAATTCCAAAGATCCCTGACATGATAAGAATAAAAGCATAGTAAGACACCACATATAAAAGCTTCACTTATGAAGTTTGATCCAGAAAGTCTTGAATCTTATCCTCACCATTTGCTATTCATATAATTCATCAATTATTTAACATTCCAGTTTCCTCAAAGGTATAATAAAGATAGTGCACACTTCTTAAGATAAGGATGTGAATAAAGATATTTGTCAATTATTTAAGACAGCCACAAGATAGTGGCCCAAGAGAGAGAAGGTGGGGCTGCAAGTTCTCTGTAGGTTTGGGGTCTGGGACCCTCCCAAACTGAGGACTAGTCCTTGAGCTGGCTTATTTCTCTGAGATATTTTTCCTTATAGACAAGAAACATTTGGGTTAGCAACTGATAAGCTTTCTGACTGTTTCCCACCCAAAGAAAGTTGGAGGCCTAGGAGTTTATTTTTTCTGTACCATTTAGTCCAAGCTCAGAGTATTTTTCAATACCATTATAGTAAAACTTTGTGGATTTTCTATGGGTCTGATGGGGTTTCATTATGAGTTCTAACAGTCATATCCATAATTCTTTTTGAGAGAAGCCTGCCTCTGCTTTGAGCTTGGTGTGATAATGTGTTTATGATTCTTATCACTGAGAGGGTCTATCAGGTACCACTTGAAAGTTTACAAAAGTTATAAAAAAAAAAGAGCAAACAGCCACACCCCATAGAATCTGGCCAAAACCTATGTGCAATCTTGTAGGTCTGACTGTAGGCAATTACAGACTGTTCCTGGCATCCCCCCCAGAATAGAGATGCCCCCCATCATTATCCTTGGGGTCCAGCGAGCACAGTGCAGCCTCTAAAGGGAGCTGCAGTCAGGGAAGGACCCAGGACCCCTGGCTGCTCACACTCTCCACGTATCTGCACTTTAGCCCAGGTGCCTCTGTTTGGAGGCCTCTTTATCAGGAACTTCAGCTAAGTCTTTCCACGGGTATCTCTGTGGAGACCTTCTTGGAGGGTGAGAGAAGTATCTTGAAAACAATTTTCTCCATTCTAAGTCAGTACTCAGTACTCTTCCACTTTTGCCCTCGTGTTCATAAATAGCAAGAACCTTTACTCCAGGTTCCCTGGGCAGTGAGATGGTCCCTTACGTCTCCCTGATCCACCTGACCCTCAGCCAGCACCACTCCATGGAAAAAACTGGGAATATTGGAAAATTGGAATATTGAGGTTTCTGGCCCTTTATTCTTTTTATTTGGACTACTGTTTACGCTACCCATATTAAAGGATAGAAGTCTTGACCATTACCTTAATTTTGCCTTGTTGTCTTAATTGATACTCTGGCAGCTCAGCTTTCGACACACACTTGAATTTGATATTTGATCCCAAGCATTATTTTACCTTGAGGATTTTTACCAGCTGGGGAGATGGAGACTGAGACTTATTTTCAGACTCAATAGGTCCTGGGCTTTCTGTATTTTTCTTTTTTTTTTGCACACTGAACAATTTTTTCTTTAGCTCATCTCTCTCTTCTGATATCTTACCCTCTACAGCTAAGACAAGCCAATTGGAAATTCAACATTCTGTATAAAGACATACAGTCTCATGTAATGAACCGGAAACGTACTAGGTATATTTCCTGTCTTCCAAATTACCACAGGTGACAATTTTTCAATTGTACTATACTATACTATATAACACATGTCACTCTTACTCCATTTTCTCACCTCCACAGATTTCTTTCCATCTTTCCAACTGCTACCTTTACCCACAAACCAATGGCACATATTTAAGGATCTATTAGGGTAACACCCCACTTTCTTTTTTTAAAAAAATTAAGGTTTTTATTTAAATTATTTGAATCTGTGGGTTACTGAGTGGGTTCTCTGCTAGTTTCTCTTGCACTTCCTCATGTGATTACATTGCAGGCTGTTTGTACAGAAAGGTTCAAGATGGCTTCACTCAGTTTGGCAGTTGGTTCTTACACATAAGATGCCTCACTTCTTCTCCATATGGCCGTTCATCCTCTAGTAAGCTAGAATGACTTCCTCCCAGCGTAGTTTCAGGGCAATTTCCAAGAAAAATAAGGTAAATGTTTCAAGGCCTCTTGAGGTTTTGGCTCTGGAACTCAGACAAAGTTATTTCTGGTGCAGCCTGTGGAGAAGCAATCGATAAGCACAACCCAGATACAAGCCTCAGGGAAATGAACTCTACCGCCTGTCAAGGGAAGCTGCAAAGGGCTTGTGGACACATTTATTGTGCCATAATAGTATTGTTCCATGAAATGAGAGGATTGTGTCCTGACCAGTGTGTGTCTTTAAAAAGTTGCCTCCCCTCTGGGGATAGCTGTTCCACAAAATGTTTCTGCAAGCTGTTTCTCTTGGCTCAGTTCTCAAAATCTTGCTACTACCACTACATGTCAAACCTCAGCTCTCATGTTTACATGGCATTCCTTTTGATGTTGCTCCTCTCTAGGTAGTCTCTTCTCGTGAGGATCTGCCTGTTTCCTTTCCTGGAGTACTATGGGCTAAACTGTGTCCTTCTAAAAAGATATGTGGAAGTCTTAACCCTCGGTACCTTGGAACATGACCTTATTTGGAAAGAGGGTCTTTATAGAAGTAATTAAGTTCAAATTAGGACATTAGAGTGAGCCCTGATCTAAATAGGGCATGTGTCCTTGTAAAAGAGGAAATTTGGATATAGATACACACCGAGGGAACATGTAACATGATGTGAAAATACGCAGGAAGAGCACCATGTGGAGTCCAATAATTGGAGTGAGAGATCTACAGGCTCTAGAATGTCAGAGACTGCAGGGAAACCGCCAGAGGCTAGAGAGGGGCAAGGAAGGATTGCCCTAGTTCTCAGAGGGAGCCTGACCCTGCCGACACCTTGTTATTGGACTTCTGGTCTCCAGAACTGTAAGGCAGTACGTTTCTGTTGTTTCAAGGCACTCATTTTATAGTGTTTTGTTATGGCAGTCCTAGGAAGCTAACTCAGATAATTTCTTCACAGAATTCTGAATCTTCAGTTGCAAATACTGCTGTCCACATACCAATTAGTTTCCCCATCAGTTCAGTCTCCTGAAAGGCCATTTTCAATATTACCATCCACATCTCTGGTTTGTCACAGTTGAGTAACTGCCTGGTGCTTGAAGACTATGTCCTGGTAACTAACATTTGTAATATTTTTAGTTTTTTAGGGCTTAAATCTCAGAAGGAAGTAACACTTTTTTTTTTTAACAGCGTGTAACTTTTATAATATTAGTAATGATAGTCCTTTTCAACAGGGACCTGAAGAAAGACCTATTAGGGAATATCCATATTTTAATACACAATGATTAGACCAATTTCACATAAAAAGGGTAACACAGAATTTTGTTTTTAAAACAGTCATAAAAAGAACCACCCAAATCTATAGAACTCAGAAAACAAATTTGACGTGACTGGAAACTAGTTTAAAAAAAGACAAAATAATGACGAAAATCCCATGTGGTGTCCAAAAGCTTTCTTTGCATATCACTTCATGTTTTAAATGGATTTTTCCCCAAATTCAGGCTGTCAAAGAGAAACAGCTTATCAGTGCCAATTCATAGAATATTTTGTGCCTCTACAAAAATGGGAATGAATAAACTGAGGGGATTCACTGAGGTGAGAGGACCCAGGTAAAATTAATCGCTTCCATCATAGTATAAATAGAAAAAGACTCCATATAAGCAGTTAGACTTCTGAATGAGAAAGAAGTCATTTTATTAGAGCTGAAAACATATGATGGAAGAGTTAGCATGGCTTATCCTGGCCTAGATTAAGCCCAAAGCAAACCTTCCAACTGTTGTTGAATTACGAGTTAAGAAATCTTCAGAAAGTTTTCTTTAAGTACATATCTTACGAAATTTGAGTTTTTATGAAAAAAGTTAGAGGTTGAGAAACTACTTTCCCACAATCTTATGAAGCACAAATTTTAAATTTAACATTTAAAAGAAATCTGATGGTGTTCTAATGGAGATATATTGAAAAGAAACTTACTTTATTTATATTTTTAGTTCTTAGGCACTAATGTATATAGTTAATATAAGTATTAATATTACTGTGTTGTCTATGTGTTTTCCTTTCAGAGTGTTTTCATAATATCATACTAAGTCTACAACTGTGTTTGTATAAAAATTTAACAAATAAATTGTGGGCATGTTATTTGCTCATCATTACCTACCTTCATACCTAGAAATCCACTTTAAATCTTGTTTCTTAGGGAGTCTTATACTCCCTTTGCTTCACATTTGATAGTAACTCAAAATAATTTAAATAGTTTCTTTTGGGTAAATGAGGATACCTTCTTCCTTTCTTTTTTCTACCACTTACCCCCACACACACATATGCTCTTTATCTTATATTAGGTCGAAATGCAATCTACTATTAAATTACATACTGCGTTTTCCAGAGCTTTGTCATCAGATTATGACATCATTACCTCACATTTAATTAACTAATTCATTAACTTGCACATTTGGAGGGTAAAAATTCAGACAGAGATTTTGAAATATTTATTATTCTTGTGGTTACCCAAAGCAGCTTCAAGTAAGTCCTTACTTGTAATAGATTACTTGTCATTCCCTGTTCATCATCTTTCATTCAATCCTCAGTGCTCGAAATCGCCATGTTCAACTGAGCATCTTTAAAGAGGCACATGGCTAATGGAAACACATAACTAGTAGTAGTTCAGAAAAAAGTAGCAACAACAAGCACTAGTCTCTCTTTGCCTGGTCAGAGAGTAATAGCATTCCCTGTAACTCTGGTCCCCCCCAGGGACCTTCAACTGGGGTAGAAAGACAAGTGGACGATGCCCTTTGAAACTGCCACCTCCAGGAGGATGGGAAGATGCAGAGAGCTGAGTGGTTTTCCATCCATCCCTCTTGCCCTTTCATAGACAGTTAGTACAATCTCCTAGTGGCTCCGAACAAGTCGTCTTCATGACTTGTGCTGTCCGTGTAGAGCTGAAAAGAATTTCCTATAGCTTGCTTTTAGGAATTTTGAGAAGATATTGAATGTGTATTCTGTAATTTAAAAGAGAGGGAGAGGGTAGATAGACGGCTGATGGATAGGCAGGTACATCAGTAGGTACTTTGGTTGTAAAACTGCATGTAGTGGAACATCATAAAAATAAGATTTGGCTTAGAAACTTAATACTTCAAATTCCATTATAACAAAAAGTGTTCAGGAAAAGCTTCTAGTTTTAACCTCAACCATTCTGCTGCTGCTTCTTTTTTTTTTTTTTTTTTTTCTGTCTACAGAGCAGTAAACAGCATTCTCCTGGTAGCCTCAGAATCTGTATGAATAAAACTATAAATCCAAGAAAATGACAATTGCTAGCCTCTTTCCCCCTGACTCCCTTGTGACCTCTGGGAACTCTCTTAACCTCATCTGTAAAATGGGGCTAATAACATTGACCCGGTTTATTGGCTGCTGGGAGGTCTGGCAGTAAATGTTTGAAAAGCACTTTGAAAATACCAATGAAACATGGAAAAAAAAAATAGGAAAGGTCGTTTAGGTGACGGCAGAAGTGCACACAGTATTTGAGGTGAAGCAGCTTAAACAAATATGCAGCCGAGACTCTGGAGTAAGGGGTGGCTCCATGTGGTGGGCATTTCGGGCTCTTTCTCTCCAGCGGCAACTGCTTGTTTATGAAGCATGAGGTAAGACAACACCACCGGGAGGAGGGTGGTTGAGTCTGAGGGGACAGTAATTTCACTAGCAATGGCTCCAAGCCAAAAATGAGCACCCTAAACACTTTTGTAAATGTAAAAATGTAAAGAGAACATGTAAATGCAAAGAGAACTAAAGTGAAAAGGCAAAAAACCTCAGAGGCAAAAACCCACTGAGTTTTTCCACATAAGTCCACAAGTACATAAGGGTTGAGAGCCGCTTAGAATCGAGAAGGTTGGAGGTCAGCAAGGGATCATCAAGAAGGAGACAATGCAAGGAAACTCACAGCTGGCCCTTCCTCAAGTAAGAGGTGTCTAATTAAGGTAAATGTATTGATCCAGGGCAGAGACTGGCAGGTAAACAGACATCCTTCCATTAGCATCTCATTGTCAAAATAACCATAGTTTTGAACACCTATACATGTCAGACATACACCAAATACTTTAATAATTTCGATCAACCTTCTCAATAATGCTACAGGTTTGGTGGTATTATCTTCACTTTACACAGGAGGGAACTAAGGTATAAATATCTTAACTTCCTCAGGAGTACAAATCTAAGAGACGCAACAGGGATTTACACCAGTCTATGTCATCCTGATTTTGTAGTTATAAAGATGGATGTATACCCCAACTGATCAGCCAGACGCAAGGCAGGCATTCAGACAGAATCAAGACCCATATCAGCCTTAATTGTGTAGGACGAGGTATCTCAGTAACATATTCATAAGCTTTTGCCTGTAACAGACAGTATATGCATATCATTTGCCTACTTAAAATTACTTATCCAAATGTGGTATACATACATAAAAAGGCCTAACTCATAAATACACAGCACCTTGAATTTTCAGAACCTGAACACCCTTGTAACCAGTACTCAGATCAAGAAACAAAACATCAGGGGCACCTGGATGGCTCAGTTGGTTAAGCGTCCGACTTTGGCTCAGGTCATGGTCTTGTGCTTCATGAGTTCGAGTCCTGCATCGGGCTCTGTGCTGACAGCTCAGAGCCTGGAGCCTGCTTCAGATTCTGTGTCTCCCTCTCTCTCTGCCCCTCCCTTGCTTGTGCTCTGTCTCTCTTTCTCTCTAAAACAAATAAACATTTAAAAATTAAAAATAAATACAATTTAAAAAAATAAAAAGAGAAACAAAACATGACCAGCACCCAGAAGCCTCCATTGCTTCCCCTTGCAGTCACTATTCCCCCAAAGGTAATCTCTATTATGCCTTTGAACACTGTAACTGCAGTTTCTAAGGCATGTTTCTGAAAGTAAGAAAATGTTAATCAGATTACTGTACTCCAGCCCGAGGCAGTGAATTAGACTTTCTAAGATGGGACTCTACAATTAGCGTTTAAAAGACGTACACCAACGATTTTGCCCTTAAAGTTTGAGAACTACTGCTCTATGATGAGAAGCACTTTCCAAATTTGCCTTGGCATAAATCTGATCAGGTCTGTGCATCAGAGATATAGTTGTCCAAGCCTCCACTATGATACCAGACATTCTGATTAGTAGATCTGGAATGAGTCCTATGCGTCTGAACCAGCTCCTTTGAGGATACAAATGATCAAATAGGTTTGGGTGTCACTTCTCTTTTTCTATAGGCCAGTAGTTCCTCAGCTGCTTTCTCCAAAATTTCCAGAGTTCTCTTAACAACTGTAGGACTGGGGATGCCTGCGTGGCTCAGTCAGTAGAGTGTCTGACTCCTGATTTCAGTTCAGGTCATGATCCCAGGGTCCTGGGATTGAGTCCCCTGCCTATTTAGGATTCTCTCTCTCTCTCTCTCTCTCTAACAAATAAAAATAATGAAACAATAAAACAATTTAAAAAAAGTAAAGAGGGGCGTCTGGGTGGCTTAGTCGGTTAAGCATCCGACTTTCGCTTGGGTCATGATCTCATGGTTTGTGGGTTCGAGCCCCTCGTCGGGCTCTGTGTTGACTGCCAGCTCAGAGCCTGGAGCCTGTTTCAGTCTGTGACTCCCTCTCTCTCTGACCCTCCCCTGCTCACGCTGTCTCTCTCTTTCTCTCTCTCTCCTAGAAATAAATAAAACATTTAAAAAAAAAGTAAAGAATCTTAGGGCTGGCAAAGGGTACAATTGGGGTAAAGGAGTGGGATAAAAGTATGCAGATACTGGATAAATGTTTAAGCCCTTATAAATGTTTAAAGCCCACTGATTTCATCCAGAGTTTATCTGCTTCCATGTAATTTATATATTATATTGTATTAGATAGACAGATAGATATAGATATAGAAATATTAATGTGTCCACTCTAAGTTTTGTTTTTTAAAAAAAGAGTTCTCCAGCGAAATTGTTTGAAAACCACTGTCTATTTAAAGATCTCTATTTTTAATTTGTTTAATGTTTATTTATATTTTGAGACAGCACAAGTCGGGGAGAGACAGAGAGAGGGTACGAAAGAGTCGAAGCAGGCTCTGCGCTGATAGGCTGACAGCAGCAAGGTCCATGTAGGGCTCAAACTTGCCAACTGCAAGATCATAACCTGAGCTGAAGTTGAATGCTCAACTGACTGAGCCACCCAGGCAGCCCAAGGCCTCTATTTTTAAAGATTAAACATTTGTGTTAACTTTCTTTTCTCTCTCTTTCTCTCTCTCTCTCTCTCTCTCTCTCACACACACACACACACACGCATACAGAGGAAAGTGCATGTAAGTGCACAAATCAATGAATTCATACTATTTGGAAAACATTCAGAACTTGAACAACATCTCAAAAGCCACAGTCATACCCTTTCCAGCCACTACCCTTACTCAAAAATGATTGCTAGCCTTCTTTCAACCGTAAATTAGTTTTGCTTGTTTTTGAACTTAACATAGCAGAATCATTCAGTATACACTCTCTTGTATATGGCTTATTTTTTTCTCAGCATGACATTTGATATTCATTTTTATTATTCTGTCACGTAAAGTACGTTCCCATTGCTTCATAATATTCTATTGTGTGACTATACCACAATTAATTAATTTATCTGGTGATACAGTTCCTAAATTTTTGTTTTTGAGGAAGCCTTTGTTTCTCCTGTACTTTTGAAAGACAATTTCACAGAGTACATAACTCCTGGGTGCTGAATTTTTTTTTCTTTCAGCATTTTAAATATTTTGTTTACTTCTGTTGTGCTTGCATGGTTTCTAAAAAGGTGTCCAAATATAATTCTTATCCTTTTTCCTTTATAAGTAATATCCCTCAACCCCCACCTCAGCTTCTTCCAAGATTTTCTCTTTGTCTTTGATTTTTTGCAGTTTAAATGATTTGCCTAGGGATAGGTAGATATTTTGGTATTTATCCTGCTTGGTATTTTCTGATATATCTGGATCTGTCATTAATTTTAGAAAATTCTCAGTCAATATTACCTCAAATATTTCTTCTCCTTCTTTCTTCTTCTTCTTCTTCTTCCCATTAGGTGTATGTTACATCCTTGTAACTGTTAAGCTACAGTTCTTGGATAGTAGTAGTAGTAGATTGAGAGTAGTTCTTGGATATTCTCTATATAATATAGAATATTATATTCTTTCTCTTTGTTTTCAGTTTGGGAAACTTTTATTGACATTCCTTCAAATCGCTGACTTCTTCTGTAGCTGTGTCCAGTCTACTATTGAGCCCCATCAAGGCGTTCTTTATTTTTATAAGAGTGATTTTGCTATCTAGCATTTCCTTTTGGTTCTTCCTTAGTTAGAGTTTCCATCTTCTGCTTACATTTCCCATTCGTTGTTGCTGTTTAGTTTTTCCATTAGTGCTCTTAGCGTCAGGTTATTTTAAATTCCCATCTGATATTTCCAAAGTCTCTGCCATACCTCAGTCTAGTTCTGATACTTGCTTTGTTTCTTCAAGCTATGGCTTTACCTTTTAGCATGACTTTATTGAAAGTTGGACATGGTGTATCAGTAAGAAAGAACTGAGGTAGATAGGCCTTTAGTACAAGGTTTATGGTTATATGGCTAGCAGTAGACTGTGTTCACCATTTGCTATAGCTGTGGTGTCACAGGCTAAAATTGCCTCTTCTCTCCTTGTTTTTGTCTCCCCTGTGGTCTTTGGGTTGCCCTAGAGACTCCTTCAGGGCCGAGATTTCCAGTTCTTATAGCTGTAATCCTTGGGATTACACAGGAGCTCTATTGATGTGGTGGTAAGGTATGGGACAAGGGGAACATTCCTGAGGGTCCTACAGTTAGGTCTCAGTCTTCCGGTAAGTCTGAGCTGAGTGTATCTCTTCTTCCACATTGAAGGCTAAAGAGGATTGGAGTTGAGTATCTTTCTTTCCCAAGTCAGTTAGGCTTTGGTACAACTTCAATTGGTTAGGCTCTGGGTAAAATAGTTTACCTTAAGGGCAGGCCTTGTTAAGAACAGAAAGTTTTGGGCACATTTCAAAATGGTCACTATTCCTCTTCTGCTGCCAGAGTAGGAGGAGGTTTTCCACTGATCTTTAGGCTGTAAGGATTTGTAACAACATTATGTAATAACTTTAATAACATAAAGTTATAAATTTACAGTTTGATAAAGCAGAAATAATTCTGTAACTATTACCTATTTTTTAGAATTTTTTTTTATGATTCTTTGACTATTAGGTAGGAGGAGAGTCGACATTTTATTTAAGTCCATGACATTTCTGAAAGAGGAAAACAAAAGTCACAAATTTACATTTTGATAGGAGAGACAAAGATGCTCTAAATAGCTTAAGCATTCTAGATATCATTTAAATGGTATTCTTGATTCAGTTTTGGATAACAAAAGATAATTTTAAGTACTCTTACTTCCATATAAAAACTTGAACTATTTTGAGGTGATGGAGATTGATATGTAAGTTCTAGAAATTTTAAGCATTATTCTTCCAAGTCTCTATCTGTAAAGATATAAAATAGAGAGAGATCAACTTTAATTAAGCTCTTGTCTATATAATTCCCTTACAGATAAAAAAAAAAAATCACAGGAGTTTTTAGTTGTTGGTTGTTGAATACATTATGTAAAGTAGAGGCCTTTGCTTTTTTTAATTAGATTATTTTATGATGTTACACAATTTGGAATTAGTGAAGACCAAGAGTTATTTAAATTATAACTTAGGGAAATCAGCTCTCTGTGTAAGCATTAAAAAAAAAGGAACTAATAATAAGGTAGAAATCTGTTTAAAGATAAATGTTAAAGAAAACACATGTGCATTAAGGCAATACTGAATCCAATTATACTCTGACAGCTATTTCATGGGGAGAGCAATGCATTAAAATACTTGGACCTCCGAACACATATTGTTTACAATTCTATAGTAAAACTATTTTTGAGTAGCTAATAAAAATATGCAGCTGCTTAAATAGGATTTTCAGGGTCCAGCTTTATGTGTTTAACAATTTTTTTTCTTAGTATTGTCTTTGGAGATTACTATTCCAAATAGTTTCCCAGTATAATTTATTATTTTTCCAACAAAGATAGGTAAGTGTCAGGTAGCTAAATGCCTATGATATTGCCTCTTATTAATATAACAAGATGACAAATGCTAATTTTTTCCAAATGATGCATCAATGAGGCATGCAATATGTGTTCAGCTGTTCAGAGAATAAAACAACTTCAACCAAGATATGGCAAATTAAAAGAGCGGGGCAGCCCCGCGGGGGAGGTGGAGGGGGGGAGGGATGTTCTGCTACCAAGGATTTCCACTCCGCTTCAATTCATTTTCACCAGGAGTGGTGTCTGCAGCAGCAGAATGGTATCTGACCTCCAGAAATTGCAAGTCGTACTTCCACAGTCGCCCACTTTGCATCTGTCACTTATGCCCCTCTTTTCACTACTATGAGATACACAGAGCTGTGCGCGGAGAGAACTTCTTCTTTCAAAGCACCCCGGTTAAGAAATTTTCCGCATCTTGCTGGTAAACATGCGTTCTGCCTTTGCTCTTGCCACAACATGGACTAGCGTTTTCCGATGACTCAGATTTGTCTCTTAATTTTGAAAAGTTAATTAGAAGAAGCAGAAGAATGAGATGGAGCATTTCTAACAACAAGTCAGATTCATTTGAACAGTAAAAATAATCGCTGTAAGAAATTAAGGTGCAAGCGCATGCCTGCTGTAATTGGTGCATACTTATGAGGAGCTCTTCGTTAGCAGCCTCTCTCAGTGTTCGGGGCCCAGGCTAACGGGGATACTTAAGGGAAAAGTATGATTAGAGATGGTGTAGTTCATTCAGTAAACATTTCTTAGTGTTTGATGTGACTGAACTGAGCGTCACATATGATTTTACACTTTTATCCTTTCAGACAACTGACAGGTCTCTAATCTCCATCTTAGAACCTTCACTCAGCTTGAACTTTGGCTCATAAAGGTCATTTTTGAACCACTTGGGACAAAGAGCCGCCTCCATGAAATCCCACGGAGTCGATAGATGCTATAATAGCTTTAGGCACATTTTCTTAAGACCCAAGGGGAAAGACAATTTCAATAAATGTAAAACTATGCCATCTACAATCCACACAATACCTTAGAAACTCTCATAGGAATAAATCTTCTCTTTTCCTTCAGGCGAGGACCTCCTTAACAGTAACAATGCAAGACACTATTAAGGGCATAAGGTACTAACTATGGCAACAACAACAACAACAAAAAACCCACACATAATTTATTTGACTGAGAGCCTCAGATACAAAAAGAGCATTCACTCATTTGATAGATCTCTCTTGCCTCACAATTGCTTGTGAAGCATGTTCTGAATATTTAGACCTTAAACTGTTCAATAGACGATGAATGTAAGCAAGTTAACAATGTGAAAATGACTCAAATATATCATTCAATTATGGAATGTTTTAAATGTCGTTCCTCTTTTATTTTCTTTTTACCTTTTAGTCTCTAGCTCCCAAAGAAAAAAAAATCCTCACAGGTTAGATATGTCAGGATAATTAACAGAAGGTTCCTTAGCAGCAGATGTCTGAGATAAGTAGGAAAGGGCATTCTCTTCCCTTGACATACCATCAAAGGGAAAAACAATGAACATTTAAATGAAAGAAGTGAAAACTATGTGGGTGCATGTTTTAATATTTGAATAATTAACTGATTTTTAAGTCATGACTTAGGCTATAGGAAAATTAAGAGATCCCATGACTATATTAATCTTAATTGTTTCTTGCCTGTCACAAATTATTGCATTGTCTTTGATTTTTTTTCTTCCCTCAATATATTTCATGATGCAAAGGAATGCTTCTTGAAAGTAAGTATCCCCTCCAGCGAAATATTTCACTCGATTTGCCTCAGAGAATTCTGTTGGCAGGGAAAAAAAAAAAAAAAAAGATGGTTCAGAGAAACTTAGAATTTAACAGCTAAAAAGTATTTTTTAGCTGATCTTTTGAAAAATTGTTCAATAATTCAAAATAAATGATTTCCAAAACTCAAATTTTTATTTTAATGTTATACTTAACCTTTATCTTTATATTTTATATTTTATGCCTTTTTTTCTTGTGCATTTGTTTTAAATAGTAATGTGAGTGCAATCAACTGCAAAGCCCATCCTCTGAAATAATCTCCATGGAGAATTATATTAGGAAGGGTTTTCTTGTTTACTTTTAAAAGGTCTCCTGAATATAGCTG
Organism: Hyaena hyaena; assembly: GCF_003009895.1. Classification (NCBI taxonomy): domain Eukaryota; kingdom Metazoa; phylum Chordata; class Mammalia; order Carnivora; family Hyaenidae; genus Hyaena; species Hyaena hyaena. Next base: position 924,324 of record NW_024081078.1, on the reverse strand, counting down.
GTGCCAATAGAGAAATTCTCCTAAAGGTAGTATAGGGATTTTAATCTGCCCCTAACCAGAAAGTGACGGAGGCCAATGCAAATAGCACTCATCTGATTCTGTAAAACTCATAATATACGAAATAATGAAGCATCTGGTCGACAGCAAAAGGTCAAGGAAGAAACATTTTGAAATGGAAAGTGTATCAGTCCCTCTGGCAAAGACTTAGAGGTTGGCAAAGATTCATGTTGCTTCAGGAACAGTCTCTCATATTCAGACTAAGAATATGTATTCCTTCATGTGTTCAGTATTGCATTCATTTGAGACAGAATTAGTTCTTCGTACCAGTAAAAGAGCACGGGCATGGTCCGTCCACCTTTTTCCCTCAAAAGTAGTTTAGGGTCGTGGTTCTCAAACTTCGCTGCTTATCAGGATCACCAGGGGGCGCTTGGGTGGTTCAGTCGGTTTAGCGTCCCACTTCAGCTAGAGCATGACCTTGTAGTTCATGAGTTCAAGCCCTGCATCGTGCTGTGTGCTGACAGCTCAGAGCCTGGAGCCTGCTTCAGACTGTGCGTGTCTCTCTCTGCTCCTCCCCTGCTCACGCTCTGTCTCTCTCTGTCTCTCTCATAAATAAAAAAACATTTGTCAAAACCTGCCATGCTATTAAGTCAGAGGCCCCGGTTGTGGCCGACATTCTGTGGGCACTTGCAGTGTGCAGCCAAATTTGAAAACCAATGATTTAGGGCCTTTACAAGGTGCAAGTAGATGCAAATGTGTGTGCACTTGCAAAAGTAAGGCACCTGTATTACTGTATTGCCTTAAAAATGGACATAGGGACTGATGTAGAACTAGCAGCAAAGCCTTGAGTAAAACAATGAGGTGACAGGGAATTTATTAGGATAAACACTGGGATTAGATGTGCCAAAGGTTTCTCATTCAGAGTATATGACCTAATTTCTTATGATAGGGATTTGGATATAAATGAGATTCATGTAATTGAAGTTTCCTGAATATTCACTTTTGGGGAGATTATCTCCATTTTGGCAAGTGAGAACGTTTCTGGACCCTGGGAAAAAGTAAACTTAAATGATACAGAATCCAATTTCTCACGATGCTGCCAGCAATTCGGGAATTGTAGCTCCAGGAAGGGTACCACCTAGTCAACGGCAAGGATATCACTGACGATTCTAGCATTTTAAAATCAGCCTGCCCACATCCCACCAAAAAAATTATAAAATCAACCCGCTCACTTGTGAGTTTAAGTATATCAACTTCTTTTTCTTCTTATATTTCTGGAAGTTTTCACCTCCTAGGACTTTGGTTATGTAAACACTCTCCCACCTTTAATTAGACATGAGCTTCAAATGAGTGACTCTTTGGTTGGCTTCTACCTCTAGTCTCAAAATCTAAAGGAAACCAATTTTAGAGTTCAATAGTCATATATAAATTATACAAAAATTGTAGGATGATGGTTCTGATAATAGTGGGCATGCTGTCTTTCATGGCTGGATTTACACTACCTTAAATTCAAACTACTCACTTTATTGATTTTCTTAAAAAGCAGAAAATTTCCCATTAGCTTCATCTGGATCTATATTCTGATGCTATTTTATTCATTTAAAATAAATTATATTTTACTTAAAACAAGTAAATTTCATTAAATGTCAACTATGCCTCATCAAACCTGTTAATAAAAACAAAGAAGATACAATGAGAAGTCATATTAAAATTTTTGTTGTATTCTGCATTCTAGCCATATTATTTGAGAAACATGGCCAGCAGTTTATTTCATCATCATGAAAAATGTTTATCTGCCACTTTCCACCCTTGGTTTAACCAAATAGGATTCGGTGAGTTCCATAAAAGAAACTTTTTTACTGATAATCAATGATCCTTGAGGAATAGAAGTTGAAGAAGTAGGAGACAGTGAATACATGAATGCTTATATTTGGCATATATTTTCCAATATTTAGCAAGAAGAATATTGTTAGATATAGAATAACAAGTTAGATATAGAATTTTTATGCTGTCCTGTAAGTAATGAATTAAGTGTTTATGAAACACTGTTCAATAATATGGGTTGTATGAAAAAACATAATCACAGTAGTATCTCATTTGACTGATGTCATTGGGAATGAGTTTCCTAGATGCCTGAAATTTGTCTCTAAAATAGTGCCTTTATAAAAATTAGTATTATTAGTGAAAAACACACAAAATTTGTTTAATTTACCCTAGAAGCATTTAGTTCTGTTCTTTAATGACTGTGAAGTAAAAAGCAGATGCTGACATATTAAAACAAAAGTGGAGAAAAGAAAATATAGAAACAGAAGAAGTATGAGTAATGGCTGAGGGGAAAAAAAACAAAAAATAAAAGAATGGACACAAGTTTGGATATTCTGCATGTATTACTCTAAACATAGATTCTATTCCCAATATTATTTAGGACTGGTGGGTATCAAGTATAATAACAGTTTCAAAGTCCATAATAATCCAGGTCTATATCCTGTCAAGGGTAAATATTCTTCACTTATTAATGCTGTCTTAGAGCATTGTGAACCCCAGCATAGTACAAAGAAAATACTAAAGAGAGCATTTCCATCAAAAATAATTACCATTTTAACTAAAAGTATCTGTGTTCATATATTAATCAGTGAGTTTGGACCAGTTTTCTCTTGGACATCTCTAAGAAATCATATAAATGAAGTTTTGTATAAGCACAAAATCAGCAATCTTTCAGAAGCCATACGTTAAGCTAGCATTTTCTATTTTTCTCTTCTACTTAAAAAGTAAAAAAGGACCTACAGGACTATTGGAATAGGAAAGGATAGGACCAGACATAAAGACTCAGCACAACTTCTCATGGAGCCAAGAGTATCTTGTCAAATTTAGGGGCACAGTATGTCTGAACTAAAACGGTAGAAAAATGCCAATCTTCATGTTTCCCATCAGTAGATCTACATAATATTTTAGAAGGCTTACCTGCAATTGTTGTGATCTTTCTTCTCTTTTAGTGGGGTAATTCATAGCTGCTCATTCGAAATAAACCGAGTGGAATTGGATGTCAGAAAACTAGCATTTTAGATCCATACCTACCACAATATAGTTGTATCATAGTTAAGTCACTTAATAATAAGAGATATCATGTATGCACTAAAAGTATTTGTTTAAAATGGGACAATACATGGGTAAAAGCTTCTGAAAATATAAATTCCCAAAGTCAAGATGTAAAAAGTAATATAAGGAGTATATAACCAAATAAATTCATTTTTTCTTCAAGATTTTGCTCTTTAAGTCATTTAAGTTTCATTACAACTTGAAATATCTGAAATGGAAGAGGGTGTTGAAAATTAGGCACTGATAGAAGCTCAAAAAAATGCATTAATTTATTCAGACTAAGCAGGAGATTGAAGATAGTCATTCATTTATTCGTTCAGCCTTGATTACTGAAGGGTAATGGCACTAGGCACTCTACAGGGCTTTGGGATTAAATAGTGAGTCAAAATAGTTACAATCTCTGTTCTTAGGTAGTATACATTCTAGTTAGAGACAAAAACATTAATCAAACACTTACACAAATGTAGAATTGCAGTATGGAAAGTACTTAAAAATTAGGGTGATATTATATCATATGGGAATTTAGTCTTTTTAGAGAAGCCAAAGAAGCTTTTTCTTAACAAAGAGACACTTGAGTTGAGATCTGAAGGTTAAATAAGAGTTAGGTAAGTAAGATTGGGGGAAACAGTGTACCAGTCTGAGAAAACAGTACAGATAAAAGTACTTGACAGAAACCATGGTGCAAGTACAAAATAATGAGCAAAAATCCAATAGGACTGGAGCAGGAAGAAGGATGGTAACGGTTGAAGATAAGACTAGAGCAGGACAGCAATCCGGGTCATGTAAGTCCTTATAGATCATTTTCAGTCATGACTGCCTATGAGGAATGGGAAATTATTGGAAAATTTTAAGCAGGAAGATGATATAAATTGATTTGCTTCTAGAATAGATTGCTCTGGTTATTTGTGGCAAATGGATACATAGGACACCAAAACAGATGCAAAAAGACAAATTAGTATAGAAAAACAATTTAGTACGATATAATAGAACAGGAAAGGGAAGATGACATCTGGGCCTAAGAAGGTGGTGGGGGTAACCATGGACATGGAAAGATTCAAGAAATATTTATTAGGTAAAATTGATAGGGTGTTCGTGGATTATTAGTAGGTTGAAGGAGAGGGAAACCTCAGAAATGAGTCCTAGTTTTTAGCTGGTGTAACTAGACGGATCATGAGGTCATTCCTTGATTAGAGAAATGAGGCAACAGAAAGATAATGAATTTAGTCTTGGTTATGTTGAATCTGTGATGCTTTTGAAATTGTCAAGAAATGGGGGTGCCTGGGTGGTGCAGTCGGTTAAGCGTCTTACTTCAGCTCAGGTCATGATCACGTGGTTTGTGGGTTCGAGCCCCGTGTTGGGCTCTGTGCTGACAGCTAGCTCAGAGCCTGGAGCCTGTTTCGGATTCTGTGTCTCCCTCTATCTCTGACCCTCCCCTGCTCGCTCTCTCTCTCTCTCTCTCTCAGAAATAAATAAAAAGCATTAAAAAAAGAAATTGTCAAGAAATATTAAACAGTTAGAAAAACTTATGAGCCAGAAGTGCAGAGGAAATGCCTAAACTGGAGTTAAATTTTCTGGATCATCTCTGTCTAGTTGAATGAGACCACCTGGGGAAAAAGTGTAGAAGGAGAGGTAGAGGTGGGTTACAATCTAGGCTCAAAGAATTTAACATGAAATGGGCAAATAGAGGAGGATGGGTCCAGCAAGGAGAAGAATAGAACACAGGTGTAATTCCCTGTTTACCAAAAGCTCATGTTAGGCCACACTGTTTTCACAAAAGACTTTTATTAGTACCTGTTTTCACTAACTGAAAAAAAAACCCAAAGAGGATTTTCTTTTATGAAAAAAAGGTAGAGAGCGAAAGTAGCATTTAACGTTTGTGTTGCAGCCAGGTATTGCTGAGGCGGTACACACCGCAAGCAGGGAGAGTGTCCCTGCCAAAACTCCTTCCCTAGGAACTGAACTTGGCCTCAAGCCACCACAGCTCTGAACTGCATCTGTGAGTATCTGTGCTTTATCTAGATTTATTTTGTGCTTTTGTTAGCAAGATGTGTCCTGAGGTATCAGAAAAACAGAGTAGAGGTCGTTTTTTGGGGTCTGGGGATGTTCAAAAAATTCTCCATATATATAGTATTGTTGAATCTCTATATGGTACACCTGACACTAACATAATACTGCAGGTTAACTATGCTGGAATTAAAAGAAAAAAATTAAAAATTTCCGTATAAATGAATGATAGTTGCTTCTTCCCTTTCCATCATTTCCACTTACAAAAGGTTTCACAGGAATGTGTGCTTTGATATAGTAAAGGAAATCTGTATCCCAAAAGCCATAGGAATAGCATAATTCAAGGAGGACATGGCCAACCATGTAGAATAGTGCTATTGAAGTGTGAAGAGTACTGAAAAGAATATGGAGGGCATTTTATGTCTTTTATAAAGTGGTTGGAAGCCACAGTGGAAAAAAGCTTAGAAATGTAGGTTAAAAACTAGAAGTTGTGAGTAGAGCTGATTCTTTCTAGAAAGAGTAAAAGGGATAAGATTATAAGAAAGAACATGTATGTCTACAAAAAGAATTATCATTTCTTTTTTATTTCTTTTTGTCCACCTATATATTCTCTTTATTCCCAACCTCCTCATTTAAAATATTTTTTCATGTTTATTTATTTATTATGAGAGAAAGAGACAGAGCATGAACAAGGGAGGGGCAGAGAGGGAAAGAGAGAATCCCAAGCAGGCTCTGCACTGTCAGCCTAGAGTCGATAGAACGCTTGAACCCATGAATCGTGAGATCATGACCTGAGCAGAAATCAAGAGTCAAGCGCTTAACTGACTGAGCAACCTAGGTACCCCAAACCCCTCATTTTTAATTTTTTTTTTCTGAAAGCATTGATGTAAAAGTTCTGAGTTAGGTTTCTCTTTTTTTACAAATCGGTGGGGAAGGAAAGCAGAGTAAAGACTTCAAAGTTTTGTAATACCTTTGGAAAATACTTGAAATTATTAAGATTATTTTAGTTTAAAAATTAAATCTATCTTACATTTAGAATGGCCAAGTTTGCTGGATGACAGATGACTGACACCTTTAAATTGAATCCTTTAAAAAGACAGAACTCATTTTAATAGAAATATACTTACAAGGTACTGTATACTTCCTTGACTTCTCAAATGTAACATACTGGCCTTAATTTTCACTCTACTTTATGACTTGAAATTATGACTACCACTAATCATTCAATGTGCTTCCAATATAGTATTTTCCTGAGGCTTTGTTGTAGTTTGTTGGCCTCTATGTTATATATCTCCATTTACTTTGTTATTTTAACTTTGTAGTCTTCTTTTTAACATGTTTGCCTTTCTCCTGTTGCTATAAAGAATCAGTTTTCACTATAATAAGCAGGTTATCCTTTTAATTTCTTTCCTATACGATATTCTAGTTTTCTGGAAATTAAAATGACATGTAATATAGAGGTAAATAAGGTCAGAGAGAGAGACTGAGGTTTTTCTTAATGAGTAGTATTCATGTGTTTTGGTTCATGAGATAAATATTTTTACTTACTTTTACTTATGTTAGAGGCCTTTATTGCTTTCTGGTAGCTTCAGTGTTCTGCTTGAAAACACAGGTATGCTCTTTTAGGCACAAACACTTTATTTGTGTTTTCAATGATTATTACAATATCTGGAATGTTAAAGGTGTTATTATTTTGCTTTGGTTAGGTAAGGTATTTATTGTTTCCACGATCTATGTAACTAAAGCATACACCTTATTTGTTTTCACTGTAAAATTGTGCCAAGAACATCTCACTAGATAGCATAAAGAGATTTCTTGCCTCATACATCTGAGTGCACAGTTGCTCAGACTTCAAGAGAATGAGAGAATGTAAACGTCATGAGGGCAGGGATTTTTGTTTTCATGGGTTTTATTTACTTTTGTTGTTGTTGCTGCCGTATTATAGTGTATCTTTACCAGTTGGCTGGTTTTTCACTACAGAATTGATGCGTAACAGAATGGGTGTTGGAGAGATGTCAGAATGCTCATTTACCCCAATGTTCATAGCAGCACTCTCAACAATAGCCAAAACATGGAAAGAGCCTAAGTGTTCATCAACTGATGAATGGATCAGGAAGATGTGGTTTATCTATACAATGGAACACTACATGGCAATGAAAAAGAATGAAATCTGGCCATGTGTAGCAACATGGATGGACCTTGAGGGTGTTATGCTGAGCGAAATAAGTCAGGCAGAGGACAGACACCATATGTTTGCACATATATGTGGATTAGGAGGAAGCTAACAGAGGACTATGAGGGAGAAGAAGGGGGAAAAATAGTTGGGGACAGGGAGGGAGGCAAACCATGAGAGACTCTTGAATGCTGAGAACAAACTGAGGGCTGATGTGGTGGGGGAGAAGTGAGGGGGGTGATGAGCATTGGGAGGGCACTTGTTGGGATGAGCACTGGGTGTTATATGGAAACCAACTTGACAATAAACTATTTAAGAAAAAAAAGAATGCTCATTTACTTTTCCTCCTAAGTTACTGTGAGAATTAAAGGAAATAATGTATATGGAGTGTCTAGTGCTTAACTTAGTGAATACTGTACAAATGTTGAGTATCATTTCTTTTATCATCATTGAGTCTTTACTTGTATCACTTTCTAACTGTATTTGAAAAAAATAAACATCATGGGTCAAAAAGAGCAAATCTAGACTTGTTATAGGATTTCAACTTTGTTATATTATTTTTATTTTATATGTACTGAGGAGTTTAGTTAAGGGAATTGAGAAAAGGGACACATCTTGAAGACCTGGGTATCACGAATGAAGAGAATAAGATAAAGCACAAACGATGGGTGTGTTAGTGGTACAGGAAAGAGAGTTTTGGATTTATGGAACTCTGATTTTTCTAAACAGATGTCCTCATCATGGAAGTTATTGTAGTCTCCACTTAACCAGATGGGATACCAAACTCCCTGTTGTGTTCAGAACTGGCAGGGCTCATTAAGTTGGCTTTAAATTGGGTATTAAGGGAGGATCTTTTGCTTAGCCCAAATAATCTGAACATGCACAATGAAGAGAATAGGGAGTTCTACAAGCTAAGATGAAATATAAGATAAGTGATAAGTAATATTAACATACTGGACTTAATTGTCTATAAGTAACTACAAAGTAAATGGGAAATTAAAAAGATTAACTGGAAATGTTTCTAAATGATGGAGAATATGACCTGTTGAGTATAATAAAAATAGAGAACACTTCCTTAATTGGAATGTCAAAACTGATAGGTGAAATATACTCTATAAAGAAGACTCAGAGGAGGTTGAACTTGAGTGAGAAGCATTATATATGAGATCCAAAAAATAGATAAAAAAGGAAAAAAGTGGCCATTTAATAATGGTGGCATTTAATAATGGTAATATTTGGGAAAGTCTTTTGATTTAAAGATAAAAAAGAAAAAAATAAGACTGTGGTACCCTCATACTAAAAAATAGGCAGTGGCAGACTCAACCCTTTAGTCCTTAAAAATTCTGGACCAGAGATTATTTTGGACTCTAAGGTAAACAGTCACTATATATTGAGATATCAAATGAATAATATTTATGTATATTGATTCATGTAATATTCAACAAACATATGAGTTGATAGGCCTAGGGCAATGAAATATTAATGGAGTTGGTATTGGTAATAATAAAAATATTTTGTGATTTGGAAATAATAGAATCCATATAGATGCTAACTTGTTTTACTTAACAAGACTTACTTTACTTTATTGGAGTTATTTTACTAAATAAGTTTTGCAGGAGGTGTATGCAGACCATTAACAAATGTAATGAAAAAAATGGGTACTTGGATAATACCTACATGATATCTGATTAAAAGGAGTAAACTAAATTGATTAGCCACACTCTAACCTCTAGAGACTGTGAGAGGAAGCAGATCCATTAATATTTATGATTGATACAGAATATCAAATATTAATAATAGCTACTTTAATATATTAGTTTGGAGCACAGATTTTAAATGTCTTTATTTACAATTGTGTAACCTTGAGCAACAGATTATTAATTCCTTTATGCCTCATTTTCCATTTTATACAATGAGAATATTACCTGAATTTTTTATAGATAAGATAATGCTTTTATAGCTTTAGTTTAGTGTTTAGCTAATAGGAACTAATGGGAACTAAATGCATGGTAGCTAAAAAATGAAGTTTAATTTAATAAAATTAGTAAAGCCAAACCATATTATAAAAATGTGAAATTAGGAAAAGAAAGATAAAGCACTAATAATTTGCATCTTCACATACTGTATTAATCTTTGCCAATATCAACTAATTAATAAAGCTAATCTTTGGGAAACCAGAGGATCACTACTACCAAAGAAAAGAAGGAAGCAAAATTCAAGAAAGTTCAATCACTTGCCCCATATCACAGAATGAGTGAGAATTGTTCTGCGACAATGTGTGGAGGTTTCCAAAGTTACTAGTTTTGGGAATTTCTATGCCATTAGTGGAGCTTGATAAGTAGTCTTTAAATAAATATATCTAATAGTTGAATGCAAAGGAAGTAGGAATATATTTTAACCATTTAAAAAATACGTTTCTTAAACTCATAGATTTGAAATGAAGGGTCTTAAGTTACTTTAGCTTTAAAATAGAGTCTTTATTTATAATAGTGATGGCAATGGATATACAAAGCATCTTCTTGTTTTAATTGTGGGGGAAGGATGCCCTAGGATTACAATCAAAACATTCTGTTCATAGCAAAAGTAGTAAGATCATAGCTTCTGGCTTTAATCAAGGGTAAGCCCCAACAACTTATTTCTAAACTCTTTTCTATATTCATGCCATAATTTGCTGAGTGCCTATTATGAACCAAGCACCATGCTAGTTTTTGGATACATAATAATGATCCCAAACAGATCAGGTCTTCCTGGATTATAGATTCCCCCCACTTCTGGACAGTTCTAAAATTACTCTCCTAAGTATGGCTTTATGCAAATTCCTTCCCTCTTTCCTTCTTATGAGTCTAACTACCCTTTATTCATATCCCCTATATAGAAACAAATATAAAAGTTTCCTTGCAAAATCCTAGCTATGAAACAGTCCAATTTTATCATTTCTTCAAATGTACCTTAAATATTCTAACTCCTTAGCTTGACACACAGTTTTTCTGTAAACTTGCCCATTCCCTCTCTAAACTAATATTCTCTTCCCTACATGCCTCTCGTGTTATAATTACAGAGTTTTCACAACTCTATTGACATGGAATATAAATGACACATAATTCTAAGCTTTTACTCATAATTCTTCTGTCTGGATAGATCCTCCTCTTCTTTTTAAAATGACATTCTCATATCCATGATCAAATCATCTTTAGCTCTTCACAATTGCGGCAAGTTTTTTCCTACTGTCCATGACATATTTCAAAAATATTTGCAGAGTCAACTTCAATTTGAGATTAAAGATGAACTTCCTTACCAATCTTAATTCCCAGCCTTGCCTAAATTGCAATAATTTTATAACTAAGCATCTTATCACTAGTGCCTTCCTGTCACCTTCATTGTCTTCCTTTTTAAAATATTTTTATAAGAAAGTACAAGTAATTTGAAATTAAAGAGTCAAATAATCAAACGGTTGAATGGATAAAGATGATAAGACTACCCAAATGGAATAGTTGATTGGCCTGCTGTGTCACTGAGAGCCTCCACATGAATGGTTCATTTGGATGTTTAAAAGGCAATTTGAGATTGTCAGAGTAAAATAAGCAAAGGGTCAAATGATCTTCAAAATGAATGAAAATTGAAGACAACCAAAACTGATAAAAATAGCTTTCACTCATATCATGTAATAATTTTGCTAAGGACTTTGTATTATCTACTGTGAGGTAGTAGTCAGTAAAGATATACTTTACAGAGGAGTAAGCTGATGGTACCCTCAGTTGCACAGCTATTTAGTGGCACAGCTAAAATGCAAGTCCTGATCTTTTTGGTTTCTAGACAATTCACAATTATTCCCTTCCTAGGTGGGTATTTATTATTCCTTCTTTTGTGTCTAGTCTGTCCATTATCTTAGTTACCATGTAGTTTTGTTTTTGATGGTCCCAATATATACTAGACTATAGACTTCTTCCAGGGTAGTCCTGAATCTAAAGGTATTTGATAATCCCAAGCCTTGCCAAATTTATGTACCTATAAGTCCACAGTGATTGTTGAATATATAAGTGAATAAGCAAATAAATTAAAGAACTAGAAACAGGTATACAATGAGCACTATTGTTCATATAACCACAGGGTTGTTCTTTTTCATCACTTTATATTTTGTAAAGAGCTAATTTAGAATACTTATCTATTGTATTTCTGTAGGTGATATAAACCTAATGCTGCAGTTTATTTTTTTAATTTAAAAACTTTTGATGTCTATTTATTTTTGAGAGAGAGAGACAGAGCATGAGCAGGGGAGGGACAAAGAAGAGACACAGAGTCTGAAGCAAGCTCCAGGCTCTGAGCTGCCGGCCATCTCAGAGCCCAACACCAGGCTCAAATTGATAAACCATGAGACCATGACCTGAGCTGAAGTCGCTGCTCAATTGAATGAGCCACCCAGCATCCCACTAATGCTGCAGTTTCAAGTGAAATTTAAATAAGGCAGCATATGCTCTCATATTGCATCAAAAGCAGTAACTTACAGAAATGAATGGGACAATGAGGGGACATGCTTAGATTGTCAGACTAAAGCTGCCCCTTATCTCATGTTCTCTCTCTTGCTGATGAATATTATGAGGACAGCAAAGATTTTCTCCTCCCAACTGTTGGTTTCAAAGGGCTTAAAATACCATTTCCATATCCTACTAGTAAACTACTCTGTACATCTCACTATTGAATTTTCAAGACCCTGTTAGAACCCATGTGTATTTAGCATCTGTAATTTCATCACGAAAGATTGAATTCTGTATATTTACCTCCCAATTTGTAATGTACTTGTATTAGTATCACAATAAATCCTTTCAAGGCTAAAGAATTTCCTCTTTTCCCTGCCATTCAAGAAAACATTAGTCAAGCTATTTTTTCATCCTACTCATACTCTCCATGGGTTTAAAACCATAAGTGAAATTTATAATTATATGTATGGAACCATCTTCAATTTTAATAATTTTAATGACCTTTTACTTATTCCCTTCTGCCTTTCTTAAGAATCAGTAGCAAAATATCCATGGATTATTCTAGACCTCTGGTTTTTAATATGTTACCTATGGCCATTTTGAGGCATGAAGGTATCTATTGGTACAATGACCTATTTAGTTTTGCTCTATGAATTACTGTAAGATCTGTAGTATGAAAAATACAAACCAGGGGCATGTTTTATTGTTGTTGTTGTTGCTGTTGTTTTATATTGTTTGTAGAAGCAAGCTCCAGCCATGTATAGTACTTTTTTTATGTATAGTACTTTTTATGTTTGTTACTGTAACAACTTTGTATGGTGACAGATAATAGCTAGGTTTATTGTGATGATCACTTAGTAATGCATATAAATGTTGAATCACTATGCTGTTTACCTGAAACTAAATAATGCTATCGGTCAACTACATTTCAATAAAAGTTTTAAAAGACTGTAGAAGACCTACAGAAACCTTTCTTACTTGCAGACTATCGTTAATATAGTACTTACTGTCTCTTCTGATCACATTGTTGCCATAAATTGTGCTGGAAGAAGCACAGCTTTGGATTCTCTTTTTTGTGTGAGTCGGTCTTCTGATTCTTCTAATCATTTTTGGAACCTATGGTCAGGCACAGCATAAGGATTACCATTATTAACAATTCTATTAATTTTCAATTTAAGGTCAAGACAATGCTAGATATAATTCTCTATCCCCTTCAAATAGTAAATAGTATTTTATGTAGCATTCTGTCATAGGTAAAAACACATACATCAAAAGAATAAAAAGAAATTCCAGAAATAGATGTAAAAATACAAATGATTTTAGAAGTTGATGAAGACAGCATCTCAAAACATTGAAAAGATTTATTAATGAGTGATATTGAGACAACAGAATAACTAGTGCTTAAAAATAAAGTTACAGCCATAATTACAATAAGATATTAAAGTTAATATTAACTGGATTAAGATTTAAATGCATAGGTGAAACCATAAAACACAGGACGAAAATATACTTTCCCCATTGCATTAAAGGATGTTTAAGTATGTATGAAATCAGTCGTAAAGGGAAAACATTAGTAAATTTGCTTAAATAAAATTTATCTTAATTTTAGAGAAAGGAATACCATGAGCTATGAATTAATAACACATATAATAAAAAGGGTTAATATTCTTAGTCTTCGAGTGCTTTTATAAAAATAATGAATATCTTAGAAAAATTAAGCAAAAAAATAAACTCCACAGAGGACTATCATAAAGAAAAATATATAAGCAGAAAATTTAAGAAGTTAGAGTATTTTAGCATTCAAAGAAATGCAAACAGGAGTATCACCAAGACATCATTTTCATGTATTAAATTAGGAATAGGATATTCATAAGAAAAAAACCCTTAATCTCCAATTAAATTTTTGTATGTGTTAGGTAGAGATCAAGGTTTTCTTTTTTCTTATGAATATCCTATTGCTTCAGCGTAATTTATTGGAAAAAAAAATCCTTTCTCTTTGAATGGTGTTGATGCTTTTGCCATAAATCAAAAGAATACATACCTGCTTGTCGACAGTCTGATTCTTTGTTCTATAATTTTGATCTATATCTACCTTTATGCTACTATCACACTTCCATAATTACTATGGGTCTATCATGATTATTGAAGTTTTATAGTTCTTTTTTTTTTTTTTAAGATAGTCTTGTTTGGGGCACCTGGGTGGCTCAGTTGGTTAAGCACCAGACTTTGGCTCAGGTCATGACTTGCAGTTTGTGGGTTTAAGCCCTCTGTGGGGGTATCTAACGGCAGCTCAGAACCTGGGCTTGCTTTGCTTTCTGTGCCTCCCTCTCTCTCTGCCTTTCCCCTGCTTGCTCTCTCTCTCTCTCTCAAAAATAAATAAACATTAAAAAAATTTTTTTAAATAAAGATAGTCTTGTCTATTCTAAGTCCTTAGTATTTCCAAATAGATTTTAAAATCAGCTTATCTATTTTGACAAAAATTTCTGTTGTGATTTTGATTTCTATTTTACTGACCCTAAATCAATACATCGAGATCAATTATAAAAAATTCATATGTTGACAATATTGGATCTTCTAATCCACTAAAATGTTATATTTTTTTTAAATCATCTTTAATTTCACTGTTTTTTAGTTTTTAGTGTAAAGGCTTACACATTCATCTTTAGATTTATTCCTAGTTATTTGACATTTTTGAGATTTTTGTAATTGGTATTGTCTTTTACAACTCAATTTCAAATTCTTTGTTTTGTTTACAGAAATTCTATTACTTTTTCTATATTGACCTTATATCTAGAGATCTTGCTAAGAGCCATATATTACTTTAATATGCTTATAAATGTTTCTAATATTCTTGCTATTTCATTGAAAATAATAACTTCTGCCATTAGACTATATTAGTAAAAATGAATAGGCAAGCTACAAACTGGAAAGAGTTCTATCTATTTATATTCTATCATCTGTCTATCTATCTATCTATCTACCTACCTATCTATTGAGAGAGTTGGATATGTATGTATCTGACAAATGCTTTGTACTTAACATTGTATGAAGAACACTTACAAGTCAATAAGAAAAAGACAACCTAATTAAAGTGGGCAAAGATTGAATAAGTTATTTATAAAAGAATTACAAAATGGCTAAAAGGCATTTTTGAAGTGCTTAATACTTTAAAATTTCACTCATCAGTGTAATGCCAATTAAAACCACAATGAGATATGTACCCATCAAAATAGCTTAAGTTCAAAAGACTGATGATATTATTTGTCCACGAAGATGTGAAATGGCTAGAATTCTCAAATCTTGCTGAAAAGGGTACAAATTGTTCTAAGGTTTTGGAAAACCTGTTAGTTATCTACCATAGCTAAATATAGGCCAATCTGAATGAAAAAGCAATTCCACTCCCAGATTTTTATTTTTAAATGGGAGCATAGGCCCACCGAGTGAGATATACATGACTTAACAGCAGCTTTATCCATAATGTCCCAAAGTAAGAACAATCTGAATGCTCAAACATATGAAAAGATATGAACACATAGAGGTATGATTATATAGTGGAATAATACATTACAATAGAAAAGAGGAAACTGCTGTTACACAGCAGGATGAATCCCAAAAATACTGTGTTAAGCAAAAGATGGAATACACAAAAAAGCATGTATTGTCTAATTCCATTTAAGTTCAAGAGAAGCAAAGAAAACAAAACTAGCTTCACAGTTTTAGAAGTCAGAAGAGAATTTACCTTTAAGTTGGGGGTATTAATTAGAAGGAGGTACGAGGAATCCTGGTGTGTTGGAGGTATTCTGTATATTAATTAGGATCCTGGTTGCACTGATACATATGTAATACATATGTAATATGTAATAATCCACAAAGCTGTGCAGTGAAGATCTTACAATTTACATTGTATAGATTGCACCTCAAGGTAGAAAATGGACAATATGGAACTGGGAATCTTATATAATACGGGTAGAAATGGAATAGTTATAATCTCCCTGAGAGCAATTCCAAATATGACACAAAGTTTTATTTTTTTAATGCCTGTACTGTCTGACCCAGAAAGTCTTGCTTTTGATAACTGCTTCTAAGGAAGGAAACTGACATGTGACAAAAATGCATGTATAAGGTTATTCTAAATCCCTAAACTGTACCTTCCCTGCAAACTTAACACAAAGGGCTCATCTTCTCACCTGTAAAATACTGGGCCATCAACAGCATGTTCTAAGATAGTGATTAAAGCAAGATAGGAAAACTCTAAACATCTAAGATTTGGGGACTGGACTGGATAATCATGTTCTAGCTATAAAATAGAGCACTCGACACGCATTTGAGATTATCATAGAGATAAAATGTAAAAAAAAAAAAACTAACATATTTTGCAGAGCTTACTTATTAAGTGCCATGCATTTGTACTATGTGCTTACTGTAGATTATTCCAATGGATGTGTAGGGATGATTAAAATCTTTTTTCTTTAACAGAAGCAAAACTTATTAAGTTTCTCAATGATGCACAGCTTCTGTCAAACTTAACAATAGAACCCACATTTGTCTGAATCCAGGGCTGAAGATTTTAATCAGTGTGATATAGTTTGGGCATGGAATGATGCTCGTAATCTATTGTTGAATGAAGTGTGTAGCCAAATTGCATGAATCACGGCATTATTTCATATCCATAGAGATGAAAGCACATACACACGCACATACATGTGTGTGTAAAATAAAACCCTGAGATAAAGCCCCTGTGACTGGTAGCTGCTTACCAGGTCCTTTGCTCTTCTATTCAGATATCTAGCTGTGCAGGTTCACCCTAGTCTTTTCATTAATCTACAAGAAACTCTGTCCATGTCTTATAGAATGAAATTTACACCCCATTTATAGTGTATAACAGGGCTTTATTGTATCTACATCAGGTACATGTAGATGTATTGTATCTACGTCTACAAATAAATCTCTTTGGTAAACCATATGCTATGCTGCTGTTCTGCTTCTTTCTTGGTTGAAATTATGGATTATTTCAAGCTACATGTATGTTTTGTTGGTTTGACTTCCTATCGTTTTGAAACTGACTGTACAAAACTGACGCAAATAACAAGAACAAGGAGCCTCACAGGAAAGGTTATAATGTGTTTTAATACCAGAGTAGCCCGCTTTTCGGTTGATGCCCTACCATCACCTAACTGAATAACTTTTGGCTTTACACACAAGAGTGAAAGCTAAAGTTTATTGAGAGTGTAACTTGTGCCAAGTGCCTGATAAATGTCTCTTATGAACGTATTAGCCCAGTTCATCTGTACAACACCCACATGAGGTAAGTACTATTATTATCCCTAGTTGGTGTCTGAGAAAACTGAAGCACAGAGAGGTTAATTAAATTGCCTGAGACTACACAGTATGATTCCAGCTCAAATTTAACATGAGGGGCTCATCTCCTTAACTGTAAAATGCAAGGCCATCTATGCATTTTATTATACTGTGATCTTTAATCCAATGTTTGCCAAAAATCTATGTTTTGTGTAGCCAATCAATAATTTTTTCAGTGCCTAATATGTGCCAAACTCAGTAGTATCTTTTTTCTTTCTTTTTCTTGATTTCAATTTCATAAACCATTTAACTGAATGACAGGTGTGCCTTGGATAAGAGATCTAGGGCATATCGATCTCTGTATATGCTGGGCTTGAACCCAAGCAAAGCATTTTGATTATTTAACACATTCTAACTTGAAAAAAGTGGTTGATAGTTATTTTTGAACCTTTGCTAGCACATATTCTAATTGTTAGGTTAGTGGTTTACTATAATTGTCTTTAGTTGCTAGCTTGATTCAGAATAGGAGTCACGCATAAAATCGCACAAAGCTTTTGTTTTGCAAAGCTTTTTCACAAATCGCCCTGTTTCATGCCCTAATTAATCAGTGTTCATGGGGGAACGAGCGGTTATTTGCTTTTCAGCTTCTGCAGATACACTAATAGCATAGCAGGAGAATTCTGAAATAGCACGGGTTATTTTTCATATTTGAAGCAGTTTCCCATGGATTCTTATATAATTATCTAGAAAATGTCAACCATTGTTTCTATTGGAATTTTCTCTCATGCTGACAGGGACTCCCAAGATCAGAAAAATCTACCCATTACTAGGTCTTTTGAGCATACTGTTATTCCAATACTTTAAATTGAACATATAATTATATTTAGAAACCCCTACCCTAGTCCCTGACCCTTATAACCACAGAAAATGTAAGCTTTTTTTTTCAATTAAGTCATTTTCCATAACATGTAATAAAGCATTTCTCATTGACTGAAATAAAAATTGTGTACGATTTTCCAATTGAGTAGTATAGTTTAACAGGATATTGGGATCCAGTAAGGTTTAGCTAACAATCAAGTCTGAAGACATGCATTGTTTGATTTCTTTATATGTTATCATTAGCCCCATAAAATTGACTTATTGAGCAGAATCTCAAATCAAGATTTTACAACATCGCTCCCGGCACATTGCACGCTGGGGGTTTATGCTTAAAGGATATTTTCATACTTTCCTTCGTTATCCAGAACTTTTGAAAAAAGAAAGATTGTAGGCTGTGGGGATTGTGACCATTTTAGGACTGAGGCTCTTGTTTTCTCTACCGGAAGGCAATTTTGGTTGCAACAAGTTCCCCGGGTCACAATAACTGCTGTGACTATGAAAGTGTCTTTAGAACACAAAATCTAGGTCAGACGTGATAAAGTAAATACGACCCATAGAATTTCATATGTTAGGATTCTGTTTTTTGCTTCTAGCTTTTGAGAACAATTGTGTTTAGTAATGTAAAATTATTTACATAATTACAGATCAAACCAGTTACTACCTTGTCAGGCTAAAGGTCATGTCTAGCATAAGCAAGTAGCTCAGACGCCGCTCTGCTGTTAATACCTGTTCACTCTAGGGCTGCCGCCCTATTCCCAAGGCTGATTGCCCTCTGTCCTGTGGCTTCAAGTAATGTAAATTGTATCTTGTCCCTGGGTAATCGAGATCAGTGTTGTCTTGTCTGTCCACTCCCTGCCGATGCCCTCACTGTGCTGCGATAATGGTTTTGGTGGGCAATCAAGGAGGATGCCTTCTTGACTCATCTCTCATAATAGATTGTCCTCCTCAGGCAAAATTGAATAACCCCCGACATGGCCTGGAGGCAAGCAATGAGAATTCAATAAGTCTGCAGGGTCAATGTCCTGTCATTTTTGGCAAGCAAGTAATTATTCTGCACTAACATTCAGTAATAGGAGGAGGAAACTGCTGTGGACACCTTCATCCCGATGCCCAGAAAAGTCACCTTAACAGGATTTTTCCTCTAATCAGCAATAATTCCTTCTCCTCTTCTGATGTGATTTGGTCCACTTTTTCATGTGAGTCGCATATGTGGATTTTCTGGACTTTCTTTCTTTCTTTCTTTCTTTCTTTCTTTCTTTCTTCCTTTCTTCCTTTCTTCCTTTCTTCCTTTCTTCCTTTCTTCCTTTCTTCCTTTCTTCCTTTCTTCCTTTCTTCCTTTCTTCCTTTCTTCCTTTCTTCCTTTCTTCCTTTCTTCCTTTCTTCCTTTCTTCCTTTCTTCCTTTCTTCCTTTCTTCCTTCAAACCTGCAGTTCTGTGGGAAAGTTTAACAACTTCACTGCCTGTTGTTTAATATTTTCCACTTTTATGGGTTGCAGTTGTGCTGTCTATTTGCTTTTACTGATTTGTGAAAGATTTATTATAAACCAAATACAGCTGTTCTCCTCTTTCATAAAGTCAAACTATTTTGGCAAACCTGCTTTCCACTATGAAAATACATTGAAAATTATTTCCCTTACCATCTTTCCTACCATAAGCATTCAGTTATGCTTGGTAGCTGAGGGTAGGTGCCAAAGCAGTTGTGGACTCACTTAAGGAATAGAGAATGCATCTGCTTCAAAAATAAACAGGCAGAAGAGAAGAAATGACTTTTTTTTTTTTTTTTTTTTTTTGGCCTTCTGGTGGGATTCAAGTTTATTATGTACCAATCCCGAGAGGACAGAATTTTAATATCCCCAAAAAAGGGCATCTGTAAATTCAAGCCACTTGAGTGTTCTGCCTTTGCATTTACATTTATAAATCGTACACATTTTATTTCACTATGTAACCTTTACCTGAAACTAATATTTTGATTACCTTTTAATATTCTTAAGATATTGCTGCCATGTACCATCCCTCCATTCCCCATATATACACTTGAGAAATATTCTTATGTGTATATTTAAAGAGAACATATTCACTTCAATTAATCAGCTTTCACCGTGCAGATTTAGATCTCTGGCTTATGACATTTATTTAAGGAAATGATGAATTACTGGTTTTGAAGAAAGCAAATTTTAGCACCATTTTAGTTATTTCTATTGCCACCTCTTTAAAAGCTATCTTTTCAAAGGGAAAAGAAAAATCCAAACAATTAAAAAACAAAAGTGATTTCTAAACCCAACCTAGGTTGCTTTTCTCTCCATTTCTCTGAGCAGAAACTATTGCTTTATTCATTGAAAGGAACCTTTATCTTCTCTCTCCTGAGATCAGTGCACAGCTAGTAATGAAGAGGCTCGTACAAGAGCAGAATAAGCACTTTCCATGACTGATTGACGATTGATTATTGCTGGGATGTTTCCCCACGGTCACTCATCACTATTTTTTTTTGACAACCAAGCTCTATTCCTGACATGAAAAAGGTGTTTTGATCTGCATCAATTTGGCTTGTTAACTGTGGCAAAACTCAAACTGATACTGATCATGTTCAGTTGTCGATGTTGATTTGGATCCTGCATGTGGAAAAGGTTCATAATAATATGTACTCTATTCTTTACTTAGCATACTGTAATATTGGGATATTTAATGGCTACTCCTCTTGAAATTCTCCCTGTTAAACTTTGTGTATTTAATATTTTGTTCACTATAATAAGCTTTTGACACTACTTTATCTTATCATTGCTCCTTTCAATGTATTTTTAAGTCTGCTTCAGAATTTTTGGCCATCTTTCATAGCACCATAATCAAACTTTTCACCATTGACATTGGACACGAGGGATGCTTCTCATGCACACTACTGAAAAATACAATGTATTAAAATTATTATTTTGCATAGAGCAAAGTATGTATGTTATAGAAATAACACATAGCAAAGAGACTAAATTCGAAAGGTTACATCAAGGAAAGTAATAGGGCAATCCTGGTTCTTCTTTCCCTCCCAAGTACTTTGGATTAAAAGAATGAAATACATTCTTGGCAATTAAGTACTTTCGACAAATTTTGACACTGAGATTTATTTAAAATTAACATGTTGTAAGTAAGTATCAAAATACTTATTATGAAATAATGTTTGCTATTAGAAAGCTCTAAAAGACTTGTATTTTAACATGCTTCATTTTTGTTATTTTTGTTTTGTTTCGTACTGAGAAATTACAGATAAGAAGTCTTGAAAACTGTATTTTTCAAATCAAATTCTGTCTCAGACTGAAAATTGGTGAAATAATCTTTCTTCTTTTTGTGTTCCCATCTTCCATTTCCTCCTATAACTTTTAAGATCTGTACTTACTCACAAATCACAGAGCGAGTACAAAAATGCCAGTAAGCAGTTTTAATTGTGTTTATTGGTACAATCCTTAAAAATGGCCATGAGATTTTAGATAGTCTTGTATTCAAGTCAGAATGAAGTTGTCTAGTGAGAACTATAGCATATCATTTTGGAGAATGCATCATTAATTCTCTTTGCCCCTTCTCCATGACTATTACTTTTCGTTTCTCGACTCAAATTATCAGCTATTGTGTTGTATTTGCTAACCTATATTTAATTTCTCTTTTTTTTTCAGTTTGTCATATTGGAGATACTGCATGAATTGCTATTTTAATCCAAATGATTATACAAAACTCCTTTCTGATGTCTTGGCTGCTGTATCCCTGAGTTTATGAGGTAGTAACATTTATAAATTAAAAGTAGCATTCAAATATCTCTCTACCATTCAAGAAAAAAAAAAACTGGATGAAAGTATATTTTTCTCTCATGTCTGAGAAGTTGCCTAATTAAGAAGTCTCCTCACTTCTGTCTTTCTACAGGTGCTGTGCTCCTGGGTCAGTGAAACCAGTGAGCTGAACGTTGTTCTGAATTCATCACTGGAGTGGATCTCAGGACATGTCTACATACTACTATTCCAGGTTTCGAAATGAGGCCCTGCTAGCAGCTGTCTGCAGGCTCAAGCTCCACCATTCTCCTTTGGTTCCAATGTCTCTGTGAACCTCAAGGAAGAAAAAGCCAAAAAGACTTGAGATGGGAAAAAGGAGCCAGAGAGTATGGAAGTGTAAAAACAGTAACTTATACTTTGATTTCCTCAGTCTGCTTTGCCCATCCTCAAAATACTTTTCAATAATACCATGCCAGCTAGACAGTGAGGCTGGTGATGGTCATACCATGATGCTTCTGAGACTTTCTCCTGAACTTCTGTTTGTTTTGTGTGTTTTTGTTTGTTTGTTTTTTTATGTCATTTCATCTCACTCTTCAAGCTTACTTTATATAAAGGCTCAAAAAGTATGGCAGAGCTGTTCATGAGAAACAACACAACAAAGGCAAAGAAAGTCCAGAAATCTCAAAGGCCCATTAGGATATTTTGGAGGAGATGGAGGCCATCACTGTACAGTGGAATAAAAGAATGAGAAAGAGAGCGAGAGAGAATTCAGAACCTGGAGCCAGCTCCCCTGGGATCAAATCTTAACTTCGTCACCCATGCGTTTTCATGGGTGCTTCTTATAACATCTTTAAGCCTAATGTACTCACCTGTAAAATGGGGACATATAGATGTCTCCATTAGATGGAAACATGTCCCCTAATAAAGCCGTTGCATTAAATGAGCTGAAACAGTTGACACCATTAGAATAGTGTCAGCTGCTTAATCATAATTACATGTATTATTATTTGTGTAGACGTTGACATCTTACAAAATGTTTTCTCAAATATTAATATTTGAATCTTACAACAAGTCAATAAGTCCATTTAAAATGAAGAAACTAAGAAAGTAAGTGATGACCACGGGTACATAATGAGTGAAAAAGGACTCGATCTAGGTTTTTCATTTTTAAGTCCAAGTTTTTTCCCTTGAATGATCTTTGTCTATCTTTAAAGACTGACTATCATTTGCTATGATGGCATGGAATGAAAGAAATGAGAAGCTATAGTGGAGCGGAGTAGACATTGCTAAAGAAGGACAGAGAGTATATAAGTATAACCCTCAGTAGGTGTTCATAAAAGAAAAATGTGAGTTCTACAGTTTCAGACTATACTCATTTATTCTTTCTTTTATTGAGGAAAGAGTTATTAAGCACTCATTATTGTTAGGCATGGTAGATACAAAAACAGATAACTTACTGTAAATTGAATTCAAGGATTTTAGTGCAGGAGAGACACAAGTAAAATAATTATTGCATCATAGCAGAGTGAAGTATACATGAATATTCTAAAATCACAGAGTAGGAGCACCTGACTCAGACTGGAAGATATGAGAAAATCAGGGAAAATCATCTGGGGATTTGGAGCAAAAGAGCTATAACCTAACTCATAGTTTAAAAAGATCATAGCGATTGTTTTAATAAAGCTGTATCACGGGGAACAAGACTGGAAGCAGAGACCATGTTGGATGCTCTTGTAATAATTCAGGCAAGATATATAATGATAGCTGGCAGAAAATAGAATTTTCTTTTCCAGGATGTGGAAGCTTGATTTATTTATAGATGGAAGGGGAGATCTAGCCAAGAAAGAAGGATTGATTTAAGATGTAATTGAGATAATGAGATGGAGGAAAATCCTATACTAAGTGAACAAGTTTCTTCTCAAGTGTATAAGTTAAAACTTTTGTCATGGAAACAAGTTGTCTGATGAGAAAGAAGGAAAAAGTAAATAAAAATGCTGAGGACAGTGAGAGAAGAACTATCTCATCAACCCCATGTTTTGCTAACTCCTGAAACCTAAACATGAAGATCATGTCTTGAAATCATGATGGCCAATCAATATATTGCATTTGCACATATTGAGGTTCATACATGAGAGAACACAGCTCTTTTATAATGCTTGGTAACAGGCGACTTTGGCAAACAGTGACTCATAGAAGCTAAAACCATTGGGATGACTGACACTGACATGGGGTAGCCTAAAATGGAAATGTCATAGACACCATGCTGCCAGATACTTGAAAGGACAAAAACAAACAAGCAGAAACAGCAACTGAATTCTGAATCCGACAACTACATACGCTATTACTTTCTTCATATCATTTTAATAATAATAATACTCATTATACATATGTATGTATACATATATATGTATGAATAATATATGTGAAAGACACACGAGCAGCTAGTCAAAATATGGTCATAACTGGACAGAAGACCAGAAAATATATGAGTTTACTGTGGCTACTCTATCATTAAGGCAGGGTACTTGGGAAGAAGAAATAATTATATAATAATGTAATTTTCTTATTGGTTGAAATGTTTCTCTTATTTTCGGAAAAAAATTAAAATGTTTCTGCTTCAGGTTCTAAAAATTTTTGATGATCACCCCCATTAAAATCTGGATTTTTATTGGTATGTTTTTTATTAATGCTCTATCATCTATCTCTCTATCCAGCAATTTACCACCTGTTTCCTTAAACATTAAAAAGAATCTATATTTTTTGAGAAATATGAAACTGGAGACATACTTAATCTGGAAAAATAAGTCAGAACTTTAGGAGCTACAAGGCGAGTCATTCATGGACACACATTAACAGAGTGTTGGGTGGAATTATTAGCGCTAAGAGATAAAACATATTAGGAAACTGACTGTTTTATCACATTATCAATGTATGGCTGCCTGGAATTCTTCACCATAAAATTCATTCAGGGAATGGTAGGTTTTTCTCCTATTTTGTTCTCACTAGGCTTTGGAACCTAGGCCCATCTGTGCTTCCCGTTTTTTGACTAATAGGCATTGATCGAATTTTGTTAATTTGCTTTGAAAGCTAAACACTTAGCATTTCTTCCTTTCATGTGCAGAGTTAGCTTTACACAGAAGGTAGTGGCATCAGGCCATATATACAGAGTCAGACAGATATCTATACCTTCATCCTTTCTATGTGTAGCAAACCTTGTTTGTTGGGTGGATGTAAGAGTATGTTACCAGGAAGAGCCGAGACTAAGCTAGGCTGTTATTTTCTATCACATCTTTGGCTTTTGTGTGCAGGAAGGGAATTTCTTTTACTCTCTAAAGTGACATGTATGACATGTATGGTATTTTTTGAATCCAGAGAACAGTATAAGTGGGCATATAATTTTCTTACTTATTTGGTATGTTTCAATAACAGATTCCTGGATAGATAACTAAATGTAAAAGGCATTTTTCCCACTCTATGCTCAAAAAGTACGGTCTAACTCTAGGAATATCAGTCAAGATGAAGCACACTTTGCTATGAAAGCATACAAATCAAGAGTGTTGAAACAAATACATTTATTTTTGCATGTCTGGCAAAGGTCATGATCACATGTACATATGGCTAATTAAGATTCTTCATTCCATGGTAGAGTGAATACCTCTGAGCATACTAGATTTAAGACAGGAGAAACAAAGTTATTTTAATGATATTATTTTTCCATATGAAGACAATATATTGTTTTATTTCAATCAGTGTGCCAGATGTATAGTGCCTCTCCTCTACAACTTCTCATTTATATTTTCTACAGAGAGAGATAAGAGGCTAGCTTCTTGGAATGAACTGTATATGAATAGAAGGAAGCAAGAATTGTAGAGACAACAATACATTCCAATGTCTAGGGCTGTATTCCCCCTTGTACATACATTGTAATTATATACTGACCTTTGAGATCAGTGGCTGGTTACTTATGGGATAATATGATTAAAGTATACGTAACAAGTATGTTAAATTATTTTTAATGCAATTCTAGTGGAGGAGATCTGTGTAATTCGTTAATTCCGTTTCATTCTAGAGGCATCTGAGATAATGTCCCTTGGGTCCAAGCATATAAACTAGACTAAGGCTCTATCCACACAGAGGCCACTTTGAATTTTGTTGGTTTTGCTTTCCTGATGATTGGTTTGCAGAAGAAAGAAACTTGTGGCTAGTTAGACAATGCAAAGGAAACACATTCACATTCTGAAGGATAATTTGTGGCATACACATAATTTTTAAATAAAATGTTATTTACTGTCATGTTTGGAGTAAACCTTGGTCTTACTCTTTCTTCCCTGAGACATAAATATTAAAGCACTTGTATTGCTTTTAATTTCGTGTGACATGCCTTGTTATTTTTATTTTGAAGGTAGATGGGGGATATTCTAAATGCCTTAGAAGTGTTTTTAGGATACCAAACTTTTGTGGCTGCCGATCTTTTGTATATCATAGAACTTTATCTGCTGATAGAGCTAAAGTAAACTGGGTAGGAGGAGGTTGTTGATGATCGTAGCTTGAATCTCAGGGGCACATCTCAGAAGGGACTGGAAAACTTATGGGGTCCAGGGAGAAATTGTTGGCTTTAGAAGTGGTCGTATAAATGTAAGAAAAATAATGCTGGAGATAAAGACAATGGGGATTAAAGCAGTAGTTGCTCTGTTGTGGAGGGTGGTGTACTGTGGCAGAGATAATAATCAGAAGAGATGTTGATGGTCATACAAAGTTTTTTTTTAAATGTTTTTTTATTTATTTCTAGGAGAGAGAGAGAGAGAGACAGCGTAAGCAGGGGAGGGTCAGAGAGAGAGGGAGTCACAGACTGAAACAGGCTCCAGACTCTGAGCTGGCAGTCAGCACAGAGCCCGACGCGGGGTTCGAACCCACGAACCGCGAGATCATGACCTGAGCGAAAGTCTTACGCTTAACCGACTAAGCCACCCAGGCGCCCCTGATGGTCATACAAAGTTTAATGATTCACTCAAACAAAGTTATATTCTTATTTCTAAATGTTATTAGAATTTATAAGCCTTGATATATTAAAATGAAATTGACCTGAGGCATACTATTAATAATAACTGATGATGATGATTATATTTACTATTGATGACTTCTATTTCATCCATCATCAGTTATTATAACAGGTTGCCAATATAAGTTGAAAATAAAATATATTTTCATTTCCTTCCTTATCTAGCACTGACTTAAAATAGCTGTCAGATAGCTATAAATCTTTTTTTCTTTTAGGCTTTTCCAATCATTTAATCACCATGATGTTCTGGAAGCATGTTCCCTTTTTTAAAAATTCTAATTATCTTCTGTAATTGCTTGGGCAAGTGTCAATGATCTACTAGAGGTGCCTTGGTAAGGAAATTGGCCTTTTACCCCAAATTTCAGATATTTTCTTAAAAATTTTTCAATGTTGATTTATTTTTGAGAGGTAAAGAGGGACAGAGCATGAGCAGGGAAGGAGCAGAGACAGAGGGACACAGAATCCGAAGCATGCTCCAGGCTCTTAGCTGTCAGCACAGAGCCCGTCACAGGGTTCGTACCCATGGACGGCGAGATCATGACTTGAGCTGAAGTTGGACACTTAACTGACTGAGCCACCCAGGCGCCCCTCAGACATTTTCTTAAAGAAAGAAGCTATAGAGCTCTAATTGGAGAGACACGTGTTTTCAGATCACACAAAATAAAGGATTTATTTTTGCACTCATTCTCAAATTCATTAGGAGCGATAAAGAGTGCTGTTTCAAATGAGTACTCTGTAGCTGATTGGTTTGGTTCCTGACTCTGACATATACCAGCTATATAATCTTTGTAATAGCTTTCCTTACCAAACTCAGTTTCCTCATCTGTAACATGTGAATAATATTAGTGCCTACCCCAAAGAGTTGAAGGATTCCATTAAATAATTGACATAAAGCACTTTGTTTAGCATCTAGTTCTTTTAGATGCAATTCTTTTAGCATATACTAAATCCTATGAAGGCAGAATTTTTGTTTAGTTGATTACTGGATTTGCAGCACTTGGAACAGAGATTGACACATAGTAGGCAGCTGATACTCCTTGCCAAGTGAATAAACAAATTTCAAGAAGCAATGATCTGCATTTGCTGATTTTAGAATATTGGAGCTGGTATATTATTAGGCTCCAATCTTCAGTAAAAGTTTAAGGTTAATCCTTTGATCCCCACTAAGGAGAAAGATTGCCAATGTGGGACAAATTCAATGAAACATTTCAGCCGAGAACTAGGAATGGGAATATTTAGTGGGACAATAAAATAGGCAAAAGTTTTTTCTTTCTGTGTTGAGTGTTCTTCTGGAATCATTTTCTCTTCTGTTTATCTTCCTTTTTGGAATTTGTTTTTCTAGAGCATATCTGGAAGCCTTGATGAGTATTGCTTTTCTATTTTTAAATTTATGTTCCATGTAGCAAGGGCAGAGAAAGGGACCACAGATTTGTACTAAGTATCTAGTTATCCCTCTTGCTTGCTTCAAAGCATCTTTTAGAATATGTCTCCTCTACCCCCTTCATTATGAAAGAATATTTGCTTCAAGAAAAATGCAGATCATTTAAGTGTCCAGGGCTATTAATGCAATAATAGACTTTGATATGTAATACAGCCTCTCCATATACTGGAAACTGTCTTCACGCTAACATTTATTTTACTGGGCCTCCTATATAGAAACCAAGGAGCTAACGCTATGGTGGAAACTTCAAGAAACTTGAAATGACCTCAAGAAGCTTACAATATGTGGCTATTAATCTTTAAGATCTGATGAGAAATAGACTTGCTTTAACTGGAAACTTTCAAAGCTAAAGCAACCAGCCACCTCAGATTTATCCCTTAACAGAAGTCTCTCTTGCAGACCATGTACATGATGGCCATACAGCTTGGTTGATACGATATTTCATAAGCTGAGAGGAGTTTTTCTTAACTGAAGGTGCATAATGGTCATGGCTCTTCAAATAAACCACCACAAGAAAAGTTGTGCTTTTTTTCTGAATAAGTTGCTGTGCTCATATAAACTTTTACAGCATTTTAATGTGAACCACTTATGGTGTTTAGTATGTTTCTATCCTCAGTAAACATACTGAAAACATAGTATGTGCTCAATAGCCATTCATTTCTTTAACCAATACCTAATTATTGAGTACCTACCTATTAGTTACCAGGCACTATATCAAAGCAGGGCATATTGCTGAGAAAGACATCAGAGACTCTGCCCTCATTCAATTATAAGGCAGAAGAAGTAGACATTAACTTAAAATGACATAATTAATATATTAAAATGTTGATAAGTACTCTTAAGGAGCTATAGGATTCTATAAGATTAATTTGATTAATTCATACCTTAAGCTTTTTATTTTAATCCAATTTCTGGATGTACACATAAGTTATGATTAACATGAAAATAAAATAGTTTCTTCATTGGCCAAATAAAATAATTTTAATATTCTGCTAACTACAGTGATTACTTTGACTACGATATTACTAACATAATTGCTGATGGATCTCAGCTGAGTGGATAGTGATCCCAAACTGCTCGTTGAAACAGACCTTTAAAAAATAAGGTTTGGGAAAAGAGCCCAGTGGATTTGGCTATGTAAACATGCGGAAGGGTTGAAAGAGCCACATCAAATAGACTCTGAGGCCGCCAAGCCGATGAAGACTTCACCAAGTCAGTGGTGGGTCAAATGGAAGGATTTGCATTTTCATTACTCCTGTGTTGGGTCTGTTGCCATCTTTATATCTGCAGTCTGCCCTCCCTCCCCCCATGTCCCTTTCTGTCTGTGTCCCTCTCTGTCTCTCCTCCCTGCCTCCCTCCCTCCCTCCTGCTGTAAAAGTTTAAAATAGAGGAAAAAAAGAATAGTTATTGACGACGGCTCTAAAAAGCACACCTCTAATGGCTAACATAAAACACATGCGAACTTTTCATCTGAACCCTGAATTGTGGAAGTCGCCCAAAGGAAAGGAGAGGCAAGGGTCTTCTCTGCATTGCTTTCAGTCCGTGAGTCTAAACTGTTCACAAATATCACTGACTCAGGGCCTGGCCAGAAGCTGTAGGGACGAGCGGGGAGAAACCTGATTGCATTTGACAGATGTGAAACATGCAAACTCTCCCTTGTCCTTTTTCCTGAGTCATGCCTCTTTTGGATAATACGCTTTGGGAGAGATGTGATGTGATTTGATATGAGAGAGAGAGAGAGAGAGAGATGCATAGATAGATGGGTGGATAGATAGATAGATAGATAGATAGATAGATAGATAGACAGACAAGTAGACAGCATGGGATAGGATTAAAAGGGAAATCCTTTCCCCACCTTCTTTTAAGACATTCAGGTTATGCTGAGACACATCTTTGTGTCCTGAGCTATGGCAGAGCTAGATTGCTGAATGAGATAAAAGTTGCAAATTTGTAATGAGAATTCTGACTCTGTCATTTATTTACTCTTCCAAATAAAGAGGGTACATTTTGGAATCAAGTGGGCATGCGTTCAAACCCTGTAAAAATTTCAGCTTTTTTATATGCAACATAGTGACCGTGCTATTTGCTCTAATATCAGCTCTTCACTCTACATAGATTTATTGAAGTACTGCCGTATGTCGAGAAAACTTCAGAGTGATGGGAGAATAGCAGTGAACATGACAGACTGAGTTGTAACTTCATGAAGATTACCTTCTACATATTGTTATTGGAACGAAAGGAATATGTCCTTTTTTATAAAAGGTTTGTGATAGATATTTTTTAACCCCTATGTACAACATATAACTAGGAAATTTTAATCAGTCTAGAGCCTATAAAGAATGATACTTTTGATTTAAAGTTTTATTCTTATCAGATGGCTTTGATACTCTTTCTCTTAATTACATAAGCATTGGCATGTGATCTGCTTAATGAGCTTTAGCAGACATCTCACAGTTAAAAAGCCTTTATTCCATCGTCTATAGCCTATTGTTTAAGTACTTTGGTGTAGATGTTATAAAATTCATCTATATTTAGAATTATCTCTTATAATTCCAGAATGTGAGTCTTCGACCCCAGCCACACTGTCTGCTCTGTTTCTTCCAAGCTGTGCACATATCCACACCATTTCACCAATAGGAATATCTTTCTATACCCCATAGCCTATTGAAATGCTACTCATGCATCAAGATCTCATGCAAGTCCTGCATCCATTATGACATTTTCCCTGACTGATCTAGTGTGCTTTGAGTTTCTTCTTCTTTCATTGCTTATAGCTACAATCACCATATTTCCTGAATCATACCCATGTTATATGTGGTGATTTGTTCTCTAATTAGACTGCTATAAATTGTAACATGTTTTTTTCCAGAGCTTTTTCTGCCTACTGGGTTAGACCATACAAGCTCCAGATAAGCACTTAACTGAAGGAGCAGATGATTCAATCAAACAATCATACTGCATTTTGTCTATTCTCTTCTACAGATGGTTCAAATGTCATCAACTTATTTGGGCAATTAATGTGAGGGAAGAGCTATGGTATGGGAGAGTAATTTCTGGCTTTCCTCATATCTCAGCACACACCAGTGTATATATGACTTGACGCAGGACCTGGGTCTTACAGGGATTTGTACTGGGAAAGCGCCCATCTGGGTGCATCAGGGGGAATGAAAAAAATGTTCATGTAAGGATTGCTTCCACATTCTCCTTTTGGTGAGTGATGGAGAGATGAAGCCTCGTGGCCTACAGAAAAACATACAACCATTAAACATAGTCCTCAGATGGGATCCTGGCAACCAATCAGAATTATGTTTTCTTGAAAGCTAAAATCACTTATTATGTCACATTCTAAAACCATAAATGGCCTCTAATGAGTAATGTAACAATTGCAAGAAATAGCACAAATGAAAACCTCTCAATCTATTTTGATGAATAATAATAAAAGAGGAATGGCAATTATTCAGTGAAAGACAGAATCACAAACTTTTCCCCCCTTCCCTGCTGTCTCTCTTCAGCTATGTCTTTATGTTTCTTCCAGATCCAGCACTAACCTGCATTCCGAATGAAATCAATGTAACTACTAAAGTGTAAAATGCTGGGCCATTATAGTGATGATCTTTGTTCTGCCATTGCTGACATCCAAATTTACTGATATTGATATAGTAAGCCATTTTGTGTTTTCATTTGTATAAACCAAATGTGTGGCTTAGCTTATTGATTTTGTAATCAAGATATAGTTTACTGAAGTGTTTATAAAATGAACTTGTAAACACACATTCTTTACTCACTCATTAATCCAACAGGCATCTCTTATGCCCTTTGCTGATGTCTATAGAAAATTTAATCTAGAGGGACTGGTACATGTGAAAATGGCATATGAGTGAAGTTGGCTATTGAGGCAATTCATTCAAGAAGTTAGAAGAAGACCATACGGGAAAGATGAGTAAAAGGGAAATAAACTAAAACTACGATGATAGATTTTGTTTTTAATAAGGAGGGAATAAATAGTGGAAAAGTAAAGTTAAGACGATATTGGAGAAAAAAATTCAAATTTAAGGATTAGGAAACAGAATAAGAACAGATTCTTCATACCTCTTCACATACAATACCTAACTTAACCCTCAAATAATTTTGTTATAAATTAGTATTGTAATTAATATAAATTATAAATTTGGATAATTTATATTAATAAAATTAGGATTAATAAGATTAGGATAAATTAGAATAAAAACTACCAATTAGAATATTCAAATTCAGTTAAGGTTAAGGTATTTTCCCAAGTCATATGCTTAAATATTCACTAGAAGCAGGACTGTTTTGTTTATTGTTTGTTTATTTCATGTCCTCAGGGATGAAATTAAGGACACAGTTGAAGAGAGTCGTTTATTTTTTTTATTGTTTTATTTTTATTTATTTTGGAAGGAGAGAGAGAGAGAGCACGAGAAGGGGCAGAGAGAGAGGGAGACAGAATCCAAAGCAGACTCCAGGCTCTGAAGTGTCAGCATAGAGCCTGACACAGGGCTCAAACTTGAGAACGGGGAGATCATGACCTGAGCTGAAGTCGGATGCTTAGCCGACTGAGCCAGGTCGCCCCAAGAGAGTAGTTTTTAAAAGGAGAAGCCATCTCTTTTTCTAAGGGAAGATAGGAAGAAATTTTCTGTGTGACAAAATGCAGGGAGTTAAGGATGTGTAGATACCGGAACAGCGTGGGAATGCTCTAGAGTATTATGGGGAGCTAGAAGATCTAAAATGTCTGCTGCAGACATGGAGTTCCAAAAAGAAAAGTAGAAAACTTTTTGAGCAATTAGAGACAGGTTGCACCTAAAAACTGTAGCTGCATCATGGATAGGTCAAGTTTGCTCATGATGTACCTTTATTTAGGAATACTCTATAGTATTCTAACATGCACTTATATTTGTCAGTGGACTGCGGCTAAACCCACCCTTTGAACTGCACAGTTCAGTTTAAATTCTTTAGCTTCCGGGGCGCCTGGGTGGCTTAGTCGGTTAAGCGTCCGACTTTCGCTTAGGTCATGATCTCGCGGTTCGTGGGTTCGAGCCCCGCGTCGGGCTCTGTGCTGACTGCCAGCTCAGAGCCTGGAGCCTGTTTCAGAGTCTGTGACTCCCACTATCTCTGACCCTCCCCTGCTCACGCTGTCTCTCTCTCTCTCCTAGAAATAAATAAAAATATAAAAAAAAAACTGCTAAATTCTTCAGCTTCCTTGTTTTTATTTTCCCGTATAAAATCAAAAGCCATAGACCAGTTATTATCATCCCCATTTTATAGTAGAGAAAACTGAATTTTTAATATATTAAGTAATTATAATCACATCTCTCTGTCAGTCTTGTTGTCCTAGAAGATGCATTTTTATCTCTTATACAAGAATAGTTCCTCCAACCACGTAATAGACCCTATGACATCTGGCATTCTCTAAGACTTCTTCCTTCAGTATCCCCGGTCCACCCCACCCCCCACCCCAGCTTTTCCTTTGACCCTGGTCCTTTTCCTTAGTTTAGAAACATGATCAGTCTTACCTCTTATATATTAAAGAAAAATGCCTTTCTTCCATCTGTTGTTTCCATTTCAAGTTCTAAGTCTCTCCGTCTGTTAATGGGTACCTGAAGAATGGTTAAGAATATCTGACTTATTAACTGTGGGATCTCAGGCACATTGCTTAAGCTTTAAAGGCCTCAGTTCTATCACTTTAAAGTGAGGATAAGAATACTTTTTGAAATAGATTTTCATGATTAATGGCTTAGTTACTACAGAGCACTTGGCACGGAGCCTGACACATGGCAAGCACTCAAAAGACTAAATAATTATAATAATAATAATTATTATTACACTAATGGCAGATAAGCTTCTTGGAAATGCAATCTATACGTGCCCTCGCCCTCTCCAATTCTTTATCTCCTATTTACTCTTTAATTCAATGAACCTAACCTAAAGACTGTGTTAAAATTCTCATTGCTAAGGTTGCCAATGTCTTTCAAAATAAATACGTTCACTGGACCTGTTTTATATTCTCCTTCTAGATCTTTCTACAACATTGAGACCAATGAATGATTATTCTTTCGAAAAACTCTTTTTACAATGGTTTCTGTAATGCTGTTATTTTTTTTAAATTTTATTTTAATCTTCCCATTTCTCCACTCAATAGCCCTGTTGTTGAGTCCTTTTTCCTCAAGTTTCTCCCTAAGAGTTTAAATGTCCTGGAAGTATTTTATTGAACCCTTGCTTTCCTAGCCTTGTATGTGTATGTTCTCTTTATTTAAAGATGGAACTGCAAAGTTCCTGTGCACTAATGATTTCTGAATTTTTGCTACATAAATTCTATACCCCATTATCTATGAAACTTTCCATTCGAATGTCCCATTGTGGTCTGAAATATGCTATGTCCATAATTAATAAAAATACCTCCTTTTCTCACTTTGAAACATTCTCTTTTAATTGTATTTCTTTACCTTTTGAGAAACCAAGACAGAAACATGGATATAAATGCAGACACTGCTCTAATACCCCCTTAGCAGCCAAGTTCTGCAGACTATACCCTCCGGAAAGCCCCCTTCTAATCCACTCCTTTTCCATCCAGGCGAGCACAGAGCCTTGGGCTCTTCCATTAACCTTTCACAGTGTCTCTCTGCTTCCAGTCTCACCGTCTTCCAGTTTAGCCTCCACACTGCTTACAGAGTGATCTTTTTACTAACAACTTAAATTATTTTCATATCATAGAGAAAAACAAAACTGAAAGTGCTAAGCCTCACCCAGGGGTTTTTGATTCTTCATATTTCACCTGCAACCCTCCTCTGATCTACTTTCCAGTCCCATCTTCATTTTGCCACAGCTTTCTCCTATCAGAGCACTGCTAGCTTCTTTTCTTTCTGTCTGGCTCTCTCCTGCTATTTTTCACACTTAAATTTTCCTTCCCTCTAACTCTAAACAAATGTAAATGGACAGGTTTTAAGTGAAAAGAACATGTTGTAAATATATATATATATGTATATATAGTCATCTTATTTTTGTTAAAATCAGAAGAAAAGCCTAAAAGGAAAGACACTAAAATTAATACTGTTTTCCTCTTAGTGCCTGGAAGTGAAAGGATGTGAGGGAGGAGTGGTCTTAAAATAGTTACTTTGTTTTTTTTGATTTTTGAGGTTTTTTTTTTTAATGTTTTATTTATTTCTAGGGGAGAGAGAGAGAGAGAGAGAGAGAGCGTGAGCAGAGGAGGGTCAGAGAGAGAGAGAGTCACAGACTGAAACGGGCTCCAGGCTCTGAGCTGGCAGCCAGCACAGAGCTCGATGCGGGGCTCGAACCCACGAACCGCGAGATCATGACCCAAGCGAAAGTCGGACGCTCAACCGACTAAGCCACCCAGGCGCTCCTTAAAATAGTTTGAATAATTTGAATAATTTTAGCTTTCAGTGTTCTTTTTTATTTCTTTATTTCTTTAATGAAAACATAGAAACATTTTTTTCAAAATAAGCTTCCTTCTCTAGAATGCCTCTAGTATCCTACCAATGGTGCAATACAATTTAGACATCTCTCCTCTTTACTCAAATAACACCTTGTGCATACAGCCATTGCAAAATTAACTTATTTTCTAACTGAAATACTCATCTTCATTCTCATATTAGACCATATATGAGAATTCTTGAGACAAGTATCATCTTTAGAACTTCAACAATTAGCATACGACCTGGCACACTGCAGCCATTCAATATGTGTTTGGAAAGATGATGATTCACAACCTTTCCAATTGTATCACATTGTTCCCTTAAATCTCTCTCTCTCTCTCTCTCATATATACATACATACTATGTATATATTACATATATATTTATTAGAAAAGTGTTAGTGTTATGTGCATACTAAATAGTTCTAAAGGGTGTTTATACTTTGACTTGAGAGTCCTGCCCTGTAATACTACTAAACTTATATTACCTTATTTAAATTAATTGAGACTAACTTTCCATATTTGTCAAATTAGACGATTGATCAGCCACTTTTTAATTACTTGGTAAACTCTCAAGTTTTAAATTTCTAGCAGCACTTTATTGTTTAATTAACAGCTTTTTGAGTAATTCTAAATACATACTGATACATTAAATAATAGGAGCATGTGTGTTCTTTGAGTAGATTGCTGTATTTTCACATTTATTTTGTTTACCTTTCCTTTTCCATTTACTGACACATTAATGCCATTTTCCAATAAGAGTATATCACCTTATTTATATATAATAGCAACATCATAAATTGCTTGATCTATTGAAAACAATAAACTAAACATGTTTCAGAAGAAACTGGCGCCTTTCATTGGTATTATCTCCTTCAAGATGACAGGCGATCTCGGGAGGCCAGAGAATTCTTAGTTGCATGAGTTTGTGACTAATAGGTGGTTTGATGTGACAAGAGCTGGCTGTCTTGGGAAATTGAACTATCTTTATGCTCAATACCCTTTGTGTCTCATTCTTTGTAGGTTATTGTTGGAGGCCTGTGGGGACCTCTTTTACAGTTTGCATTCACACACAATATGAGATCAGCAAGAACTCTGTAGTTTTACTGTCATTATTGATCTGCTGCCATTCCATTCAGTAGCTAATTTGCTTGTTAGCAGTTATTTTAAAAGCTATTTATATTTTTTAGCATGATCTACGTTATGTACCAAATTTTATTTTATTTTTTTGCTGAATTAAAGAAAAATAGTATTAACAAAGACTGTACTTTATGCTAATTACTTCTGACTGGTGGTTTGTGGATAATTGTTTCGAAATCACAAGTATATTATTGTGAATTTGATATCTTCAATATGCAACATGTAATTTCAAACAAAATAAAGGGAAATAGTATATTCATAAGAAAATATCATTTATAAAACATCTTTTGGTCTATAAAATTTATATACAAATAGTAAGAATGGTGATGTATTAGGAATTCATGAACACTGCTCCTAAAGTTGGGATTTATTTGATGTCGAACACTCAATAAACGTGTGGGTTGATTGATTCTCTGTTCTGAAGGTGACCATAATACACCCTTCTTTTTCGTGCCAATTGTTGAAGGGAAACAAAGCTTCTTTCTGCTTCTCTGAAAAAAGAGATATGCTTCCACTTTCTGAAACCCCTTTCCAACACATATATTCATCTGGAATGACTTCCTAGTAAGCTGAGTGTGCATCAGCTTACTAGGAATAAGTGTGCATATGTGTATGTCCCCCCACACCCCCCACCCCCACACACCAGAACACAATAACTAAGTAGGGAAAATCCATAGCTCTGGAAGAAACTAATAAAACACAAGGTGGAAAAAGTCAATAGGCTAGCATTATATGATATTTCCTGTTATTTAAATATACTAAGCCAGGAGATGAGGCAAGATGGTGGAGAAGTAGGGAGCTCTGTATGTTTCACTTGCTCCCATTTCTCAAACAAAGAAGGCCTGAAGCTATAGGACACTGAACCACAGGAGTCTGGGAGAAAAAGAGACAGAGTCCACTAAGAAGACAATCTCATAGGCGACGCCAGGAGAAACTTCCGTTGCTCTTCCACTTCGATCCCCAGGTGGGAAGCAGCCTGCCCTGTGGGATTTTATTTCAGGCGGTACCAATAAAGCATGCGGATTAAGACCTGGAAACGAGGTGGGGCTTGGGACATAGAACACGGCCCAGCTTGGCTCTGCCTGTGACACAGGGAGATGGGACCCAAAAGAGTGATTTGCAATGCTTGTCTCAAGAAGGGACTGGGGCAACACCATCTGTCACCCCACAGTCACCAAGATGGGACCTCTGGGGGCGGCCGAGGAGAGGCAGTGGAGGTTAAGACCTGCCTACACCAAACCATGTCCATCCCCACTAGAGGGCTGCTTTTTATACCAGAGCCTGGGGAAAGACCAGCATGGATGCACTGCTGTGATTAATTCTAGATCAATTCTTTCTAATCAGATATATTTTCCCTTGTCTCATTCGTATCCCTCCCCTATGCTGGACTGGGCACTCTGGACATTGGTTTGCTTAAATAGTCACATTTAATCCATTATCTAGATGTATACTCTACACCTCCACCTCTACCTTTCTATCTCTCTCTTTCTGGAGTAATCAGACTACATAGTTTATCTGAGTAACATTATCTTGGTTTCTTTCTCCTCGCCTCCTACCATATTCTCTCTTTCTCTCTCTGAATTAAACCTCTTAGTCTCTCTGCCTGGTTAATGTCCAATTTTGCTTTTCCCTCGCCCTGTCATTTCTCTCTTTGTATATGCTCTTCCATTAGCACTGCATACACCCTGCTCTTTATTTGTAGCTGGGAATTCTGGTTTTATGCTTTCAGACTGTCTTTTGTATTTTGGGTTTTTTTTTCCTTTTTTCTTTTCTTTTTTTTTTCTTTTTCTTTTTCACTTTCGGTTTGCTTGTTTGTTGGATTTGCCTGTGCATTTCATGCCTTTGTTCCTGTGTGTTTGTCTGTCTTTTACTTTCGAGGACTACCTCAAGAAACAAACCAAAGTACACGTGGTGGAGAGTCCCAAATACCACTATGAGTAGGGAAATAAAATAACCAAAGCCATAAAGAGAAACCAAGAGACACCACTAAAAGAACACTTCCTGAATGGATAGGCCCTGGACAGTCAATGAGCCTTCTTTAATATAGCAGAACTCTCAGGTGTAGAGTGCATAACAAGCTTTTAAAACTAACAAGAGACAGAAAGATAGCAAAAATGACAAAACGGAAGAACTCTCCTCTGAAGCAATTCCAGGAAGAAATGACAGCTAAAGAACTGCTCAAAACAGATGTAAGCAACATAACTGAACAAGAATTTAGAACAATAGTCATAAAATTAATTGCAGGGCTTGAAAAAGGCATGGAAGACAGTAGAAAAGCTATTGCTACAAAGACTATGGAGCTTAAAAATAGTTGTGATGAATTTTAAAAATGCTATAAATGAAGTGCATAATAAAACGGAGGTGTCCAATGCATGGATTGAAGAGGCAGAGAGGAGAATAGATGAAATAGAAGACACAATTATACAAAAAGAGGAAGCCGAGAAAAAGAGAGATAAACTGATCCAGTAGTATGAAAGGAGAGTTCGAGAACTGACTGATACAAGCAAATGGAACAATATCCATATCATAGGAATTCCAGAAGAGGAAGGGAGAGGGAAAAGCGCTGAAGGAGTCCTTGAACAAATTATATCTGAGAACTTCCCCAATCTGGGGAAGGAAACAGACATTGAAATCTAAGAGGGACAGAGAACTCCCCTCAGGCGTAACTTGAATTGATCTTCTACACGACATATCCTAGTGAAACTGGCAACATATAAGGACAAAGAAGGAATTCTGAAAGCAACTAGGGATAAAAGGGCCCTACCATACAAAAGGGAGGCCTATCTACTGAAGTAGTTGCAGACCTATCTACTGAAACTTGGCAGGCCAGAAAGGAATGGCAAGAAATCTTCAATGTGATGAACAGAAAAAATATGCAGCCAAGAATCCTCTATCCAGCAAGCCTGTCATTCAGAATAGAAGGAGAGATAAATGTCTTCCCAAATAAACAAAAATTAAAAGAATTCATCACCCCTAAACCAGCCCTACAAGAAATCCTAAGGGGGACTCAATGAGGGAAATGTTGCAAGGGACACAAGGTACCAGAGTCACGACTACAAGCATGAATCCCACAAAGAACACAATGACTCTAATCCCATATTTTTCTATTATAACACTGAATGTAAACGGACTAAATGCTCCAATCAAAAGACATAGGGTAGCAGAATGGATAAAAAAACAAAATCCATCTATTTGCTGTCTACAAGAAACTCATTTTAGACCTGAGGACACCTTCAGATTTAAAGTAAGGGGATGGGGAATTATCTCTCAGGCTACTAAAAGCCAAAAGAAAGCTGGAGTAGCCATACTTATATCAGACAAACTGCCCTTTAAAGTAAAGTTAGTAACAAGGGATAAAGAAGGGCATTATATAATAATTACAGGTTTTATCCATCAGGAAGAGCTAACAGTTATAAATGTCTATGCACCAAATACGGAAGCAAAGCACCCAAATACATAAAACGATTAATCACAAACAGAAATAATCTTATGGATAAGAATGTGCTAATAACAGGGGACTTTAATACTCCACTTTCAACAAAGGATAGATCAACTAGACAGACAATCACTAAAGAAACAATGGACTTGAATGACACATTGGACCAGATGGATATGACAGATATATTTAGAACTTTACATCCTGAGGCCATGGAATTCACTTTCGTCTCAAGTGTACATGGCACATTCTTCAAGATAGATCACATACTGAGACATAAAGCAGCCCTCAATAAATATAAAAGAATTGAGATCATACCATGCACACTTTCAGATCACAATGCTATGAAACTTGAACTCAGTCACAGGAAGAAGTCTGTTAAACCTCCAAAAACATAGAGGTTAAAGAACACCTTACTAAAGAATGAATGGGCCAATCAGGAAATTTGAGAAGAAATTAAAGAATATATGGCAACAAATGAAAATGAAAAAACAACAATGCAAACTCTATGGAATGCGGCAAAGGCAGTCCTAAGAGGAAAGTACATTGCTCTCCAGGCCTATTTCAAGAAATTAGAAAAAGAGCAAATGCAAAATCTAACAGCGCACCTAACGGAACTAGAAGGAGAGCAACAAGAGCACCACAACCCTAGTAGGAGAAGAGAAATAATAAAAATCAAGGAAGAGTTAAACAATATAGAATCCAAAGAAACAGTTGAACACATCAATGAAACCAAGAGTTGGTTTTTTGAAAACATAAACAAAATTGACAAACCTCTAGCCAGGCTTCTCAAAAAGAAAAGAAAGAGAACCCAAATGGACAAACTCATGAACGAAAATGGACTTATTACAACAACCCCTCAGGAATACAAGCATTTATCAAGGAATAGTATGAAAAACTATATGCCAACAAACTGGACAACCTGGAAGAAATGGACAAATTCCTAAACACAGACTCACTACCAAAATTCACACAGGAAGAGAAAGAAAATCTTAACAGATCCATAACTAGTGAAAAAGTTGAATCAGTTATCAAAAATCTCCCAACAAATAAGAGCCCTGGGCCAGATGGCTACCCTGGGGAATTCTACTGGACATTCAAATCTGAGTTAATACTCTTTCTTCCCATGTATTCTAAAAAATAGAAATGGAAGGAAAACTTCCAGACTAATTCTACGAAGTCAGCATGATTTTGATTCTCAAGCCAGACAGAGACTGGCAATATCCTTGATGAATACGGAAGCAAAAATCCTCAACAAAATACTTGCAAATCGAATGCAACAGCACATAAAAAGAATTATCCACCAAGATCAAGTGGGATTCATTCCTGGGGTTACAGGGCTGGTTCAATATTTGCAAATCAATCAATGTGATACATCACATTAACAAAAGAAAAGATAAAAACCATATGAACCTGTCGATAGATGCAGAAAAAGCATTTGACAAAATACAGCATCCTTCTTAATAAAGACCCTCAAGAAAGTGGGGATAGAAGGAGCTTACTTAAACATCATAAAAGCCATTTATGAGAAGTCCTCAGCTAACACCATCCTCAATGGGGAAAACCTGAGAGCTTTCCCCTGAGATTAGGAACACGACAGAGATGTCCACTGTCGCCACTGTTGTTTAACATAGTGCTGTAAGTTCTAGCATCAGCAATCAGAAAACAAAAGGAAATAAAAATATCAGAATTGGCAAAGAAGAAGTCAACCTTTCACTTTTCGCAATGACATGATACAACAGACTCCACTAGAACCCTACTAGAACTGATCCATGAATTCAGCAAAGTCGCAAAATCAATGTACAGAAATTATTTGCATTTTTATACACCAACAATTAAGCAATAGAAAGAGAAATCAAGAAACTGATCCCATTCACAATTGCACAAAAAACATAAAATACCTAGGAATAAACCTAACCAAGGATATAAGAGATCTGTATGATGAAAACTATAGAAAACTTATGAAGGAAATTGAAGATGACAGAAAGAAATAGAAAAATATTCCATGCTCATGGATCGGAACGATAAATATTGTTAAAATGTCATGACTGCCCAAAGCAATCTACACATTCAATGCAATCTCAATCAAAAGTGCTCCAGCATTCTTCTCAAAACTAGGACAAACTATCCTAAAATTTGTATGGAACCACAAAAGACCCTGAATAGCTAAAATAATATTGAAGAAGAAAACCAAAACGGGAGACATCACCATCCCAGACTTTAGCCTCTACTACAAAGCTGTCATCATCAAGATAGTATGATGTTGGCACAGAAACAGACACATAGACCAATGGAATAGAATAGAGAACTCAGAATTGGACCCACAAATGTATGGTCAACTAATCTTTGACAGAGCGGGGGAGTAGCCAATGGAAAAAGGACAGGCTCTTTAACAGATGGTGTTGGGAGAACTGGATAGCAACATGCAGAAGAAAGAAACTAGATCATTTTCTCACACCATACACAAAAATAAACTCAAAATGGATAAAGGACCTGAATGTGAGACAGGAAACCATCAAAACCCTAGAGGACAAAGCAGGAAACAACCTCCATGACCTCAACTGCAGCAATTTCTTTGACTTATCCCCAAAGGCAAGGGAATCAAGAGCAAAAATGAACTATTGGACCTCATCAAGATTAAAAGCTTCTGCATGGTAAAGAAAACAATCAATAAAACGAATAGGCAATCAATGGAATGAGAAAAGATAGTTGCAGATGACATCTCAGATAAAAGGCTAGTATCCAAAATCTATAAGAAACTAACCAAACTCCACACCCAAAAAACAAATAATCCAGTGAAGAAATGGGCTGAAGACATGAACAGACACTTCTCCAAAGAAGACATCCAGATGGCCAACAGACACATGAAAGAATTACCAGTGTCCCTCATCATCGGGGAAATACAGTTTAAAACCAAACTGAGATACCACCTCATGCCAGCCAGAGTGGCTAAAATGAACAAGTCAGAAGACTATAGATGCTGGCGAGGATGTGGATAAACAGGCATCGTTCTACACTGCTGGTGGGAATGTAAATTGGTGCAGTCCCTCTGGAAAACAGTGTGGAGGTTCCTCAAAAAATTAACACTAGTACTCCCCTATGACCTAGCAATAGCATGCTAGGAATTTACCCAAGGGATACAGGAGTGCTGATGCATAGGGGCACATGTACCCCAATGTTCATAGCAGCTCTCTCAACAATAGCTAAATCATGGAAAGAGTCTAAATGTCCATTACTGATGAATGGATCAAGAAGATGTGATTTATCTGTTTAATAGGATACTATATGACAGTGAGAAAGAATGAAATCTGGCCATGTGTAGCAACATTGGATGGAACTTGAGGGTGTTATGCTGAGCGAAATAAGTCAGGCAGAGAAAGACAGATACCATATGTTTTTACTTATAGGTGGATTAGGAGAAACTTAACAGAGGACCATGAGGGAGGAGAAATGGAAAAATAGTTTGGGAGAGGGAGGGAGGTAGACCACGAGAGGCCCTTGAATACTGAGAGCAAACTGAGGGTGGGGGAGAGAAGAAGGAGGGTGATGTGCATGGAGGAGGGCACTAGTTGGGATGAGCAATGGGTGTTATATAGAAACCAACTTGACAGTAGACTTTGAAAGAAAAATAAATAAATAAACACTAAAAATCAGTGGGAAAAAAAAAAAAAGCCAAAACTTAATCATGTCAGATTCCAAGAAGGTTTTCTGACATAATGTAACTCACTGGACACTGGAAAATATGACATAAACTAAGTCACGTTTTGGGGTTCAGAAGCAAAACCACTTTAAAACTCAATAAAATGGGAAATGACTACAAAAAATATATACCATAAACTATTAAAATATATTTGGGATTACTTTATTTGTGTAGCTAATATACAAATGTATATGTGCATATATATGTATATATATGATTTCTATCTCTCTCTCTTTATCTCTATCTCTAATCTATCTCTACATCTATCTATCTTGTTGCTAAAAATGAAGGAACTGAAACGCCAAACATAATTATATGAGTTGGTGTTACTGCTGCCCTCTGCTGGTGGGGCAGGGATAGGTAGCGTTATCTTAGAAGTATAATGGCGTGGATTTTTAACCCAAGGCAATGAAAGGAACAATGTATAGAGTCGTCATGGCATTACAAAATGTAACTGAAACCCTTGCCTAAAATTTGGAGCATCAGATAGTCATAAAGACACCGAAAGGGAAGGCTAGTAAAAAAAAACAATCTGACTACCACACGGGAATATTATCTCAGATTTACAGTAGTAAGAAAAAACTCTCCATGAGAATTCAGCCATGCATACTCACATATTCTGAGCTAAGAAAGGAATAGCAAAAATACTAATAACAAAAATCGTCTTCAGACAGAGAAGCCTGGCAGAAGCTAATATAAAATTATTTTGCAGTTAACCTGCACAGTTTAGGATATAAGGAATTATCTGAAGAAAATAGAGACACTATGAAAATAAGGTTTGGATGGGGACGAGAAAAAGAACGTCTAGAATAAAAATGTTACTTGTTGAAATAGAAATACCAATGGAGGTGTTTAAAAAAAGATCAGAATCGTCTGAAGAATGAACTATGAAAGTGAATGAATGAGTTGAGAAAATTACTGATGTTGTAGCATAGACAGATAAAGGGAAAATATGAAAGAGGGTAAGAGGAGAAAGCCTCTATAAAAAGGGATAAAAATAGATACTAATTGAATGGCTAGTATAAGAGAAGAAAGACAAATCA
Organism: Hyaena hyaena; assembly: GCF_003009895.1. Lineage (NCBI taxonomy): Eukaryota > Metazoa > Chordata > Mammalia > Carnivora > Hyaenidae > Hyaena > Hyaena hyaena. Next base: position 879,388 of record NW_024081078.1, on the reverse strand, counting down.
TAGTGAAAGGGACGAGACAATATTTGAAAGTGACTGATAAGTTTTCCAAATTTATGACAGACATCAATCAAACTCATTAGAATCATCAGATTTAAGATGGTGAGACTACAATTGGATAAATATAAGTAAATCCACCTCTAGATATATCATATAGTTGAAGAACATAAAAAGCAACAGGGAGTAGAAGAAAGAGAGAGATAACCTACAAAGAAAAGGGGACATAAAAGGTATTTGTGAATAAAGAAACTAGGGATTAATGTAAATGGATATTGATTATCCAAAAAATAAGAATAATAAAAATAAATATTAATAAAATACTATAATACGTTAATATGTAAAGTGGGTGAGTTATTGTGGATATAACACACTGAGATCCTGTGTTAACCCAAAGATTAATAGGATTAATAAAAGTTAAACTTTGCTAAGTCAAGCATTGATATTAAAAATATAGGACAAATTTCAAAAAGTAAAAATACAAGTAGAGTGAATGAAAGAGTAACAGGATAATTGATTAATTGTGTAGAAGACAAGCATGAACCATAAAAAGAGATTTGTGAATGAAATGACTAATAACTAGAAAACACACAATCATATGGTGGTATTTATTACAAATTTATCAATAATCATAATAATTATGAACAGAATAAATATCTTTAAAGTGATTCTCAGATGAAAGGACAAATGTTACATGCAGTTTTAGGAGTTATCTGATATAAAATACAGATGGTAAGGGGAAGGAAAAACACAGTAGACAAATGATAACCAACTAAAAGCTGATACAGTGAGATTAATATCCTTCTACTGTGAAAAGGTATTTTCCCCTTTCTTCAGTTATTGGTTTATGAGCAACAAAACCTCTAAAGTTCCTAGAAATGATTCCTACATACATATGTATATAATGCATATACATACATGTATGTGTTTATAAAATATTTGCTATTAATAAATAGTAAAATATTAACTACTAGCTTATAAAACTTTGTCTTAAGATATTGAATAATACCTTTGTATTCCATAAACAAAACTCAATTTTCAATTCCAAGAAACTTAGAGATTTAAATATAAAAAGCAAAATTTGGAAGCGATTAGCAAAAACCAGAGGTAATGTCTTTATTAATTTACTATAAAAGTATAGTAATTAAGATAATATGATATTGGCATTGATATGGACAAAAACTTAATGGAAGAGACCCTTGAAACTAATTCATGTATATGTCGACATGTTGTGGTAGAAGGCACATTAAAAATGAGTGAGAATAGGGCTTCCTGGGTGTCTCAGTTGGTTGAATGTCCAGCTCTTGGTTTCATGATCTCAGGTCATGATCTCCTGGCTTCATGGATTCAAGCCCTGCATCGGTCTCTGTGCTGGCAGCACAGAGTCTGCTTGGGATTCTCTTTCTCTCCCTCTCTGTGCCCCTCCCCCACTCATACTGTCTCTGTTTCTCATGAAATAAATAAACTTAAAAAAAATAAGTGTAGAGTGGATGAAAAAATTATATTTCAATTATTTAATTACATGATAAGAGATAAAATTATATACCTACATCTTATGCCATTCAACACATTAATTTCAAATGCAAAAAGATACCTAAAGTAAAAGCAAAATATTATAAGTATTTAGAAGAATCAGACAAATACGATAAAGTCTTCAGAGTAGGGAAGAATTTCTTTCAAAAAGACATAAAAATACAAACTATGGAAAAGATTAATGTAATTTGCCACCTTAAGTAAAACCATTAATAAAAGAACAAGTGTCATAAAGGGAAAATTTGTATATGGAGAGTGATATTTGCAACCCATAAAAATTACAAAGAATTTATATTCTTAATAGTCACAGAACTACAAATTATTAAGAAAGAGTTGAATTGCTCATAGAAAATATGAGAATATGAACCAAAATTCTGACAGGAGGAAATAAGTGGACAGTAAGATACAAAAGTATATTCAATCTTATTTGTAACCAAATCAAGTAATATGAAAACAATAACAACATAAAGTTTCATACCTCTCAGATCAAAAATACTAAGTCTGGTAACACTGACGGTTGGTAAAGGGAGGAAATGTGGACACTCCGGACTTAGATGATTGCAATTTAGACAGTAATAAAGCAATCTCTTTGCAGTCAAGAAAACAAATCTTTCCCAAACTGTGTGTGTGTGTGTGTGTGTGTGTGTGTAGAAAAAAGTATTTTCAGGTACACATTTTGTGATATGTTAAATAATGCATACAAATTAAATTGCATTCTTAGTAAAGAGCTGCCACTCTGATCATTTTAGGGTTTTTTTTAATGTTTATTTTTGAGAAGAGCACAAGTGGGGGAGGAGCACAGAGACGAATACAGAGGATCTGAAACGGGCTCTGTGCTGACAGCAGTGAGCCCGATGTAGGGCTCGAGCTCACTAAGCAATATCATGACCTGAGCAGAAGTCAGAGGCTCAACTGACTGAGCCACCCAGGTTCTCCCACTTGGATCATTTTAAAAGGTGGCATGCCCCTCTTAAAGAAATGCTTTAGATAAATAACCACAGTTGCTGGAAGGAAATATTTGCACAATGGGGTGTTTATTTTAGAACGGAATCTACCTAAAACAGCTACATTGAATCAGCCCTAATTACAAATTTTAGTGAACTTCTATGACTATCTGAATAGTTTCTGAAAAGTTCTTTTAAGAAGCCTTTCTTCGGGGGGCACCTGGTGACTCAGTTGGTTAAACATCTGACTCTTGATTTTGGCTCAGGCCATGGTCCCAGGGTTGTTGGATCAAGCCTGGTGTTGGGCTCCGTGCTCAGCATGGAACTGCTTGAGATTTTCTGTCTCTTCTTATGTCCCTCTGACCTGCTTATGTTCTTTCTTTCTCTCTCTAAAATAGAAGAAAGCAAGAAACCAAGGAAGGAAGGAAGGAAGGAAGGAAAGAGGGAGGGAGGGAGGGAGGAAGGAAGGGAGAAAAGAGAAAGAAAGAAAGAAAGAAAGAAAGAAAGAAAGAAAGAAAGAAAGAAAGAAAGAAAGAAAGAAAGAAAGAAAGAAAGAAAGAAAGAAAGAAAGAAAAAGAAAGAAAGAAAGAAAGAGAGAGAGAGAGAGAAAGAGAGAAAGAAAGAAAAAGAAACCTTTTTTTCTCCCATTCTGGGCTTTCAAATATGTCCTAACTCAATGTTTGGAAGAATAAAAAGGAACATAAATTTCACTTGTATCTACTAATTCTTTAAACTCTCTTATTTCTTTCATTAATTTCTCTTTCAAACTAGGGAGGAACTAATTTAAAAAAAAAAACCTATAAGTTTTAGTGAAACCTAAGATAAAATTGAATCAACAATGTAAAAAATGCTAAGTTATATTAAATATTTAGAGTCTAGATTAATTTTTAAATTTCCCCCAGGTCGGACTTAAAATACCTCAATACGTTGACAGTGGGTCCATTTCTGGGTCAGGTTAAAAGAGCATTGACCTTACTGGAAATTGTATTTGAGTCTGCCAGGGCTCAGTTACTCTGAAGCATTTAAACTAGGTTACCCTTATTCCTGGAAGTTCAGAAAGACTTTGAGATGTTATAAGGACATAGATAGTATTGAGGGAGTCAAGTTTTAAAAATCTTTCCCTTCCATATTCATTTTTTCCCTAAAACTATTCTGTTGCAGAAAAAAACATGACATCGAAGCAACTTTCAGGTTCTCCTTTGTTATATATTTTTTAGTTACACCAGTCCCACTCTACAAAGAAAGACATACCTCCCACCCATCCTGAATCTTAAAAAGATACGTTCTCAAGACTTTGTTTCTTTGGTAAGAAGAAACAAATCAGTCTTTAGACTGGCAGAGACTTCTTTATTCAAGGCATGAACAAAGCACAGTGAAACTTAAGTTATCTTTCTGTATCTTACTGCACATGCCTGTTAAGGCTAAATTATGGCATTAGAAACAGAGTACCTGGGTTGACTTTGGGAAATGTTAAACTAAATATTTTGTACAGCATTAATTGTCTCACCTCTTCCATCCCTCAATGTGATAAAGAATGCACATTTCTCAGGGCTGAAGGCAAAATAGAGAGCTTCAGTAAAAATATTGCCTGTCATATCTATCTACCTACATCGATCTGTTTATATCTATCTACCAAATATCTATCTATCTATCTATCTATCTATCTATCTATCTATCTATCTATCTATATCTATCTATCATCTATCTATCTATCTATCTATCTATCTATCTATCTATCTATTTACCTATCTATCGTCTATCTTTATCATCATCTATCTTGTTTCACTCTTATAGATGCATGTCCTGAGAAATATGTACTGAGAAATCTAGTGCACATAAGTAAGTGAATAGCATAAATGCGATTAATAGGATCCTTGATAAAATGATGAATACCTGTGATGTTAGCTTGCATCTTTGTCTTTCAATCTCAGGAAAAATTGTGATATTTTACCAAATTGGTAAAAAATTAAAATAAAAAGAAAAGAACCAAGGCTAAGAACAATAAGGACACAATTCCTACAAAATAATATACTTTAGAAAGCCACATAGACATATTTGATAATTTAAATGAAATGGGCAAATTCTTCAAAAAATACAAACTACTAAATAACTTTAGAAAAGCAGGTAATATAAGTATGCATGAGCCTATTAGTAAAAGTAATTAAAAGACTTTCATTCTTAGTTTACTAAGAATTTTCAAATTATGAATTAATGTTGAACCTTATTAATGCTTTCTCTACTTTTTCTTATCATATAATTATGTTTATTTTTTCTCCCTCTTAATGTGGTTGTCAGAACTGTTATGGGTCTGATATTTTACCCTACTTGCAAGCTAACAAGTTAGGCTGCCACAGCTTTATGGATGCTGGTAAAAAAAAGGTATGTATGTGTATATACACATATATGAATATATATTTCTCTCTCTCTTTAACTTTTAGCACAAAGTAAAAGTCTAAAATTTAATACTGTTGCTACTTGCTTCCTGAAAAATGTAAGAACTTCAGAATGCTTAAATTCTAATCATCTTCTGTCTTTTATGCTAACTATTGACCAGTATTTGACTTTCCTCTGTCCAAGTTTATAATTTTGCTTATATATTTATGTTATGTTTAGCCACTTGGTTACTAATTTCATTTTTTGCCTTGTTTCTTGCATCATAGTTCTCACTTTGGGATCCAATCATGCCTTCCTAAAATACTTCTTTTTGTTAAGGGTGACTCAATTTTCTTTCTCAGGAAATGTCTTTCTCTCTCTCTGTCTCTCTGTCTCTCTCTCTCTTTCAGAAGTGATGATTTTACTAGATATAAAATGTCTAAGTAGACAAGCATTTTTTCCTCAGCATTTTGAAAGTAGATATTTTCTGCCAGTCTCATTGTAGTCTTTGGTACTCATTTTCCCTCAAGATGCTTTTAAGATCTTTTCTTTGCACAGAGAGGCATTCTGCCATTTTACTCTAATGTCACATTTATTAATATCTACCTTTGCAGCATGAGTACTCAGCTGAAGATTGATCAAGTCACCTATTATAACTCCCAATCTTTTCTCTCTCACTTTTTCTTTTTTTCTTTCCAGCATTCTTATTAGGCAAGTTGTGGACTTACCATTCTTTCCTTTACAGCATTCATTTACTCCTTCAGATTTTCCACTCTAATCATCTCTTTGTGCTATGTTCTGGGGATAGTCTTCAGATCCATCTTCTGCTTCACCAATCCTTGCTTCAACTATGTCTAATATGCTATTTGACGAATGCATTTAGGTGTTAATTTTAAAAGCAAACTAATTTAATGTTTTGAAACTTTATTGGTTTATTTTTCCATTTTCCTATATTTAAAAAATATGCCAAAATTATGCCATATAATTTTGATTATTTTACATATGTTTATTGGAAAGCAATTATTAGATTCTTATATCATCAGAATTTCCTGGTCTTCTAAATACCTACATACTGTGTTTTTAGCCTTTGCCCATAGTGGAAGGAAAAAAGAAAAAAATCTTCTGTGAACCATAAAGAATAAGTTTTATTCATTTAATAGGTTTAATCTTACTTAATCTATATGTTTGTTGTGAGATAACTTTAAAATTTTAAATAATTTATCTGTATAGATAATTTCTTGTTATTTTCTATTTAAATGATTATTGTCACATATAGATTTACTTTCTTTATTACTCTCCACTTTAGGAAGAGATTTTGACTATATATTCATTTTTAAATCATTTATGGTAATAGGGAAGGAAAGAGCAATCTACATTATTGAATTGATATTTTTCACATAACAATGTATCTTGGGTAGTTATTCTGACCTGCACTTGGAAGTCTAGTCCATACTTTTAAACGATTATGCCTTTGTTATTTGACTATGCTATTATTATATATTTAATTGTTAACACAAAATTTGTTCCTAGAAATGATTTGTGCATAATTTTGTGAGTGTCTCTATTAGGCACATTTCTGAAAGAGAAATTACTGAGTTTTAAGGATACGTACATTTTACATTTGATAATATGCAATTATTCCAGATTTTGAATATAGTAAAAGACGAGGGACTGTAGATGGCTGCTTTGGAGATTAGAGCTAATACAACAATTGAAAATAAGAGAGGTTCCACTTGGACACAGCATGCTTGATCCTGATCTTATGCGGGGAACTTTACCTGTGTGCCAAGCAGAGGAGCAAATTTTCAAGTTATTGCGAAGAGTTTGATGTTGTATGACAAAATAAAATAGTATCCAGTTGTTTATTGCAGAATGTCCTCTCCAGGGCTTTTGCTGAAGTATTCACAGTTCAGGTAACTTCTTCAGCATGCCACAAGAGGAGACGTTTCCATCCAGGTGGGTGCTGCGTTTTTATGGTTGCTACTAACAATTAAAAATCATCTTTTGTTTTAGAACTTTCCTCCTAAATATCACATCCGCAGGTTTTACTGTTTTTTCCCCTCCTGTCTTGGGATTAAATAGAGTTAGATATCTTCTAACTACATTCCTTTTTTTTTTTTATAGAATATATCTTTGATTACATAACATTATGATATTCTTGTTTAAAATGTATACATTATAGAGGCGCCTGAATGGCTCCTCTGAGAAACTCCAATTTCGGCTCACGTCATGATTTCACGGTTGTGGGTTTGAGCCCTGCGTCGAGCTCCGTGCTGACAGCTCAGAGCCTTCTGCAGATTCTGTATCTGCCTCCCTCTCTGCCCTTCCCCTTCTCATGCTCTGTCTCACTCTGTCTCTCAGCAATAAATAAGCGTTAAACATTTTTTAAATGTATACATTATGATATTTAGCTAATTTTTCTTGCTTTTCTATCTCTTAATTTTATATATTTTCTGTATTTTTCCTTTTCACCCGTAAATGTCCATCTAATTGATTAAAGGCATCTTCAGCCGATTACAGAGGAGGAAAGGGCAGAATATAGTTTTTAATCTGCGACTTGGTGACTTAAAGACTTCATCTCATGGAGCTGACATTTCTTCTCTCTCAAATTATCTTGTCTTCCATATTATCTGTCTGGGAAAAGGCTACCGGTGCCAATGAGGGACCAAAAGGACTGGGCTACACTCAGTGGATGAGCGATGCTATTATACCCGTATTAAGTGATATTCTTGGAAAGATGACAGTTGGAATGCTTACAGTATTCCACATTGGATCATGCAAGGCAAGAAGGTGTCGGAAGGAAACTCTGCCTATCATGATGGTTCACTACCTCTCTATCATAAAATTTTCAACGTTCCCCTGCTCACTTCTAAGAATGTCTTCTGGCATTTATTTATTTATTAAATTAAGTTAAAAAAAATTCTTAGAGGGGATAGTTTTGTGCCTCTTTGTATAATAGATACACATGGGATGATTCGGGTCAGGGGTTAGAAAACACTCAGTCCTGGGGCGCCTGGGTGGCTCAGTCTGTTAAGCGTCCGACTTCTGCTCGGGTCATGATCTGACGGTTAGTGGGTTTGAGTTCTCATCTGGCTCTGTGCTGACTGCCAGCTCAGAGCCTGGAGCCTGCTTCAGATTCTGTGTCTCCCTCTCTCTCTGACCCTCCCCTGCTCACTCTCTCTCTCTCTCAGAAATAAATAAAAAATAAATAAAAAAGAAGAAAACACTCCTAACTTTTAATATATTTATTGTACTTTTGATTGGTTTACAGAAAACATTTATATTTCAAGCCCAGCATTGGCTAAGCACTTTTGGTTTTAATTTGTATTTCTCTAATGACTAATGATATTGACTATTTTATGCAGTTGCTTGTCATTTATACATTATCTTTGGTGATGAGTTCTTTCAGATCTCCCCCTGCCTCTGTTTTTTTACTGTATGTTTGTTTTCTTAGTAGTGAGTTTTGAGAATATTTATATTCTGGAAATAAGTCTTATGTTCAATTTTGTAAATATTTTCTCCCAGCCTGTAGCTTGTCTTCTCATTTGTTTCATGGTGTCTTTCAAAAAATAGACAGTCTTCAGTTTGAAGTCAAATTTTCAATTTGTTCTCTTAGTGTAGTACCTAAGAAATTTTGTCTAAGTCAATGTAATAAAGAGTTAAGTCTACATATATTTTAAGAAATTTTATAGAAATAAGTTTCAGTTTTACCTTTAGATCTATGATACATTTGGAGATAATGAGAACACAGTTGTTGATAGTTAGAAGAGTCGTTATCATTTCCTATGATTGTGATTTTGTGTGTGTAGATACAGGTGTCCATCTGGTATCACTGTCTTTCTGCTTGAATAGCTCCATTAATTTTTCTTATAAAGCATTAAGTCCGCTGGTGATAAACGTATCCATCATTTTGTATGTTTGAATAAGTCTTTATTTTACTTTCGTTTTTAAAAGGCATTTTTGTTGTGTAAAGAATTCTAGGTTGATAGTTGTATTTTTTTTCTTCCATTACTTTAAAGAGTTTGCTCCATGACTTTTAGTGTGCACTGTTACAAATGAGAAACATCCAGTCATCCTTATCTTCTTTCCTTGCACACAATGCAACTTTTTTCTTTGGTTGTACAAGGTGCTTTTATCTTCTTTTATGTTTTTACATATATTCAAATAGAATAATGTAACACAGATTTGTTTTTGAAAAAACTTTTAATGTTTTTTTTAATTTATTACTGAGAGAGAGAGAGACAGCATGAGCAGAGGAGGGTCAGAGAGAAAGGGAGACACAGAATCTGAAACATGTTCGAGACTCTGAGCTGTCAGCGCAGAGCCTGAGATGGGGCTCAAGCTCATGAACCATGAGATCATGACCTGAGCCGAAGTCAGGCACTTAACTGACTGAGCCACCCAGATACCCCACACAGATTTGATTTTGTGCTTCCAATTAGGTCTTTGTGTTTTTCAAGGCTGGGAAGTCTTTAAAAATTTATATGTATATATATCTTCCTTTCCATTTATGGAATGGGAATCATGTCAAATTCATAGAATGTTATTGGATCCATTGTATTTTAGAAGGGTGTACTAATAAACTAAGGTGCATAAATTCAATAAGGTGGAAACAAGTGTATAGTATGTAAATCCCCTTTAAAATGTTTTGCTTTGATTAGGAATCATATTTCTTTTTTCTACACTTCCATGAAAAACAATAGAATAAACTTGTTGGTTTAAAAATGTCTCTAGGTGAAAGACATTGTGATTCAATGTCTTTGGACTTCTGCTTTCACTGGAAGGGTGAAAGGAGTCTGAACTAATTTCCCCTTGTCAAGCTTCTGGGCTGTGCTCAAAGAGATTCAGCTGCAAATGCAGACAATCCCTCTTCTTGCTTCGTTAGCAGGTCAAGCCCCTGAATTTATCAGTGAGTTGAAGAATTCCACCTTCAGGCAGATCTATCAATTAGGACTGGGTCCCTCTGCATGTCATACCGACAAAGCCTTAAGCAAGATGAAAATTTATTTCTCACTCACATAAGAGTCCAGCGTTGGACAGCACAAGGGTGTTATTGTGGCTCTGTACCACAAAGTCTACTAAAATCAGGCTCCTTTCAATTCACTGTTCTGTCATTGTAGAATATGAATGTTGCCATCCTGGTCCAAGCTGATGGCTAGAGTTTTAGCTGTCCATATCAGGAGGCCAAATATAGAAAAAAGAGGAAAGGGCATGTGTTGGATGGTATCTGAAAAGGGATTTCAAAAGCTGACATCATTACTTAACTTACTATTTCACTGACCAAAGTTCAATCCAAGACTACACTTAACTGGAAGGGAGATTGGAAATTGCAGAGTTTTATGGTGATTATATCCAGCTATGGTAAAAGAAAGGAATGGAGACTAGGAATAATAACAGCTTCTGCTTAGACAAGTATTGATAGGCAGTGTTATAGCATCCTCTCTAATCTTAGATATGCCTTCATTTTTGCCACGCACCACTTACATCTTCTGATATAATTCTTATTTTGCTAATAATTTTTTATCATTACTTCTGCTGATCAGAATGTGCACATTATGAGGGCAGGGATTTTTGTTTGCCCTAATGAAGGGGATAAGAACAGACCTGGCATGTGATTGATGCTTAATCAATATTTGAATAAAGAATACAATAAAGTAAATATGGAGCCTTTTAGCCAGTCTCTCTCGTTGTAATTAGAGTAAACAAAACAAAACAAAAACCACATTAATCACCCCAGAAAAGGCAAACGCTTTTAATTTGACAGTACATAGCATAAGTAGGTATGTAATAAAAGAGATCAATGCAGAGAGGAAAAAATTAGGAAAGGTATGAATGCAGTGGGAGTTAAAATGAATCTTGAAGGAATTTAAATTGTGAGGAAGAGAAAAGTCTTCCCTGACAGATTATTATCAAGGAAAGCATAACGATGGTGGATTTCTTTTCTCCAGGCAGATGCAGTGGAAAGCAAAGTTGGTTAGACGGGTCTAACTTAGAAGTCAGGAAGGAGAAAAATTTGAATTAACACTACCTCACATTTGAAAGCTTTTCCCTTGCCAAAGCCCTTTAGATGTGCTTGATCATTTTTTTTTCATAATAAGGTGATTTAGAAGGTGTTGTTACCACAAATAATAGAGAATAGTAAACATGCAAATATGGTAACTTACTTATTTTTGGTCACATAGTTTATTAATTATTTCATACTAATTCACTGGGGTCCAGAAAAGACTCCAAACACTAATCTGTTGTCTTTTAACTTGTGCTCTTTTGTTCAGATACCACTGCCAACATAAAAGTCAAACTATACACAAAGAACTATAAGTTGAATTGGGATATATTATAATCGTTAAAAACTACACATTTTATATCAATTTCTGTATCTGAACAGTGAGAGTAACATGTTTTATACTGACCCTGAGGTGTATGTAGGAAAAAATAAGACTCAACCTCCCATTTTATATTTTCTGAATTTCATGGTGAAGAAAATAAACCTATTGCTTACATTTAACTCATAGACCTGAAGTGGCAGTCAAATTAGAATAACATATGTAATTGAATACTTTATAGGGTTTCAAAAGTCTTCCTATAAAGAAAACTACATTAAATAAAGATAGTGTTTTCTCTTATCCATCCTCAATCATTACTTTTTCTTTGGGATATTGTTTCTGCTAATTTTTTTTCTTTTTACTGAGTGGCCAATATAGGGGGAAAAATAAGAAACTAAGACTCTTAGTCTTAAGTGTCAAGAAATCAATATGAAGATATCTTTGGGCAGACTAATGTGAAATGAATTAAAACCAAAGCCTTCATGATGTGAATATGTACGTGTAGATATTCTGCACAATTCAGAACTCAAATATGAATAGTATTTCTTGTTATTTCTATTGAGTCGTTGATTGAAGTGGTAAAGAATATTAAAATCAGTAGCAAAACTTAGCTGAACAAATGTTTTACACGTTTAGTAAAAGACTTATTATTAATCTCATCACACAGAAGCTATCACTGTTACAACTAACCCTGGAGCTGTAAAATGAGCTGTAAAACAGATTTGATTTTAGAATATTACAAGTTCTGTCATTATAGCTAAGCTTAACGATATAGCCTGATAAAGGTCTATTGCTTTTAGTGATATAGCAATGTCGCAGACAGGAAACTGTTTGGTAATTATAACTGACTGACTAGAAATAAAAGAGCAGAAAAAGGGCACCTTTGAGTAATTATCAGTAATAGAAAGACAAGTGAGTTAAGCAAGGTAATAGAGAATAATGATTTCACAGTGATAGATGATAGAAAGGGTTAAGTCCTATGTAAGTTAGAGGCTTTAATGGTGGAACAGTTATAATTTATTTTGGTCCAATTGAGTGTTCATCTGGAGCCTTACCTGAGCCGAGAGAGTTTTCTCTGGTGCTCTCACCAGATAAAATATTCTGCCTTGATAGTATAATGTACAAACTTGAAGTGTGTCTTGCATTGTCACTCTTTGAAATTTCGGTCTTCCTTGCTGATTTTTATTTCATTTACTGAAGGGTGAATATATATATGGATTCACTCTGACGATAATCAAACCTGTATTTCTTTTCTAGTAGCATTTTCTTCTGTTCAAGCTTTGTTTATTTATAATATTTAAGTGTTGGGTGATGTACTAACCCCTCCTGGCTATTGTATACCATATAAAGCATCATAAAATGACTTTACTAAAGTGCATTTTCATGAGTGAACCAGGGATAACATCTCTATTCTTGGCCTTCAGCACGCTTCTTAGATTCTCTATCTATAAAACTAAGACCCTTAGTTTTCTTGGCAAAAGTCCAGATGTGGCATCCTTTTTTGGTCCCACTGGCAAGAACAATCTGGGAAGTGATTTTTATTGTTTTGGGAAATGATTTGTGCTTCAACATGACAATTCTCAAAGTAGCTGAACTCAGATATTGGCATCCCATATTCTTTCCTCAAATCCAGAAAATGTTTTCCTTGGGGACACACGGGATTAGGGAAGTGATGTGGTATGATCTAAAGCTTGCTGAGAGATCTGCTTATCCAAATAATAAAAATATGTCACATGTATTCTCAGCAAAGAGCTCATATGCTATTTATATTCTTTGCACATGGAAATGAGAAATTACACTGTATTAAATATTATTGGAAATATGTCATTTCAAAACATGAGATGCAGTTAAAATGGTGTTTGGGGGAAAATTACCACTTTCAAGGAACATATAGGACAAGAAGTGTTGAAAGTCATCAATCTAAGCTACACTCTGGCGAAGTAGGAAAAATTTAACAAATTCACTTCAAACAAAGTAGCAAGAGAAGATAAAGTATGGACAGAATCAATGAAATAGAAAGCAAATGTATAATAGAAAGATATTTTAAAAGCCAAGAATTAATTATAAATCTGATGAACTATCAGCCACACTAATCGAGAAAACAAAATAAATATTATTCATATCACAAATTAAATTCTACAAATAAGACAAAATGAGAGATCAAAATTAAAAGCTTTTGTAATATACTTGATACCTTAAATGAATACTGTCAGACTCCTGGAAAAACACAAGTGGTCAAAACCAACACACATAGAAATAGAAAATTTCTATAGTTTTGTATCTGCTAAGAAAAATAAGCCATTATTTAGGAATCTTCCTTAAAAATAATGGCAAACTTATTTAATCTCTTTCAGAGATTATGTATTTAAAAAAGGACAGTTCCCAACTCATGAAACTAGTATGATCTTAATACAGAGAAAACCATTACAAAAAAACCCTATAAACTAAAAATCTCATTATTTCTCATGATCATAGATGCAAAAATTTTATCTCAAGAATAGTGTATGGAATACAGATATATAATGTAGAAATGACAACTGCAGAGTATTCCAGGTATGTAAATTCATCTAAAATTTAAAAATATAAATCACATATATTTATACTTATATAATATAAAAACTATAATATAAATCATAAACAAAATATTGGAGAATAAATTGATAGTCTCAATAGATATGAAAAAACATAAATTCGATGCTTATTTATGACAAAACTCTCCATAATCTAACAATAGAAGGGGACTTTTTAAGCTGATAAAAAATATCAATAAAATATCATCATACTTAAAGGTAAGTTATAGTATTCACTTAATGATGAAATATTGAATGTTTTCTCAATGAATTGATGATGCACATATGAATGTCCCCTATTACCATTCTATTCTAGCTTGTACTCAAGGATCTAGTCAGTTCCAGAAAGCACATAAAAGAAATAAAATTTCCAGAGGACTTGATATTTAAAACAAAGGAAATTACTATTATTTTTATATGGCTTGATTATATAGGTGGAAAATTTTAAAATATTTGTTAGTAATCTATTAGATTTAATAAGTGATTTAAGCAAAGTCACTGTGAACAAAGTCAATTTAAAATATCAGCGTCATTTCTGTATAATAGCAAAAACAATTGAAAAATAAAATGTAAAATTGTCACAGTAACACAAAAATTCTTACAATTCGCTGGTGAGAGTTTCTGTAGCTATAACTATTTCAGAGCACTAATAGTACCTACTAAAGTTAAATATAATCTTGTTCCACACCTACATATAAACCTGAAAGAAATTAATGCATATGTACATCAAAAGAAGAACATTATACATTATAATCATACTAACTTTATTCATAATAGCTCAAAAATGGCAATAACCCAAAATTCCATCAACTATAGAATAGTCATTGGAATACTATTTAGTAAATTATTAACAAATGAAATTACTGCCACATTCAGCAACATAATCTCAAAGATATAAAGATGATCAAAATAAGTCAAGCACAAAAGAATACATACTCTTTAATTCACTAAAGTTTAGCAACCAGCAAAACTAACCTATGATGAAAGCAAATAGTGATTATCTCTGGGGATACACGCTATTGACCTTGAAGAGGCACAAAGGAAACTTCTATATGTTACAATTGTTCTGTCTGTATCTTAGTATGGAAGCTGGTTGTATAATATACTTATAAAAATTCATTTATGCACACTTATAATTTATACAATTTATTATATATGGAACACTGAAATAAATCCATTTTTATCTTAAAATTTTTTTTATGTTTATTTGAGAAACAGAGCATGAGTGGGGGAGGGGCAGAGAGAGAGGAAGACACAGAATCAGAAGCAGGCTCCAGGCCCCGAGCTGTCAACACAGACCTCCATGCGGGGCTCAAACCCACGAACTGTGAGATCGTGACCTGAGCCAAAGTTAATGCCCAACCGACTGAGCCACCCAGGCGCCCCATTTTTATCTTTTCTCTAATGTTTGTTTCATTTTGAGAGAGAGACAGAGCAGGAGTGGGGGAAGGGCAGAGAGAGAGAGACCCAAAATCTGAAACAGGGTCCAGGCTCTGAGCTGTCAGCACAGAACCTGATGCGAGGGTCAAACCCACAAACTGTGAGATCATGACCTGAGCTGAAGTTGGCCACTTAACCAACTCATTCGCCCAGGCGCCCCCAAATAAGTCCATTTTTCAAAGTGACTCACAATAAAAAAATAAATAAATAAATAAACACAATGTATGTGTTGAATGATCCACTGGGATCAGTATCAAAATATATGCACAAATTTATAGAAATACCAAAGTAAGTTCGTAGAAACTCACACTTTTATTAAAGAAACTAAAACTTCCCTTTTTAACACTGTAAATTAATGGGTAATGACAGAAGTACTGTGTTGAAATTGTCAAGAGGACAAAGAAAGGTATACATTTATCAGCTAATAAATATAGGATTACATCAGTAATTCTCACCAGTGCAAGGCACCTAGAACCAGAAAAAGGAAGAGACTTATATCAACAATTATAACTTAGTAGGGTACACTTAGAGAACATAATTAAATCAATTTAAAAGTCTTAAGACAAATTTGATAAGGCGATAAGATATAAGAATCTATTTTTCTTATAAGAAAGTAACTATATAAATATATAAGCACTTTAAAAACACTTATTAGATCAAACATAATATGAAAATAACTAAGATTAATTTGAAATAACCTCCAAATTATGAGAATAATCTGAAAAAAAGGAATGTATACAACTGTGAACACATAGAACACTATGATATTTTTCCTGAAAGATACAAAAATATGAGTTGATTTAATGGAAAGATTTATTATATTCCTGAATAGAAAGAGTTAGTTAAGATATTCTTTAAATTTTTTGAGATTTTATTTGTTTCTGATTATGACTACATAGAAGTATTTAATGGCTAATAAAAATAACAATTTATGTTATTTTTTTATTTAAAATTTTTTTTTAACATTTATTTATTTTTGAGAAAGACAGAGACAGAGTGTGAATCGGGGAAGGGCAGAGAGAGAGGGAGGCACAGAATCTGAAGCAGGTTCCAGGCTCTGGTATGTCAGCACAGAGCTGGACATGGAGCTCGAACTCTTGAACTGTGAGATCATGACCTGAGCCGAAGTAACCGAGCCACCCAGGCGCCCCTATGTTATTTTAAAGTATGCATTTGTTATGTTTTTTCATTATGTTCATATGTTAGTCCATACCTTTGATTTCATGATATTTAGATCATAGTCTTATGAAATGTAATTATATTCTACTTCTTTAGCATAATATAAGTCATCTTCCATATCAGTAAATGTTCAGAGAACATTTTTATTGACAAAGTTATATTTAGTGGATTGTTCATAATTCTCTTAATGATTTTTTATTAATTTGTACATTTTATTAGGAAAGGACTTTATAAGTGGAAGTATGAGAAGAAAGGAAAATATCTCCATTCTTCTCATAATTGATTCTTAGATTTAACATAATCCCAACCAAAATCCCAGCAGAATCAGGGGAAGAAAATAATATTTATAGACTTTTGTAAAAAATGAAAAAAAAAATGGGGGGGGGGCACTAGGTGGCTCAGTTGGTTAAGTGTCTGACTTCAGCTCAGGTCATGATCTCTGAGTTCATGAGTTCAAGCCCGACGTTGGGTTCCGTGCTGATATCTCAGAGCCTGGAGCCTGTTTCTGATTCTGTGTCTCCCTCTCTTTCTGCCCCTTCTCCACTCATGCTCTTTCTCTGTCTCTCAAAAATAAATAAATGTTAGACAAATGTTTAATGAAAAAGAAAGAAAATGTTGAGAAATAAAATAATAATGAAAATTAAGGATTTGCTCTATTGTGTCAAGAATTACTGAAAAGACATGTTTTTAACTGAAAAAAAAGAAATGCATAAATTCTATATACAGATGAATAGCTAGAAATATAGAATGATATTTCTGTCCAAAAAATGAAAGAAAAATTTTAACAAAACTAACTGTAAGTTTCTGTTAGTAGGGGAAATACTTACAATGTAAGAACACATAAATGTGTCGATGTACACACACATATAGATAAAAATACATATAAAAAGACCTCTAACAAGCACATTAACAACAACTTAAAAGACTTCTACTGAAAACTGACAAGATGTGAAATCACTCTTAAAAGAGTAGAACAAGATGGTAATTAAGAACATTAACTAATCATGAAAAAACAAATCCAATTGGCTGAAAATATTTGGAAAATATTCAAAATTTCTAGGAATGAGGGAAAGACAATTTTTAAGTACAAGATTGTACTTTACACTCATTAGTGTGGAAAATATATATATAAGTATCTCTGATGGAAATGCAGAGATCAGTTTATTCTTACCCAAGACTGATGGTGAAGTTAATTTTTACACTAACTTTTTTTTTTTGGAAGCAAAACATTAAAAGTGAATGCCTGAGAATAAAGGAATGGTAGAATAAACAGTAGTGCATTCATACTATAGACTATTGTATAAATATTCAGAGTACTTTAAGATCAATACCAGTTCCTCAGTTCACCTGAACAGAGGAATAGATCAACTACAAAAATATTCATTTAATGATTTAAAAAATTTATAAACAGGGGCACCTGGGTGACTCAGTAGTTAAGCATCCCACTTTGGCTGAGGTCATGACCTCACAGTTTGTGGGTTTTAGCCCTAAGTCAGGCTCTGTGCTAGTGCTAACTGCCTGGGACCTGGATCCTGCTTTGGATTCTATGTCTCCCTCTTTCTCTGTCCCTCCCCTGCTCATGCTCTGTCTCTCTGTCTTTCTCTCAAAACTAAATTAACATTAAACTCTAAATAAATAAATAAATAAATAAAATTAAAAGCAGCAACTGTAATGCTCACTTGTCCTGCCTTGTAAGTAAGTTTAAATTTTTAAAAGTGCTCCGAGCCCTTGGTGAATTCATCACTTCTTTGCTATATACAGGGAATTTTCTTATCAATTAGCAATGGAGAATAATACTTACCAACAGATAACAGGACAAATATCCTTTACAATTTCCAAAGAAAATACACTTGAAATATGTTTCAATGTGATTTTTTGGACTTAACTTTCTTGAACATTCTTGTCTGATGTCTATCTATAATCTATCTGTCTATCAGCAAAGGATGAAGCAAGAATAATAACTCAAAGACTGGGGCACCTGGGGGACTCAGTCAGTTAAGGATCTGGTCTTGATTTTGGCTGAGTTGTTGGTTTTATAATCTTGTGGTTGGTGGGATTGAGCCCCTGTCTGGCTCTGCACTGGTGACAGAGAGCCCACTTGGGACTTTCTGTCTCTCACCTTCTCTCTTTGCCCCTTCCCTCCTCATTCTCTGTCTGTCTGTCTCTCTCTCTCTCCAAAAATAAATAAATAAAAATAATAAAAATAACTCGAAAGGTATCTTCACTTTGTTTATTAGGCCATGTATATGACATCATCAGCTTCTATTCTTTCTATGGTCTAATGAACAAAACGGAGATGATCTTTGAGTTCTCATCCTTGCTTTACCTTATGCTGCTCATACCACTTTCAGCAAAAGCCTCCACTTAGCAGAATAAAACCTTGAGGATGTTGGGCATGTTGGATTAAGAGAGCAGGGTTGGGGTGGGGAGTGGAGAATTGGGGCGAATTCACACCAAAGTTCACTAACAGATTTCTTTGAGTAGTGACATCAATAATGATTTTAACTTCATCTTTTTGGGGAAAGAATCATTCATTAATGTTCTTATTACGCAAGAAAAATTAGAGATATTTTTAACAATAATACCAGCAATGCGAAAGATGTGTCCTAAAGACCTAATTTAGGGATGGGGAATCAGTTGGAAAAAAAATGGCTGTACATGATCTAGCTGTTAATATGGAAAAAGCAGTCTGGTCAACAGACCTAGCTTTACCTTTTTCTCCTCTTCTTTCATCACTATGACATGCTGACAAGAGAAATCACATTGTCCACTTAAGTAGTAATTTTTGCTGATGTACATTTGTTCTTTGGTGCCCTGGATAGAAGAGAGCAGTTTAGCAATGTACAGCTTGAAGCTAAATAAAGCGTGGGGGATCCCAAATGAAAATTATTCTCTAAGTTGTTTAATTCCTGACATAGTTATCGGTTTAATCATACATTCCTCTTTGTTTTGAGTAGAGGGAGTGATGTTAATGATTTAAGTGTGTGTTTGGTTGTGTTCATGGTTCGGAACTTGTCACATTGCTAACAATACAATCTTGGACATGAGTTCTGAGTCTCGTTACTGAGTCAGAGTTATAGAGATCATTTTCATTTCTGTTAAATGTGGGCAATTTTGCAATGAGTAGGCATGAGATTTTTCATTATTGCATTCTTTTTTTCACAGTTTCGTATGACTTTAATGTCTTTGTCTTAGCACCATGTGAGGAGTCTCACTGTAGAGATGAAGAGAAAACTCTGAGGTACATGGCTTTGGTAGTAATTAAATGGCAGCACATTTCAAAGCTATGGATATTTAATGTCACCAAAGTATCAGTTTCACATTTGGTTCAATACTGTGTGTGGGAATTAAATGCAGAACAGTGTGTTATCACTGCTTAATCATGTAAATGGTATTCACATGTTAGGCCTCTGTTCTTAATTGAATTTTTGCTTCTTTATTTAGAAACAAAGATTTCTTGATAAGGTTAAATTGGTTTTAAGCAGAAGCATATTCTTAAGTAATTAATTTTCATATTTTCTTACTGGTACTCAGTTGTAAGTGAATGTCACAGTGTGGGGTAGGACAATACTGCACATTTTATCTTTATTGTAGAGGTACAGTACAAAGCCGATGAGCAAAGCTGATGCTAGAAAAATATCTATGGTAACAATGTACTTTCATTTTGATTTTCTGATTATAAAATGGTTGATGAATACTTAAGATTAATACAAAGGAACATTTAAAAAACTCCTCAGGCATTAACTCCAGATGTATCTCCCATATCTAAGTTACAGAAGACATTTAGATATTCAAGTCTTTTAGGCAGCAAAATAGATTTGGTTTATTTGCATCGAAGAGGAATTTCTTCTCACTTACTAAACTCATCTACTACAGAACTTACTTTAAGGCAAACGGTGAAAAACTTCCTGTTCTTGAAATTACTGGTGTTGTTTCTTAATCACATCAATGAATTGCGAAGACTCTCAGTTGGGCTTCTGAACCTCTTTTAAGGCATATGAAGTTTTTCGGAAGTTGCCGGTCCATTGATAAGTTAAACATGGTTGTTTTTACATATTCATACATAACATGTAAATAAAACAGTGATTTTGAATTTCAACTTTATTTGTAATGAAATAAAACACGTAAAACATTGGAAGAGTTTTACTTCCTAATTAAGGTGTTTTGTTCATTGATTTGTCATAGCAGTAACCCTTTGCTGATAATGAAGTATTTATTTAAACCTAAGAAAGTTGCAATGAAATTTAGTAAGTAATTTGTCACATTTTCATCTCATTGAATGAGTAAACAGAAAGAATTTATCATCCCCCAAATCCAATTTGCATTGTAATGATATAGTCCTTATCCCATACTAAGAGATGTAGGAGTAAAATATTGAGAATGACTGGCTGAATATTTTACAGGAGTCCAGGATTTTAAGGATTTCTGAATTAAAATCCCAAGTCTTATAACTAATCATGTAGTTATTAGCTATACATTACTTACCCTCAGTGCAAAAGAGAAAGCTGAAAAATACTAAGTATAGAATTAAGTTGATAGTATCAAACCCTTTTTGAGATAAATCTACTTGATAGGTATCTGAAAACAAAAACTATAATCCACCTAGGAGCTACTTCTTTTAATAGACTCCTTTGGATAAATACGTGCATCGTCCAAGATTTCTGATCCAGAAGCCATTCTCATCCACTGTACCTTTAACCTATATTAATTTCTTCCTTATAGATCTGCTTCCTCTGATGGACTGAGAGATTTTTGTAGGCAGTGACTTTCTCAAATAGTTTTGGACTCTAAGCCCTATTTTATAGTACTTCATAATAATCAGTGCTTAATAACTGCTCCTTGGCTCCAAAACAAAATGTTTTGACCATTCTTCAATGACTTTAAACCCCTAGGCATAAGAATTTTAAAGTCCCTTTACAGCTTCAGGACCTTTCCAAGAAACAATCACAGGAGCAATAACAACAAAACCAAACCAAATGAAACTAGACCATCTGTATTCTATTACCCTTTATTCTCAGAAAAGTGGCAGCCTCATATGTCCATAATAAAAAGGGAGGGGACTTGGCTGGTTTTTTAGAGAATTATAAAGTTCTACTTCTAGGTAACCTGAAGGAGATGTTGGAAGAAAGATTAGATGTGGGTATTTTTTCTAAGCCACATTAAATTTAAAAGAATTTGGAGATATTCAAGAGGAGGCAATCAAGTTCAACAACAAATCTGGTACACAGGCAAAAGAACTGGGTTGGGCATTTAGATCTGATCATTCTGTGAGCTTTTAACATGCTTTATCTGTACTCTTATAAATGTGATGCATTTTAGTAGGTGGATCTTTCTTCGATATGCGATTATTATCACTACTATATTTCTATGCTTCATTCCAGGAAACAAATGTTGATAACACAGATATTTCTTCAGAGATGAACATATTATTTAAGGAATATATACCTAAATCTAGTCATTTGAGCTGGCCGTTTCTGATGAATTCCTATTATTTATTATACTGAATATCATAATTGTTTCTTAGATGAAATCTCATATAAATTTGAAGTCCCTAAAAGTACAAGTGCATAACTCTTCACCAAAGAAAGAAAGCATTGTTAGACCAAATCCACATGCCCTTTAGTTTTAAAGATAGAGAGAGAAGTTATTATCTATGTGCATAAAGGGCAATAAAGTAGGAAAAGCATGTCCTGAAAAGCCCAGCAGAATCCCTGCGAATAGAGATAAAAAAAAAAAAGGCAGATCTTTACCACACCTTGGTGTTCCTATTACTTAAATTTAAAACTTGTCACCCACGGAGAGGAAGGGTGGAAATGGTGGGGGAAAGGGAGAGAGGCAAACCATGAGAGACTCTTGAATGCTGACAAAAACTGAGGACTGATGGATGTGGGGGGGAGGGGGGATGGGCATGGAGGAGGACACTTGCGGGGATGAGCACTGGGTGTTATGTGGAAACTAATTTGACAATAAACTATTTGTAAAAAAAAAAAAAAAAAGAGAGAGATTAAGTAGCTTGTCTAAAGTCACACAAGTAGAAAGTTGGCAAAGCCAGAATGAGAATGTAAATTTGTTGAATTCCAAAATTATATGTTCTTATTACCCAGGAGACATTGCTTTCCATTATTCCACAGTATCTGAAAGCTCTTGACCCTCCTCTTCATTTGCATAATAGTAACCTAAATCTACCTATATCCATACACAATTTTCTTGGGAGTACTTTTCTCATGTGATAAATTTCTCCTGCATCTGTATTAGTGTATGATATTGACAGGAAAATGTGATAACCTATCCATATTATGTAATTGCTTTGTTAAGTGAGGATTCACTGCTCTAACCCATATAGGACATTGATAAAAACTTAGCACCCCTCTGTATTATGATCAATAGAGAAAATATTCAGGATCATGGAATATACCATAGTATAAAATAAAGTAATAGAGTTGAAAATGTTTGAAAACATTACTATTAAAAATATAGGTAATATTAATAAAACAAACAATATTTCTACTTGCCTGACATGTACTTATAGCCACTCTGGGCAAACAAACAATATGTTTAATGAGATTTTTTTAGATTATTTTAGTGTACCAGATTAAAAAAACAGAAACATCATTGCCAAACAGTAACAAAAAAATAAAAAATAAAAAAAAATAAAACTTGTCACCCACGTGTTCCTCCTTTTTTTAAATTAATTTTTTAATTTTAATTCCAGAATAGTTAAAACACAGCATTATATTAGTTTCAGGTATACAATATAGTGATTCAACAACTCTATACATTACTCACTGATCATCATGGTAAGTGTGCTCCTTGATCCCCATCACCTATTTCACCTATTCCTCCTCCCACCTCCGCTCTGGCAATCATTGGTTTGCTCTTTATAGTTAAGAGTCTATTTGGGGCACCTAGTTGGTTCAGTCCGTTGAGTGTCTGACTTTGGCTCAGGTCATCATTTTGTGGCTCTCTGCTGTCAACACAGAGCCTATTGGGATCGTCTGCCCCCTTCTCTCTCTGTCCCTCTCTCTCTCTGCCCCCCTCTTCTCTCTCTCAAAAATAAATAAACATTTAAAAAAGGGTCTATTTCTTAGTCTCCTCTCTCTCTCCTTTGCTCATTTGCCTTGTTTCTTAAATTCTGCATACAAGTGAAATATGGTATTTGTCTTTCTCTGATTGACTTATTCTGCTTAGAATTATATTCTCTAGCTCCATCCATGTTGCTGCAAATGGCAAGATCTCATTTCTTTTTATGGCTGAATAATATTTTTTGTATGTATGTACCATATCTTATCTATTCATCAATTGATGGACACTTGGGTTGCCTCCGTCATTTGGTGATTGTAAATAATGCTGCTATAAACAGGGGTGCATGCATCTCTTTGAATTAGTGTTTTGTATTTTGGGGGTAAATGCTCAGAAGTGCAAATACCCTGGATTGTAGGAAAGTTCTATTTTTAATTTTTTGAGGAACCTCTGTATTGTTTTCCAGAGTGACTGCACCAGTTTGCATTCCCAAAAACAGTACACAAGGGTTCCTTTATCTCCATCCACATCCTTGCCAACACGTTTCTTTTTTTTTTTTTTTTTAATTTTAGCCATTCTGACAGGTGTGAGGTAATATCTTCTTGTAGTTTTGATGTGCATTTTCCTGATGATGAGTGATGTTGATTGATCATTTTTTCATGTGTCCATTGTCCATCTGAATGTCTTCTTTGGAGAAATGTCTGCTCATGTCTTCTGCCCATTTTTTAAAATGTTTTTATTTATTTCTGAGAGAGAATGAGAGACAGCATGAGCAGGGGAGGCTCAGAGAGAGGGGAAGACAGAGAATCTGAAACAGGCTCCAGGCTCTGAGCTGGCTGTCAGCACAGAGCCCGACGCAGGGCTCGACCCCACGAACCGTGAGATCATGACCTGAGCCGAAGTCTGATGCTTAACCAATGAGCCACCCAGGCGCCCCTCTTTTGCCCGTTTTTAATTAGATTATTTGCTTTTTGGGTGTCGAGTTTTATAAGCTTTTTAAATATTTTGGATATTAACCCTTTATGAGATATTTCATTGGCAAATATCTTCTCCCATTCAGTGGGTTACGTTTTTGTTTTTGTTGGTGGTTTCCTGATAAAGTCCTGACTTTATCGTTTTAGGCACCTCCACGTCCAAACATGTGAGAGTGTGGTCAAAATACTATGGCCTTCCCTTCCAATAGTCAATATGGTAGAGTTACTACTTTAAAACGTATTGAAGCAGCACACCTGGGTGGCTTAGTCAGTTAAGCATCCGATTTAGCTCAGGTCATGATCTCACTGTTCATGGGTTCGAGCACCACAATGGGTTCTGTGCTGACAGCTCAGAGACTGACAGCTCAGAGACAGCTCAGATCATCCTTCAGATTCTTGTCTCCCTCTTTCTCTACCCCTCCCCTGCTTGCCCTCTCTCTCTCTCTCTCACAAATAAACACTAAGTTTTTTTAAAATGTATTGATGTAGAAGAGAATATGTGGATACACATACACAATTTATTTTTATTCAGAAAGTTGTTTTACACAGCAATAGGAGGGGGTTAATAATCCAATAGTTCAGGAAAAGGGGGGGTATCAGATCCTTTGTATTCATTTAAGTGGTTTAAAGTGTAAAAGGTCACCTGACTCTAAGAATTTTGGTGTAAAGGAAATGATGAGCTTTAAAACTGGAAAAGCCATTACTTTTATATAGGCAGTAGGTCAAAAGAAATGGAGTTATGAGTCCCCTCAGCAGTATGTAAGGGTTCATTTGTTAAGTTATTTTTTCTAATGTTTATTATTTTTGAGGGAGAGAGAGAAAGAGAGAGACAGAGACAGAGTAAGAGCTGGAGAGGTGCAGAGAGAGAGGGAGACGGAGACACAGAATCTGAAGCTCCAGGCTCTCAGCTGTCAGCACAGAACCTGATATGGGGTTCAAACTCATGAACCGTGAGATAATGACGTGAGCCAAAGTTGGATGCTTAACCAGCTGAGCTACACAAGTGCCCCTCATTTGTTAAGTTATTAACAATACTGTTAAAAATGAGTCAACAGCATAATCTGTCTTGTCACTTAAAAATTGCAAACATTTTTAATGTTTTATTTGTTTGTTTGTTTGTTTATTTATGATTCCTTCATTCTAGAAATAAGATGAGACACTGGACTTGTCATATATAAACTTCACATGAGAACAAGTTGATCTATCTCTTTCAAATTTTAGAATATTTTTATTTTGGGGGATAATAATATCTTGCAGGTTTATTATGAAAATTAAGTAAGAGAATAAGTGTGAAACACCCAGCATAGAGTCTGGGATATAATCTGCTAAAGCTGGTTATTCTTTTGTTGATGATAAAGACAACAATTACATTCAGTAAAAAATATATATGTGTATATATATAAAGACAATCCTTATACAAACTAAAGAAAGTTAGGGTCTAATTTGATGACACTTGTGTAATTATGCAGTTATATTTGATGAGTCAAGAACTTTTATAAGAATCTATGGTGCTGGAAAGGATTTCTTTATCCTTGGGTTAGAAATTAATGATTGATAAAATCAATGTGAACATTTGATCATAGGGGAAATTTCTTCTTTTAGTCTATTGTAAAAGGGAAAAAAAACAAATAAAACTTTAGGTAAACAGATTCATATGACATTTACAGAAGAAATGGGGACAAGCCCTGGCCACAAAGCCAGAAATAGACAGTAGGTTAGGTCTGCTGGAACTGAACAAATATTCCTTTTCCACTGCTCTCAAAACAAGGAAAAGGTTCCTGTCAGGAAACTAGCACTCTATTACTGACCAGGTGGACTTTGTCCTTATAAACAAAACTTATTATAGAATCTTGCAGTCAGTGAGAGCTTATATATCTAAATAGATCTCTGACCTGCCAAAGAGTCTAACTGGCATACCAAACAGCATTGAGAGGAAAGAATTTCAAAATGTTCATATCACAAAGAATGCTGAACCTTCTGAATGGTTTCTTGTAATTATTTATGTCAAAAGGATATGATGACGACTTTATAATCAAAGACTTATTTCACCTTTACCAAAAAGCCTTCTCTATTCAGTGGGAATAGATAGAACCCCTGTCATCTAGAATCTCATAGATTTATACCAGGGAGCTGATGGAGAATTAGGCAGAAAATTGATGGAGAATTCTCACTCCTTAACATGAATCTCAGGGAAGACATCACACAGTTAATTACTGGGAGACCCATGTCTAATTCTCCAATATATGAATTCCATGAACACCAAGAATGTCCCCAAACATTTTCAGCCCTATATATGAATGTTACTACATTTTGGTCAAAAGTACTCTTGGGCCCTTGCTGGCTCTGTTTTATATTTAAAATAATGTCAGTTATATATATGTATATATATACATATAGTATATATGTATATAAACTAAGCCACCCAGGCGCCCCAGTTATATATTTTTTAAAAGTTACATTAAAATTAAAAGCAAACAAATCTCTGGGGCACCTGGGTGGCTCAGTCGGTTACGTGTCCCACTTCGGCTCAGGTCATGATCTCACAATTCGTGGGTTCGAGCCCCGCGTCGGGCTCTGTGCTGACAGCTAGCTCAGAGCCTGGAGCCTGTTTCGGATTCTATGTCTCCCTCTCTCTCTGACCCTCCCCTGCTCGTGCTGTCTCTATCTCTCTCTCAGAAATAAATGAAAACATTAAAAAAAATTTTTTAAAAAACAAACAAATCTCCAAGAAAATTAAGGACCGAAGTTTTGAGCAGCAATTTTCTCCCAGCTACCCACAGAGTTTGATGATGCTCACAGGCAAACAATTTCACCTCAGAGTGGAGATTTCCACACTTGTTCTCACTTGCTGGTCATCTGGAATTCTCCCTTTCCCACAACAGATCTGGGGAAAAGCACATACTGTGCCCTTACAATGATCACTGCTTTGTAATTCACAAGTGTCTAGTATGTGCTAATTATGATGGTAGATCCTATTCCTCAATTTTTGAGGAAAATAAAAAAATATTATTGAATTGCTATATCACACAGGTAAGAAAACTCAAATAACAAATTCTGACAGACATGTCACTCACCTTTCTTCTGCTGTTTTAATGACAAACCAAGACTTTACGCAAATCATTGTTATAAATGATGCACCCATGTCTCTCGAGACCCACTTCTCTAGGGCTAGCGACTTTGGTCAAATAATGCACACACTGGGGCACCTGGGTGGCTCAGTCGGTTGAGCATCTGACTTGGGCTCAGGTCGTGATCTTGCTCACGGGTTCAAGCCCCGCATCAGGCTCCGGGCTGACAGCTCAGAGCCTGGAGCCTGCTTTGGATTCTGTGTCTCCCTCTCTCTGCCACTACCCTGCTCATGCTTTGTCTCTCTCTCTCTCTCAAAATAAATAAATGTTAAAAATGAAAAAAAAATAATGAACATACTAATTTCCTTTTTAAAAATCATTTTATTTATTATGAGTTTATATCTGATGTGAAGGCTGCTAAAGTATTTATAAAAGCTGATAAAATGTTATGTTATTTTACGTTTCCTCATTATGCTGCTGTTAACCATTTAGCTGCAATTTCATAATAATGTATACTTATGCATCCACAATGACTCAACCTGTTTATTAAGTCAAAATGGTCTTCTAAAAGTGTTTACTTTCGGTTTTTTGCTATCTACCTGTTTCAATTTTTATGTATTAACCTAGTATGGATGGATGAATAATATGAAGTTTTTATAAGTATGTAAAGGAGTTTATGCTGATGCTAGCAATGAACTCTATGGAACAAAATAGTGATATGGATTTAGCAGAGGGACATGTATGGGAAAATTGTGACCAGATTTTTTTTCTTTTCTTTTCTTTCTTTTTTTTTTTTTTTTACAAATAGTTTATTGTCAAATTAGTTTCCACATAACACCCAGTGCTCATCCCCACAAGTGCCCCTCTCCGTGCCCATCACCCCTCCCCCCCCACACCCATCAGTCCTCAGTTTTTGTCAGCATTCAAGAGTCTCTCATGGGTTTGCCTATCTCCCTTTCCCCCACCATTTCCCCCCTTCTTCTCCCCCTTGTTCCTCCGTCAAGTTCCTCCTAATCTTCCTATACGTGCAAACATACGATATTTGTCCTTCTCTGCCTGACTTATCTCGCTCAGCATAACACCCTCAAGGTCCATCCATCTTGCTACACATGGCCAGATTTCATTCTTTCTCATTGCCATGTAGTATTCCATCGTATAGATAAAGCACATCTTCTTGATCCATTCATCTGTTGATGGACGCTTAGGCTCTTACCATGTTTTGGCTATTGTGGAGAGTGCTGCTATGAACATTGGGGTACATGTGCTCCTATGCATCAGCATTTCTGTATCCCTTGGGTAAATTCCTAGCAGTGCTATTGCTGGGTCATAGGGGAGTTCTAGTGTTAGTTTCCTGAGGAACCTCCACACCATTTTCCAGAGGGGCTGTACCAGTTTACATTCCCACCAACAGTGTAGGAGGGTGCCCGTTTCTCCACATCCTCGCCAGCATCTAGAGTTCTCTGATTTGCTCATTTTAGCCACTCTGACTGGTGTGAGGTGGTATCAGATTTTTTTTTCTTTTTTTTTTTTCTTTCATACTTCATTGTCAAGTTGGTTTCCATATAACACCCAGTGCTCATCCCAACTAGTGCCCTCCTCCATGCCCAACTATTTTTCCCCTTCTCCTTCCCCATGGTACTCCGTTAAGTTTCTCCTAATCCACCTAGAAATGAAAACATATGGTATCCGTCCTTCTCTGCCGGACTTATTTCGCTCAGCATACCACCCTCAAGTTCCATCCATGTTGCTACACATGGCCAGATTTCATTCTTTCTCATTGCCATGTAGTATTCCATTGTATAGATAAACCACATCTTCTTGATCCATTCGTCAGTTGATGGGCACTTAGGATCTTTCCATAATTTGGCTATTGTTGAAAGTGCTACTATAAACATTGGGGTACATGTGCCCCTATGCATCAGCATTTCTGTATCCCTTGGGTAAATTCCAAGCAGTGCTATTGCTAGGTCATAGGGGAGTTCTAGTGTTAATTTTTTGAGGAACCTCCACACTGATTTCCAGAGGGGCTACACCAGTTTACATTCCCACCAACAGTGTAGGAGGGTGCCTGTTTCTCCACATCCTCGCCAACATCTAGAGTCCTCTGATTTGCTCATTTTAGTCACTCTGACCAGCGTGAGGTGGTATTTCAGTGTGATTTGATCTGCATTTCCCTGATGATGAGGGACACTGATCATTGTTTTACGTGTCTGTTGGCCATCTGAATGTCTTCTTTGGAGAAGTGTCTGTTCATTTCTTCTGCCCATTTCTTCACTGGATTGTTTTTTGGGTGTGGAGTTTGGTGAGTTCCTTATAGATTTTGAGTTTATTTTTGTGTATAGTGTGAGAAAATGATCTAGTTTAATTCTTCTGCATGTTGCTGTCCAGTTCTTCCAGCACCATCTGTTAAAGAGGCTGTCTTTTTTTTCCATTGGATACTCTTTCCCACTTTGTCAAAGATTAGTTGGCCATACATTTGTATTCAGTAGATGTGACCAGATTTTTGCAGCTGTGAATCCAACAAGGAGTACACACATGTTCTAGCACCCATATTTTAATGGTTATGGACTTTTGAAATCTATTACATTTACCACATATGAAAATCAGGTTAGTTTTAACCATGGATATGCATGTGTAGACGAGAAAGGAAAAGAGGGAAAGATGGTTAGGAAAATAGTAAAATCAGATTATCAGTGGAAAGATTTTATATCTTCCTTCCAAAAATGACAAAGGTAAGGCAATTTGTGACATTAAATTGAATATGGGAAATAATTTAAGGGCCTGTCAATGGGTGAGTAGATAGAGAATATGGCATCTACTGTATGTACACACACACACACACACACACACACACTGGAATATTATTCAGCCATGAGAAAAAAGGAAATCCTGCATCTGCAACATAGATGTAGTTTGAGAGCATTAAGTGTTAAGTGAAATAAGTTAGAAAAATATGAATATTTTATAATATTACTCTTGTACGTGTAATCTAAAAAAGCATAATCACAGAAACAGAGACTAGAATTGTGGTCACCACTGTATAGGAAGTGGGGAGGGGCGCCTGGGTGGCTTAGTCGGTTAAGCGTCCGACTTTCGCTTAGGTCATGATCTTGCGGTTCGTGGGTTCGAGCCCCGCATCGGGCTCTGTGCTGACTGCCAGCTCAGAGCCTGGAGCCTGTTTCAGTCTGTGACTCCCTCTCTCTCTGACCCTCCCCTGCTCACGCTGTCTCTCTCTCTCTCTCCTAGAAATAAATAAAAAAACCTTAAAAAATTTTTTTTTAAAAAAAGGAAGTGGGGAGACAGAGAGATGTAGGTTAAAGAATATAAAATTCCAGTTTCTTCACACTATGGTGGTGTGCTTGGCCTGTATTCTGGTTGGTTATTTGTTAAATATTTATAGTAGCATGCCTGACTATAGAGATCTTTTTGTCATGTGTGTTTTGGTTAAATCACATTTATTTCTGCATCATTATGCTTGAATCTTGTGTAAACTTATTAATTATTATGTACACTTATTAATTAAACAATATGAGAATCATTGGCTAAGTATAACACAATTATTGCTCAGCCAAATATCTCTTAATCATACAACTTACGATTATTATATCAAAATGATAAATTTCATTCACTAGGCTTTTTGAGTGCCCTTGATGTGCTATTTTAAGCACTTTATATATATACATATATATATAATTTTATCTTCAAGCAATCCTATGAAGAAGGTGTAATTATTATTCTCATTTCACAGATGAGAATAAAAGGAACACAGGAATGTTAGGCACCATCCTGGAGTTGACACAACTATAATTAGTCATAGAGCCAGGATTTTAACCCAACTACTTTCACTTTTATTCTAATACTATATAGTCATTGTGTAAAATTAGCCTTCATTTGCTTATAATTGCATTTTATGGTTTAATAGCTAGAATTCGGCAAATCAAATTAATTACCTTGGGAATAATTCTTCTCCATTTCTTGCTCACTAAAACCATCAAAAAGGCCAAATGATTGGTTCTGCATCTCCCTTCCTCATTTATGCAGAACTTGTAAATTATTTCCATTTCCATGTTTCCTTTTATCCCTATGTTATATACATAAAATATTTGGGCAAATAGAGTAATGTGTCTCTGTGTAGGCTTATCTGAATTGATATAAAACTTAATAAATTAAAGTTGCATGTAAAAATGTGTCCAGAAATAAGAATTAAGGTTTAACATGGTGTCACCCAAGTAGCCAAGAACAGAACTCAGGTAGACAAGTTCATGGCTTTTTCAAGTTTGAAATACCTTACTTTATATATGATCATATATTCAGTAGAGACTTAGCAAATGAAAGTGACCTACCAAACGTTTCAGATAACTCATTAGCCCTATATTTGTAAACATCATCTTCTCTCCTATAACTTTTCTTTTTTTCAGTATTCCTTAACTAAGAGAATGACCTTATGCCAAAAATATAGCAACATTCTTGACATCCTTCTGCTTTACTACATACCACAGAAAATCAAGAATAAATTATTGGCCTTGGCCTCATTCTAACAGAAGACTCACACCTGGTCAGCCTGTTTAAATTTTGGCACAGAAAAAATAATTATCATACACAGAGATCTTCTTGAGTTCACTCAGCAAGAAGAAAGTGATTATGATGATGTGTGGTGATAGAAGTCAAATTGAGAATGAAATGTCTTAATTTATTAAATGGTTACTTGCCTCGAAGGTTTCCATACTTATACGTTAGCATTTTTGCATGTATGTGTATGTATTTATGTATGTAAATATTTCCCTAATTAAAGTTGGAAAAAATGGCTGCAAATTATTTAAAAGGTGCTGGAGAGGCGTTAGGGAAATAATGGAAGTTACAGTTAACATGTGTGATCCAAAGGAGCAGGTGTCCTTTATGACAAGAATCTTGCAAAAGATTGTTAACATAAACTTTTTTGAATATGATTTTAAAAATCACAGTGATTCTAGCATAAATTTATTTGGATTTTCTGGTGCTGTCATCCTTGAAAGAAAAATATATTACCAATGTAATAGATATCTCCATTTGTCCACAGACCATAAGAACCATTTGAGTTTACCTCAAAGTGGCCTGTAACAAAAGTTAATAATGCCAGTGTTCATAAAATGATACAAGCAAATAAAGCTTAAACAGAAGTTTTAAATGAATACTTAAAAGTACCTGCATATATTGTCTGTTTTGTGGCTTATATATAGAAATTGTATAAGATTCTATTTAAGTCGTCCTATTTTTTAAAAATATACTTTCTGCAGCTTCCTTTTTCTCCTCTCTCTTTTTTTCCTCTTCTATGCTCTTCTTTCATTTCTTTCTCTCCCTTTCTTTTCTTTGCCAGAAAATTAGTGCTGGAATTATTATGATACAGATTTCCTGAGCCTGTCATCTTTAGCATGCTAAGGAGCAAAAAGAAAAGAAAAGGGAAAAATTTGAATTTCAAACTCCACCATACATTGAACTGATTTGGGGTATGAAACCTCAGGGCGGGAAAACAGAAATCTTTGTTATACAATATGGGATGAGTTTATTAAACCATTTCTTGTGAGCCTGTTCCCAGCAGGATGACAAGGATATGCCCTCAGCTGTGATGTACACAGGAAAACCCTCCTGAGCCGGAGCACTTGTTGCTTATGCTTTGTCAACAACACAAGGTAAGTGATGATTCTCGCTGTCCCTTATCCTACCTCATCCCAGCCAGCTCCATAATTTGGAATCTTCCATTTGCAACACCCCATATTAGGCAGGGCTCTTTGGATGAAAGAAACAACTTTTACTCTCTGAGATAGAAGGGATTTTATTGGCAGAACATTATATAGTCTCATATAATTATTGGTGATATAGGGGTGTAGCTGAGAGATTTGGCAGACATTGGGACTCTCTCTTTCTTTTTATTCCTCCTTTTCTTTCCGGGTTACCTATTTTTTTCATATCATAGACTGGATTCCTCCAAAGAGGATAGACCAATGCCATCAACAAATCTAGACCTATTTGGGTATTTTGTCTACTT
Source organism: Hyaena hyaena (assembly GCF_003009895.1). Taxonomy (NCBI): domain Eukaryota; kingdom Metazoa; phylum Chordata; class Mammalia; order Carnivora; family Hyaenidae; genus Hyaena; species Hyaena hyaena. The sequence continues at coordinate 845,948 of NW_024081078.1, read as the reverse complement.
GAGAGGACCTGAGTCTTTCTTTTGATAGTTCCAGTTCAAGCGTTATATTTTGTCTAACTCAAGTCAGGGGACTACCGCACGGCCAATCAATTGCAGCAAGTGGGTTAGAATTACAAACCACGAAAAGGAGTTTCAAGATCCCCTGTCTATGCCTCAGCGCCAGTGCAGAGAAAGAGAAATTGTTGGGAGCTGGCTGAGATGCTGCTCTATTGGGACTGTGTTCTGTTCCTTGCCCTTGGTTTCTTAATTATGATTCAATTCTTAGTTTACTGGGCTTTGTGACAGTTATGTGAGTGTTGGTGCATTTTGTGAATTTTTGAATATTTTAAAATGGCTTCCAATTACCCTGTGCAATAAGTATTGCTTGCAAGTCTAAAATTCTATTAAGTTTACACCACAGGAATTTGTGTCTACTTCTCAGACAAGATTTAACCAAGCCTTTTCTCAGTCCCCCCTTTTCTTGTAGAAGTTGAGGTTTCTTACATGTTGGATCTTTTCCACTTTTTACAGCCAATATAAGAATTTTCTTTGAAAATAAATCTTCTAAGTCCATTCAATAGAAGTACGCATCAATGGGGGTGATAAATACAAGCATTTAAATCATCTTATATTGGGGCGCCTGGGTGGCTCAGTTGGTTAAGCATCCTATTTCGGCTCAGGTCCTGATCTCACAGTTGGTGTGTTTGAGCCCCATGTCTGGCTCTGTGCTGACAGCTAGCTCAGAGCCTGGAGCCTGTCTTCAGATTCTGTATCTCCCTCTCTCTCTGCCCCTCACTTGCTCACTTGATTTATTTACCAAAAATAAATAAAACATTTAAAAATAAATAAATAAATAAATAAATCATCTTATATGTTAGATGACTTCGATGTGAATACAAATCAGTACTGGGATTTTAGTATTTTTCCCTAAATTAAATTTTCATTGGATTTTTTGCTGATTTGTATTTATATTAAAATATGTGTTTGGTCTTACCAATACTATATATATTTTATATATATATAACAAATATAAAATTATTTTATGTAATATATAAAAATAATATATAATTTATATAGAATATATAAAAATAAATATATATAAATTATATATTTTTATATATAATTTCTGACTTTTATTTTTGCTCTGTATTTCCTCTTTATTTTCTGGTTTTGATCCATGGATTCTGTTTTTCTACTGAATTTGATTCTGTTTCACACCAGTTATCTGGGAGCTATTTGTTTTTTTTTCCTCTGAATGTCTTTTTTTAGGCTACAAAATGTGTGTGTGTGAGTGTGTGTGTGTGTGTGTGTATTATTCAAGCAATGCTGTAAGAACCAGAACCTGGCATAATCAGGAGTAATTAGTCACTCACAGTCAAAGGTATCAGTCAAAGTTATTTGGGTAAAAGTGACAGAAACATAACTCAAACAAAACTGACTAAGCAAACAAAACAAAAAACAAAAACAAAAACAAAACCCACCAACTTAATTTGTTCACATTACTAAACTTTGTGAAAAGTTGCAAAAAGCTAGGTTAGAAATAACTGTAACCAGGACACAGACCCTGTGAGAATCCTTTTTGTTTGTTTGTTCCTTCTCCTTTCTAAACCCTGGCTTAATTTGTTCAGGCTAGCTCTTCCTAGATGTTTGCTGCCAAGATTTTTAAGTAGCTATGATTTTAATCCTTATGGTGTCTTGCTTATTAAAAGAGAATCCTACTCATCAGATTTAGAAATAAAATATTAGAGAATAATTTTGCTTGGCCCAGACTAAGTCATGCACCATCCCAGTGACAAGGGACATTAGTTTACTAGGATTGCAAAACCACACCATAAATCACAGAAAGAACATTTACACAAAACAAGAAGAGGGCTATTCCACATAGAAAACATGATAAATGCCCATAAGTACATAGCTGATAGCCATAGAACATGATTTGGACATGGTAATTATGACTATAAATTCTATAATCTTTCAAAAACAAATTGGTCATCCTCAAAATTCTGAACTTTGCATATGCATTTTGCTGTATAAATAATTTATGTGCTCATTTTCAACTACATCTAGATTTTAAACTGCTTGAAGGCCAGATACAGACCTAATTTTTCTTAAAACTCTCCTAGCACAATAACAAAATAATTTGTACTAAAGGTTGGTGCATATATTTGGAATTGACTAATAGCACAATTGTAAAATTCTTTCTTCAGTTTATCTAGCAGTTTTCCTATTTCTCATATGCAAAAGCAAAAATCTTTCTTAAGTACAATAAGTGTAAAAATAATAGAATAGAGAGAAAGATACAAAAGATAAGGCTGGGCAAAGAGCTCTAGGAAGCAGTAAATAGAGCCACTGATACTCATCACTATATAAAAAGCATGGGGAGTAATTGAACTGAGAGTCCTGCCTATTAGTAAATATAACTATAAACCTTAGGGGGAGAAGACCATCATAACAGGTATATTGCACTCCTTGCCATCAGTGACTTAACTTTCTAGCTATTACTGTAGGTTTTAATTTGTAGGTTTATTTTAGCATAAGGTGTGCAATTAGTGTAAATGACTGATTATTTTGACCAAGTGGTTTTGTGTGCTGGCCAAATTATTGTGAGCCTGGGTGCTATTGTGTTTATTTGCTAATTTTATAGACTCTGATTTATGCTCGATACTTATTTGGATGCAAAATACATAGAGAATAAAAATTTTCTAACTCCTTAAAATATTTTCTCAGAAAGACAGCTAAAAATCACTAAGATGATTCAACATCCACTTTTCAAAAATAATTTAAAACATCTCTTTGATTATATGCTTATTAAACACAGTAGGATAAATGTTTTTCTTACTAATCCAGACTCAAGTTACATTTATGAAACCTTAGAAATAAAGGAAACCCCAAGTAGTCCTGCTGTACAGTGGGGGGAATTTTCCTATTCATATATTTTGATATGGAATGACTGCACCTGACAAATCTCTGTTCGGTTCCCATAAAATAAATCCCACCAAATAATATTTCTAGGTATATTATCTCAGTTTGCATAAGTCCCCAAAGCAATGATATCATTTATTTGTGATAGCTTTTATTTCAAATGTACCTCCATGTAGGCTTGACCAGATTGGGGTTGTTAAACCCTTTCTGAAGATACCATGGCATTGCCTGTGAAGATTTACTTTGTGAAAGGCTTTGAACTCTTAGCACCGATACTGGAAGCTTCACACAGCATACACAAATGGGGATTTCTTGTTATGCCAATTGCAAGCTTTACCACAGCTGTGACACAAAATCTGGAAGTTTGTGTTGGAAAGGCAGCAATAGGCACAGATGTGGGGAAATGATAGCAAGCACTTTTCAGTCACCTTATGGAGACGGAAACACACATACACACATAGACACACACACGCGCTCATACTCAAATGAGCTTACAGAAGAGTTGGAGTTTCTTCCAATGATCCTGGTCTCATGGGGGTTGGTTACTTAAGAATTAAAGGAATCTTTATCGTTACTGGACTCCTTCCTGCCTTTGCAAAGACTGATGATTTGGAAAATCCAAATTGCTTGCTTTGTACCTTCCAAGTCTACAGCTGAGGTTGGGCAGGCTTTCAAGACGAGCTACTTGAACAAATAGTACTGCAGGCACAGATCCAACATTTCCCAGGGTGCACTGCAGTCTATTTAACAGAGCGAGCTCCTTAGCATACAGAGAATGGCAGGGCATCTTATTTACCTTCACTTCGGATTGTATGTTTAATGCATCCAGAATAGACAAAAGACAATATGACTGCTAGGATCTGATTCACATTAATTTGTAGCAGATGGGAAAACCCATGTTTTTCCAAGAGGTTTGTGGTAAAGCAACCCTTACTGGAGAAGGAGAAAGAAATATGGCATTCAGCTGGTTGCTATATTGAACATTTATATTAATGTATTTTAGAAGCAATTATTCTATTAAGTGATTTTAATATAGTGGGTGTATGGGATTAGCATGGTGTTACATTAGGCTGGCCTAAATTACAGCTGTGCAAAACTAGCAAAAATGTGATGTAATTGGCAAAATGTCTTTTCTCGCCCTTTGAATGAGGTTTTGAAACCTACCACATTTTCAGGGAATTCGTATTGGCTCCAAATGGCCTAGGAAATATACATTTTAGAAATGTTCATGCTGAACTGTTAGTGCTTATGAAATCAGAACATCAGAGCATCTTCCTCAAGGGCTTCTCTGATGTCTTTCTATTTTTTTTTTTAACTCAGCTTTCGGTGTGTTACTTGCTTGGCTCTAGAATCTGTGGGGCATCTGGTTGGCATTGTACTAATTACACATAAACTGTAGATGCATGAGTTAGTAGCATTTTCTACTAAACCTGACTACATAAGCATAACATCAAGTCAGTATGCAAAAAGATACCCTAATTCTCCACTTTATTCACCAAACACATATAAAGCTGTTAGTTGAAAATGGCTATGCCTATTAAGTGATTTTTAGCAGCATAGAAACTGAATTTACTTAGGTATTCTACTATATATGGACGGAATTTTAACATAAATTATTTATTTATAAAAAAGTCATCTCTCAGCTAGGTATTTGTTCATAAACATTCATATGATGACAATTTTTTTCAAAAATGAATTCTGAAGATGTTAGTTCATGCTTAAAATCATTAAATGGGTTTTCATTGATCTTAAACAAAAATCTAAATTCCATAACTAATGCCTGGGAATCTCATTCTTTTAATCCCCTAATTTAGTCCCTCCTGAAACATATAGTATAGATATGGCCTCTGGACATTTGTGTATATACTGTTTCTTCTCATGGAGGCACATAATTTCACTTCTTCTTCTGGGTAACTCCAGAGTCTTTCTTTGATTTCAGCTTAAATCTCAGTTTAAGGACAAGATTTCCCTGACCCGATCCTTTACTAAGACCGTATCACAATTTAATTTACTTATCATTTAAACATCTATATTTCCTCCCTCAATAGTCTTTTACATCAAGAATTATATTGTTAGAACCTACCATAATATGTCTATCAGTACATATTCAGTTAATATTTGCCAGCAAACAAAGGCAAAAGAAATTGCCTCTGTACACTAGTAATTCAGACTGATGGGAGAGACAGACAAGAAAACAGACAATTAACTCAATAACAAGATAAGAGAGCATATTTCCAGTCAAGGTAGAGAACTATATTTTGACATAGGATTCCCTCTCAGGGCTTCTATGGTCTCAATGAAGTGCAAGGCAAATGAGAAGAATACAAGAGGTTTAATAAGTTGGGAGAGGAAAAAAACGTAATTAACAGTAATCGCTATATGAGGAAAAGTGACTTCTCTGGAGAAACATAACTGGATTTGTGGACTTGTGGGCAATGTTGAGAGCCCATGTGAGGCTTCTAATCATAACGTTTAGAACTGAGTGTTTGATTTTTCTCCAGCCATAATCCTCTGTTTGGGTAGAGGTGATAAACAGGTGGATAGTTGAATTAATACAGAATACAGTTTGAAAATACAGTGTAATAAGTCTTCTACCTAGAGGCAAGAGAAGGCCAAACAATTCAAATTGCCAGTATCAAAAATTTCCAAAACTCCTTTGGGCCTTTGAGAAGTTTCTTTTTTAGTAAAGCTAAAAAAGAAAACCTACAATGGGACAGTTAGAGGAATGCACATGTATCCACATGTACCCACATCCAGGCATGTGAAAGAGCATGGCATGTTCAAGGATATGTACGGAAGAAATGGAGAAGGGCATTTTTCATAAAGTGATGGAAAGAGTAGAGTGCAGTGGCCAGATTTTAAAGATCTTTTAAGAATGTGTTAAAGAGATTGGATTGATCCTGAAGATATGAGGTGCTATTAAAGGATTTTAAATGCAAGAATGACACTTAGAATTCCTCTGGCAGTAGGATGTAAACTGAATTTGAATATAGGAGGCAGTAAAATTGCACAATTGCAGTTATGTGATTAGGAGAAAATGAGGGAAAGGCTGAATTAAGATAGTGATGACTAGATAGTGATGACCACGATGATGAAGAAGAAGAAGAAGAAGAAGAAGAAGAAGAAGAAGAAGAAGAAGAAGAAGAATGATAATGATAATGAACTGGATTATTTTGAGATATTTTCAGAAAGTGAATAATGTTATACAATTCCACAAGTCTTTGGTGGTAAAAGTAAAACTAACACTCAGAACTGGATCCAAGACCAGTTCTCTTCACACTATATTAAGAGGAAGTTCCCCAAAGTTGGAGAGTATAACTTACTCATTCTTTTATGTTAATTTTTATGAATAGATTTTGTTTTTAATTTTTTCTAGTGTTTATTATTTTTGAGAGAGAGAGACAGAGACAAAGCGTGAGTGGGGGAGGAGCAGAGAGAGGGAGACATAGAATCTGAAGCAGGCTCCAGGCTCTGAGCTGTCAGCACAGAGTCCGATGAGAGACTCTAACTCACAGACCATGGGATCATGACCTGAGCTGAAGTCAGATGCTTAACCAACTGAGCCACCCAGGTACACTTAGATTTTATTTCTTAGAGCATTTTTAGGTTCATGGTGAAATTGAGCTAAAAGTAAGAGATTTCCCATATACTCCCTCCTCCTACTCATGCATAGCCTCCCTTATTATCAATATCCCTCACCAGAGTGGTACATTTGTTTGATCAACCTACAGTGACATGTCATCACCCAAAGTCCTTAGTTTATTGTACATTCTATGGGTTTGGACAAATGTATCTAACATTTATACTTGTTATACTATACTCTGCATACTTATTATGTAGAGTAGTTTCACAACCCTAAAAATCCTCTGTGTTCAACCAGTTCACCCCTCCTTCAAACATCCCCTCTCCTCTACCCCGGAATGCTGAACAACCACTGATAATTTTACTCTGGTCATAGTTTTGTCTTTTCCAGGATGTTATGTTGTTTGAATCATATAGTATTTAGTCTTTAGATTGGCTTCTTTCACTTACTAACATGCATCTCAAGTTTCTTGGTGTCTTGTCACTACTCGATAGCTAATTTCTTTTTAGTGCTGAAGAATATTCCATGGTCTGGAGGTATCAAAGATGATGTTTCCATTCATCTGCTAAAGAACGTCTTGGTGGCTTTTGAATTTTGGGAATTCAAATAAAGCCTCTATTTACACTTTCATACATGTTTTTGTGTAAATATCTTTTCAACACCTTTAGGTAAATATCAAGGAATATGATTGCTGGATGACCTAGTAAGAGTATGTTTAGTTTGGGAGCACCTGGTGGCTTAGTTGGTTAAGCGACTGACTCACTCTTGTTTTAGGCTCAGGTCATGATCTCACAGTTGTGAGATTGAGTCCTGAGTCAGGCTTTGCGCTAGGCATGGAAAATGCTTAGATTCTTTCTCTCCCCCTCCCTCTGGCCCTCCCCTCCTTGGGCTACCTTTCTCTCAAAAAATAAAATATGTTGACCTTTGTGAGAAATTTCTAAACAGTTTTCCAAAGTGGCTGTACCATTTTGCATTCCCAACAGCAATGAGTGAGAGTTCCTGTTGCCTGCGACCTCACCAGCATTTGGTGTTGTCAGTGTTTTGGATTTTGGCTGTTCTAATAAGAATGCACTGGTGTCATGCTGGTGTAATTTCCATTTCCCTAATGACATATGATGCGGAGTATCTTTATATGTGGCTACTTTCCATCTTTATATCTTCTTTCATGAGGTGTCTGTTTAGGGTCTTTGGCCCATTTTTAAATTGGGTTGATTTTCTTTTTTATATAGTATTGAATCTTAAGACTACTTTGTGTATTTTGGATAATGATCTTTCATCAGATGTCCCTTTTGCAAATATGTCCACCTGGTCTAAGGCTTGTCTTCTCATTCTGTTGACATTTTCTTTCGCAGCCTTACTCATCGTTTATGCTCAGTGTCTAGCCCAGGTGTCAACGTAAGAGGAACTGAATGTTAAGGAGTTGAATCATGTCATGTTGTTCTGGGCAGAAATCATAGAAATGGGTTCATGTATCTTTTAGCAGCTACTATTTATACTGAAGGAAGAAAAAGAAAGACAAATCTGAAATTTGGATCCTTCACATAGAAATTGTGGAAAAGAGTTTCAGGATTATTTGATTTGACTTTAAAAGAATACTCAATGCACCTCATTACTCCACTACATTTTGTCTATTTTCCCTGCCAAAACCATCTTATCATCACCCACCCTCTCCAGACTAATTAAATCATTTTGAACAATACAGGTGTTTGTTGATATAGTAAGCTGCAAAATTGCTCAGCTCCCTTTTTTATTTTCTCGCGAATGCAGTATTCATCATCTGTCGGCAAACTGAACACTCTTGGTAGCAAGACCTGTAATCTCTGTATCTTAATTGATAATAAATATGACACATAGTGCACATGCAATGCTATGTGACATAGCAAGCAGAATAGGGCTATTTATTGTCAAGGGCCCACACTTTCACTTTGTAACCTAGGGAAAGTCCAAAAGCTCAGAAGTGTGAGAAAGTTAGATGTTCTATTCTGATTTTCTCAGCACTTAAAAGTGTGAAAAATTAAAACAAAATAAAATTTTGAACTAAGAAGAGGAGGGATATGATTGAGAAAAAGGATATGAAACCATCTGAATGGCTGTGACATTATGGATGTTACAACTGAGTTTCAAGGGACTTAATGACAACACAGCTTGAGCCACAAGCCCACTTGCACAAACATCATAAACACCATAGAAGTTATGGTTTTAAAGCCCACATTCCAATGGTGATATATCCTAATGTTTATGTCCTTTCCCAAAATTTATGGGTTGAAATTCTAACCCCCAAAAGTGATGGCATTAATAGGTGTGGTCTTCTGGAGGTGATGAGGTTATGGGGTAGTTTCTCTCATGAGTGTGATTGGTGTTCTTATAAGAGATTCCACAGAGACTCCTCGCTCTTTCTACCATAGGAAAATACAACCAGAAGTCTACCGCCTGGAAGAGGGCCCTCACCCAACCATGCTGGGACTTGGCTTTAGGACTTCCAGACTCCAGACCTGTGAGAAAGAAATTTGTTGCTTAAAAGCTAGCCAGTCTGTGACATTTTGTTATCGTAGCCTGAACTGACAAAAACAAATGGGTATTGTTATATATTCTAATAATTTCACTTTTCTGTCAGAATTTAAAATGCTGTTTTACTGTGTCATATGTTTTTTTGAGAAAAATCACTGGTAGGCTAAGAGAGTTCACAAAGCTAACTGGGTAAGTCTGTAATGTATGATACATAATGCCTGCTAGCAAAAGAGTGCTTAAAATATACTAGGCACTGATTTATCTGACTTTTAATAATTAACTCATTTAATCTTTAAATTCTATAAAAAAGGAAATATTAACTTTAGTTAGCAAGGGCAAGCAAGGCTGGGTTAATTAAATTAATTCATGAAAACACAAGTTCTTGGGGCAGCTGGGTGTCTTGGTTAAGCGTCGGACATCAGCTCAAGTCTTGATCTCAGGGGTCATGAGTTTGAGCCCTGCATGGGATCAGTGCAGAACCTGCTTCAGATCCTCTGTCTCCTTCTCCCTCTGCTCCTCCCCTCCTCAAAATAAATACATAAACATTAAAAAAAATAAAACCCAAGCTCTCAAAAAGTATGCTCTACTTCCCCTAGGTATAAAACTCAGATTCTTTGCCATCAGCGAGCTGTTCTATAGGACTAGGTGTCCCCATTTGTCATTACAATACATCTGCTACATTGTCTTACCATCCTGCCTAGCATCTCAGGTATGCTAGCAAGTATGCTAGTATCAGGAGAATGTACTTCCTAAAAGCATTCAGCTATTTATTTATTCATTCAATGAATATATATTGAATACTTATTTTCCAGGTACTGTTATGCCCCAAGGGCCAGGCAGAAGAACATATAAAATGTGTATATCTTCTTTGATTGAACTATGAATAATTTTCTAGCCAAAGTATGATTATTATCCTAGTGGACTATAAAATTAAAACAACTGCATGTGAACAGAGGAAAAGCTTTAACTAAGAATATTCAGATGTTCTGTGATTTTCTTATTAGCATTTGCCACTCATTCATTTATTTACTCATCTGCTATAGATTACTACCAATCAAGACTAATATATGCATAAAAATAATAGAGAAATTTTAATACATCTTTATTCAAGTTGAAATAAGACTTCTATTATTCAATTTATAGTCAATTCAAATCAAGAACTATCAGTGTTCTGTTACAACATAATTTCATAATTACTAACTTAGCAGAATTCAAGTTTAAATGAGGAATTCATATTCATATTTTGGATATATTTTGAAGATTTCTGATAATAAAGACATGATGTTTATAGTTACCATATTAAGAGTCTTTGCTATTAGCAAACATTCTAATTTCTATTTCATGATTATATTCTTCATTATTCATGAAAACTATGAAATAGATATTCAGTTGCCATCTATATGCTGAAAATACCAATCCCATATTTTAACTTTATTTGAGATGAGAAAGCATAAACTAAAGAAGTTCAGCACTTGCTTAAGATCACATATAATAATAAGCAGTGGGTATCGGAGCCAGGTTTTGAGTACAAGCATTTTTGCTTCCAATTCTAAATACCTATCATAACATGAAACTATTTTCCTCTATGATCTGTTATTTAGGCAGAGAAATTATCGAATGCATGCTTTGTACAAAATCCTTCTGAACACATAATCTCGCAATTAGTTTATTCAATTTGACTGACTGAAATCATTTGGCCAAAGGAAGAAAACTAATGACACATATGGAGGTTTACCGAGAGGGGTACAAGGGAAGAAGGCATGTGATATACATCCATTCAAATATCTCACTTTTGAGAAACAGAACATCATAAGCAATATTTTAAATATCACACATTTTGCTATTTTGTGCATATTATTCACACTAAAACCAAGATTCTTAGAAATATAGAATGTTAAACAAGTATAGTATTTGTGAGGGAAAGGGAAAAATTCCAATGATGTGACCACTAATAAATCTGAGAAGAATTCTGTAAAAGCAGATTTTTTCATCTTTCTGAAGAATTATCTATAATCTATATGTGCAAGTCTTCAGATTGCTAATAAAACTCTACCTCCTCATTCTATTTTAGAAACATGAGATTGAAATGGAATTCTGCATGAGATTAATAGAAAAAAAAGATAATGAAAATGTGACTTTCATACAAAAGTCCTCTGATCTAGAAAGAAATAGAGGTTGGCTCTGTAGAGCTGCAGCTTGGTACCTTTGAAAAGTCCTATTCTTTCAACTCAAAAGAGGTTATATATATTAACGACAGAAGGAAACATTTCTATGAAAAGAATGTGCAATAAGTGAATCATTTTGAAGGAGAGTATTCTTATAGAGTAACCCACAGCATAACAAAGAATATAGAGGGCTAATACTATTTATTAACTTGAATATGAAGAAAACTTGAGTCACCCACAAAACAATTTTTTAAAAGTAAATTTTTAATGTAATTAGGCCATCAATTATAGGGAATCCTGACAGGTTTTAGACTACATAAACTGAACAGTACAATATAGAGGATATAAATTTAAACAAGCCAAACTGAGGAAAGCAAGACCAGAACTGTCATAACAGGAAGTGTAATCAGTTAAATGACTCATTTGAAAATCTAACAACATTGAAAAATTAGACAGTCATGAAATGTCACTAGGTCCTCAAAAGCATGAAAAACTATGCCGGTTTCTATGATATTTATAAAGTCAAAAGATTTTTAACTTGTCACCTATGTTAATTATATTCTGAAAAAAAATATGGAAAAGAGGACCCAAATATTTACCATATTTTCCATCACTCTGAAACTACAAAAAGCAGACCAGTTCACCCATACAACCAACTACAAAAGTATGTAATTATGATCATGGAAATACCTACATGATTCTAATTGTGTATCACCCAATATCCTGAATGCACTCAAAACTGGGTTTTCCACTGTTAAACCTTTTTTAACTGCCTTACTTATTCAATATTTATTTTATAAAGAAGATGCATTAAAAAAATCTCAGATTTCAAAGCAATTTCATATTAGAGCTATTTGTGATTTCCTAACTACCTTAATTAGTTTTGAAGTTTAGAAAATAAATATATTTCTACACCAATATATAATTCTAAATTTTACTGTGTGCATATATTTTAGGCTAACTTAGTGTCTGGGCAAACATAGAATTTTAATCATTACTTTATTCAGAATTATGCATAAAGTATAAAATTTGATTCTTCTTTCCACTGACAAATCAGTTAAGGCAGCAAAGTAATCAGTAAGAAAATCTCTCTCTCTCTCCCTCAATATATATTCCTTAAGGACACTATGATCCTTTAAAGCAATCCCTTTCATTCAGCAACTAATAATAGGGCAAATTAAGGAAAATTACAGCTACAAGTAAACTTGAAAGCCAGTTTATCCACTATTAGATATCTAGATTTAATATATTCTTAGAAAATCATTCCTGAATACTAAATATCAATAGCTACATATCCTTACCATTTTAAGTACCATAAAGCATGAGCATTGCTTTAGTAAAGATGGGGGAAAAAAAGCTATCTAAATGTTCAGCTACAAGGAGTTTTAAAAATTAGTTACCCAGTGTGTGTTTTAAAAAAAAACTCTATGGGACATTTAAAGGATTTATATAACACAAAGAGTCTTTGAGAAAATAAGTTGGAAAAAACCTGTGTTAACCAAGTTTTATAAATGTTTTCATGCGTTACTATATGGATGAGTTAATTTGTACATTGTGAATCTTTAAGAAAGGGGTATTCTATGTTGTTTTTCCAAATGCATTTAACCACAAAATATATCTAGAACACCTTGTGGGGTAATGGTTTTGCAGGATATATTTTGAGAAAATTGAATTATTAACCTCTGTTACATAGAAACAATAAAACATTAAGCAGTCATTACAAGGAACACAAACTATTTAAAGGAAAACTTCATGAGTTAAGCAGATTGTAATTTAGAGTAATATTTATTTATATTTATTTACTATGTAATATATATTTATTTTATCTTAAATATATATGCTATGAAGATCAATTTGAACTTCACAAAGTAGCACTAATTCACTTTTTAAAATAGTACCCATTACAACCATGTCCTGCACTTTAAAGAAAATTTACATTCCACATCCTGATCTTAAAAACCTTCATAAAGTTTGCGCTAGATTCAATGTTTAAACAGTAAGCAAAGGAGAAATTGAAATCCGCATTCTCTCCATAAAACTGTTCCTTGGACTTTGACTTCCTCAGTTAAATTTTCATTCATTTGCCACAATATATTAGGGATCATGTTTTCCTTTATCCGTTTTGCCTTTGAAAGAAAAACCAAATTCCCTAAAGCAAATTCTCTCCAGTTTTTGGAATGATACTGTCTTACATTATTGGGGATAGATTTTAATACTGCATGTTTATCGTATTACATTTTATTTGCTCCCACAGTGAAAATTAAATCCGGAAATAATTTGAAATCACATATCAGAAGGAAGCTATTAACTAGGTTTGATTTCCAAGTTGAAAAAACATCCAAAAGTCATGTAAAACAAGCGGTCTTATCACCAAATATGAGCACTACGCACGCCAAATTTAACTTTCCTTTTCTCATTTTCGTTCAAAGTGGGTGTGAACGGACATCTCAGTTTGTTGGCGAAGCCCTGTTATAGTAATTTTTCTGGTGTGATTGTTAGTAGTATCCTGTTCGCTCTCATAAGTGTCTTAGCTTGGTTGATAAGTATATGGTCATCTGAGTTCGGTAGAAGAGCCCGTGTTCCCACTATTTACCCATCTTGTGTGCAGAAAAGTTCCATGGGCTTTGCAGTCTGATCCAATGTGCTTAGGAGCTGACTTTCAGAATTTGTTATTATTTGTTACGTAAATTACGCTCTCAACTTATGGATCCAATGGTTCAGTCAGGGAACCTAATCCTAAAATTACAGAAACAGAAACTTAAAAATCCAGGTTGTTCTTACTCTACTACTCCCGTTATGTATATATATAGAGAGAAATTTCTTCCTCCACTAACCTTCCACTTTTCCCTTTGAGGTGATTCTCCACTTATGGTGTTTTTTGGTTGCTTTGTTTCTTTGCTTGTTTTGATTTGCTTTATTTTGCCTCTGGGACACTAACATAATGACTTTAATGCTTTTAAGATTTGGAAATTTAAAAGAGTGACTTTGAGGTTATTTCTGCTTTCTACTCTGCCATTTCTCCCTGAGGGAATAAATCCCAAATGGCCAATAAAATTAAATGAGGTCAGAAAAGGGGAGGATAAGGATAACATATTGGATGAAAAAACAATATTAAAAAACTATTTTTCTATCCCACGTTTTTTATTAAATATATTTACACTGGGCATAACAAATGAGTAGGAATGGACACTGAAAACAAGAAAGCACAAAATAAATTTAGTTTAAAGAAAAAAAAATCGTTGTCATAAAAATAGCTTAAAAATAGTTTGTTAGTAATGAAACTTTGTTTTCATTTTAAAAAGTCATTGGGATGCTTGGGTTGCTCAGTTGGTTAAGTGTCTGACTTCAGCTCAGGTCATGATCTCACGATCCATGAGTTCAAGCTGCATGTTGGGCTCTGGGCTAACAGCTCAGAGCCTGGAGCCTGCTTCCGATTCTGTGTCTCCTTTTTTCTCTGCCCCTCCCTCTCTCATGCTCTGTCTCTCTCTTTCTCAAAAATGAATAAACATTAAAAAAATAAAGGGGAGGGCATTGTTATCATACCTTGTCATTAAGTGTAGTTACAATAAATATTGCAGATCATTATGAAATATGATTTTTCTCTTCATGATTGTGCTACTTACGATCTTTTGGCTACAAGAAACAATCCTTGCAAAGCTTTATTTTAAAAAAATAATTTTACTGTTAATTCACTCCCCAAAGATAAAAAAGCAACTCCCTCTCCCAACCCCTATATGCTGTTCTAGTATTTCATCTTTTGTCTAAGATGGACCATCATGTAGCTGTCTAAATATTCTTATTTGGATCTCTTATAAAATTAATTTAAATTCATTATGCTTTGGTAGATTGAGAACCATTATTAGAAAAAGATCTATAAAATCTTATAATGTGCAGTTACTTTTATAAAAATTGTATTCACCTTGGAACTTCTACTTCACTCAGTGATATATTTATGGCTTCAGCACAAGAAGGTACTTTATACATCAACTTTCTTATTTTAATTCTGTTAACATTGACTTTTGAGACTGATTATGGTTTATTTTTTGTTTTGTTTTATAGAATGCTTACAGGAAGATATACAGAAATGCATAATTATGTTTCCTATAGTAACCTATTTGACTTAATTTTTCTACCTTTATTTTTTCTTCTTCATAGTGTCTTTGTTTTTTAATCTTATTATGTTATATATTCTTTAAAATGCCACAGTTTTTAAAATAAAGTAGGTTATAAATAATGCAATACCTTATACTTAAAATATATCTATTTTAAATTATGGAATACATTGTTTTTTATTTTTTACAAGTAAGGGTACAGTTTTATATGATAAAATTATATATATATATTTCAGAAAAATAAAGGATGAAAGAGTATGTTGATTGAGATATTTGCTCAACTCTCATATCAATTTATTTCATATTTACTTTCTCAAATTCTTAGCCATCATTTATGTTAGATATATTATTTATATCATATACCATATGACTTATATTATTTATATTCATAATATATATTATATAATCATTATATACATTGCATACAATTTATGTTTAAAATATTTTAATAATTTCTTTAAAATATTTTAATAACAAAATATTATAATATTTTAAATATTTTTAAATAAAGGAATAATATTTAAGTTTTATAAAATTGATTTAGTCACTGTCTTAATTATATACCTTCAGCAGAAAACATTTATAGCAAAAAGATAGGTTTTAATATTCCTGCTGTAGATTGTAGAATATTACTCCACATTGAGTCATGTCCAACAGCTGTCTTATGCCAGGAAAGCCCAGGCATTACAACCTCTGCCAGCTGTAGGGTAATAAGGGAGAAAAATATGTGTAACAGTAAACATATATATTTCATGTCTACATGTCTTAGGCCTCTGTGTTTTTGAAGTGAAGCCATTGCTACTATTTCCAGTAATAGAATAAAAACTAGCAGCATGACTTATATTGAGCTCATTTTGATAATCCTGGCTTCTGTTCTATCATTTAAAATATTTTCCTTGTTACCCCCTTATCTCAGATGAGCTCTTGACAGAAGAATCTCAGAGAGCCCAGGAACTTAATAAACATATAATTGAGCACTCAATATTTCTAAACAAGTGGGCAATTCATGATGATGAACACAATGGCAGGTGTCTCACTATTCAATTTAACAGATAGTTTATAAGCATAAGTGAGCAAGGGAATGATGCTTGGACACTCTTGATCTTTCTATAGAAGTTATCATAACTTGTTTGAATAACTGCTTAGTGGAACAACAACAACAAAAAGTAGATCTTATTGTTACTCTGGTGGATAACATTTGTCATACTTTGATGCTTAGGTTAGAAATCTGCCCTTGAAAATACTAACTTGAAAGACAAGGTTTTCATTTGTATGCAAGATTTAAATTTATTTTATTTTTTAATATAATTTATTGTCAAATTGGCTAATATATAGTGTATACATTGTGCTCTTGGGTTTGCGAGTAGATTTCCATGATTCATCGCTTACATACAACATGCGGTGCTCATCCCAACAAGTGCCTTCCTCAAAGCCCATTACCCATTTTTCCCTCTTCCCTGCTGCCCCATCAACCCTCAGTTTGTTCTCTGTATTTAAGAGAAAGACAAGTTTTATTTGAAGATGAATTCCAGTAAATTATATGTCTTATAGAAAGGTCTGTAAATTTATACTTCTTTATGAATGTCAAGAGAGAATGTAAATTTGGTAATAGCCACAGAAAGGGTTTTGACAATCACCTCTTTAGTCCAATGTCTAACTGAATTATGATCACTGTCAATGACATCATCTCAATAATCTATATTAATTACCTCCTGGCACTTCTAAATGTTCAAAAAGAGTCCCATGAGGTTTATGTTATCATCCCCATTTTACATATAAAGAAAATTAACTTCAGTAAGGGTAAGTAGCTCCAAATTCCAAATCTGAAAAATAGCGAAGTTGCTCAAAAAACTAATGGAAGACACGTAGAAAGTCTAGAAAATAATGTATAAAAAAAAACAAATACAAAAACCAAACAACTAAAAGAAAATGATGTATGAATAAAATGGAAATATCAATAAAAGCCTCAAAACTCTGTAAAGAACCCAAAAATTCTGGACAGCTATATGCAAAAGAATGAAATTGGATAATTTCTGTACACCATATACAAAGATAAGCTCAAAATGAACTAAAGCTTAAACATGAGACCTGATACCATAAAATTCCTAGAATAGGGGTGCCTGGGTGGCTTAGTCGGTTAAGCGTCCGACTTTCACTTAGGTCATGATCTCAAGGCTCAAGGGTTCGAGCCCCTCATCAGGCTCTGTGCTGACTGCCAGCTCAGAGCCTGGAGCCTGTTTCAGTCTGTGTCTCCCTCTCTCTCTGACCCTCCCCTGCTCACGCTGTCTCTCTCTCTCCCTCTATCTCCTAGAAATAAATAAAAAAAAACATTAAAAAAAAAATTCCTAGAATAGAGCATAGGTAGTAATTTCTTTGACATCAGTCAGAACATTTTTCTAGATATGTCTCGTAAGGCAAAAGAAACAAAATAAAAAACAAACTACTGAGATTCCATCAAAATAGAAAGCTTTTGTACAGCAAAAGAAACCATTAACAAAACAAAAAGACTATCTACTGAGTGGGAGATGATATTTGCAAATGGCATATCCAATTAAGTGTTCATATCCAAAAAATATACAGAACTACAACTCAACACCAAAAGAACTCCCGAATAATCCTATTTAAAAATGGGCAGAAATTCTGAATAGATATTTTTCCAAAAAAGACATACAAATAGCCAACAGACACAAGAAAAAATGCTCAATATCACTAATCATCAAGGAAATGAAAATTAAAACTACAAGCAGATATCATGTTACACCTGTCAACATGGCTAGAATCAAAAGACAAGAAAGAAAAAACATTGACCAGAATGTGGAGAAAAAAGAACCTTTATACAGTGATGGTGGAAATGTAAATTGGTAGAGCCATTACAGAAAACAGTATGGAGGTTCCTTAAAATTTTTAAAATAAAATTGTCATATGATTTAATAATCTCAGTACTTACTGTTTACCCAAAGAAAAGAAAACATAATTTGAAAAGATAAATGTACCCTTATGTTTACTGCAGCATTATTTACAATAGCCAAGATATGGAAGCCACTCAAGTGTCCATTAATAGAAGAATGAATAAAGAAGTTATCTATATCTATCTACATATAGATATATATACAGAAACATAAACAAACACAAACATATACACAATGGAATATTAGTCATCAAAAGAATGAGATATTGCTATTTCAACAACATGGGTGGACCTAGAGGGTACTATGCTAAGTGAAATAAGTCAGACGAGAAAGACAAATAACATATGATTTCACTCATATGTGGAATCCAAAGAGCAAAATAAATGAATAAACAAACAAAGAGCAGAATCAGACCCATAAACACAAAGAACAAACTGATGGTTGCCAGAGAGGAGGGGATGCGGGGATAGGAAAAATGGATGAAGGGGTACAGAAGATACAGACTTCTAGTTATAGAATGAATAGACCACAGGGATAAAAGGTACAACATAAGAAATATAGTCAATGGTATTGTAATAGTGTTGCATGGTGAGAGATGGTAGCTATACTTGGGAGAGCATGGCATAATGTACAATTTTGTTGAATCACTATACTTTACATCTGAGACTAACATTGTGTGCCAGCTATAGTCAAAAAATTCTTGAGGCGAAAAGTACAATAGCTGACATAAATTTACTGAAATAAGTCAGAGGAAGATTTGAACAAGCACAAGAATCAGGGACTTGAAGATAGGAAAGTTGAAATTATTGAGTCTGAGGAAGAGGAAGAAAAGAGTTTGAAGAAAAGTACACAGAGCATAAGTGATTTGTGGGACCCTAATTAACAAGCCATTGCACACATTATAAGAGTCACAGAAGTGTGAGAAAATGGCCCAAAGAATATTTGAAAAATTAATAGCTGAAAATTTCCCAAATGTAATGAAAGACATGAATATAAACATCTAAAAAGCCTAAAAACCCTATGTGCGATGAATTCAGAGACCCAAATGGAGATACATTATAATCAAGATGTTTAAAGACAAAGACAGAGAGAAAACCTTGAAAGCAGCAAGAGGGAAACAATTTGTCATACAAGTGATTTTTAATAAGACTCTCAGCAGATTTCTCATCAGAAACTTTGGAAGCCAGAAGGTAGTGAACTTGATATGTTTAAAGTACTAATAGAAAAAAAAAGAACATCAATCAATAATTCTATCTGGGGCAAATTGTCCTTCAAAAGTGAAGGAGTAATTAAGATATTCCGGACAAATAAAGCAGAGAGTGTTTATTATTATTAGATTTTCCCTTCAAAAAAAAAAGCTAACTGGGAGCCTGCAGGTTAATACAAAAGGACACTAGCCAGTAACTCAAACCTGTATGAAAAAATAAAAATAACAGGAAAGGTAAATACATGGGAAATTATAAAATTAATTATAACTTTGTTTTGTAATATCATAGTTTTTTCTACATAATTTGTATGATATTTTATTTAATTGATAAATTCAGAGTGTATTAAATATAAAATGGTAAACACAAAGAAAATAGCTATGCAATATGCAATGTATACAAAAGGAAATAAAAAGGAAATTAAAACATTACACTACAAAAAATATGTAGTGTAATCAACTAAACACAAAAGTAAATAGTAATGCAGAAAATGAGGCAAAAAATGTAAGCCATGTAGAAAACACATAGCAAAAGATTATGTAAGACATTACATGTTAATACAAACTCAATATGGCAAGAAGATATATAATAACAAACATTTATACTCAGACCCTTAAAATATATGAAACAAAAATTGACAGATGTATAGATAGAAATAGCTCTTTACTAATAATTGGAGACTTCTGTACCCCACTCTTAATAATGGATAGAAGATAAGCAATGAAATAGAGTTCTTGAATGACACAATAAGCCAACTAGATCTAACAGAAAAATACAGAACATTCTATCTAAGAGTAACAGAATACACATTCTTTTCAAGTGAACATTGAACATTCTCCAGGATGGACCACATATTAGGCCACAAATGAAATCTCAAAAAATTAAAAGAAAAAAATACATACAAAACCTGTGTCTAGTCACAACTGGATACTTTTAGAAATCAATAACGGAGGAAATCTCGATAATCCACAAATTTGAAATATCAAAAAAAAAAGTCTTTTTTTTTCAAATAGTTTATTGTCAAGTTGGCTTCCATATAACACCCAGTGCTGATCCCCACAAGTGCCTTCCTCCATGCCCATCTTCCCGCTCCCCCCCATCCATCAGTCCTCAGTTTGTTCTCAGCATTCAAGTCTTTAAGAAATGGATCAAAGAAGAAATCATAAGGGAAGTTAGAAAATACTTAGAGACTAAAGAAAACTAAAGCACAACAAAGCACAACCTATGGGTCACTGTGACAGCGGGGGTAGGGAGAAATATATGGCTATTGCCCATATTAAAAAGAAGAATGATCACAAATCAACACCCTAACTTTGCAACTTTAAGGACTAGAAAAAGAACAAACTAAATGTGAAAAGAGCAGAAGGAAGGAAGTAATAAACATTAGAACAGAAATAAATAAAATAGAAAAGATAAACAGAAAATCAGTAAAACCAAAAGTTACTTCTTCAAAAAGATCAACAAATTGTCAAAATTTTAGCCAGATTGACTAAGAAAGAAGGGAAAGGATTCAAATTACTAAAATCTGTAATAAAAGTGGAGACATTACCATCTATTCTACAGAAATAAAAAGACTATAAGAAAATATAATTACCCACCAAAAAATTGGTTAACCTAGATGAAATGGACAAATTCTTAGCAACCCATAACCTACCAAGACTAACTCATGAGAAAAGATAAAACCTAAATAGACTAATAACTAGTAAGAATATTGAATTATTAATCCAAAATCTCCTGACAAAGAAAAGCTCTGGACCTAATGCTTTACTGATAAATTTTACCAAACATTTAAAGAAAAACTAATGCCAATCCTTCTCAAACTTTTCCAAAAAATTGAAGAGTAGGAAACTCTTCCTAACACTTTCTCTGAGGCCAACATTACTCTGATACCAAAGCCAGACAAGGACACTACAAGAGAAGAAAACTAAAGTTTAATATCCCTGATGAATATTGCAAAAATTCTCAACAAAATACTAGCAAACCAAATTCAACAGCATATTAAGAAGATTATGGACTCTTGACCAAGTGGGATGTATTCCTGCAATGCAAGAGTCATTCCACATACAAAAAGTGATCAATGTAATATACCACATTAACAGAAGGATAAAAAAAAAAAAGTCATGTCAGTCAACGCAGATTAAGCATGAGGCAAAACTGAACACGCTTCCATGATAGACATAACCAACTACGAAATACTCAATTAATACTCCTGAGAAGGATACCATCTCAACACAATGAAAGCTATATATATAAAAAATCCATAGTGCATATACTCAATGATGAAAAGTTGAAAGCCTTCCCTGTAAGATCAGGAACAAGGCAAGGATGTTTACTTTCAGTACTCCCATTCAACATAGAACTAGAAGTTGTAGCCAGAGCACCTAAGAAAGAAAAAAAAAAAAAAAAGGCATCTAAATTGGAAAGTCAGAAGTAAAATTATCTATCCGTAGTTAATATGACCTTTTATATAGAAAATCCTGAAGACCACATAGATTTAGTAGAACTAATAAGCGAATACAATAAAGTAGGTGGATACAAGTTCAACACATAAAAATAGGTTGCAATAACAATGTACAATCTCAAAAGGAAATTAAAAGAACAGTTTCATATTCAATAGCATCAAAAAATACTTAGGGAGTTGACCAAGAAGGTGAAAAACTTATAAAAGCTGTGAATCATTACTGAAAAAAAATTTTAAAGGCATCAATAAATGGAAAGACATCCCATGTTCATGAATTGGAAGACTTAATATTGTATGATGTTAATAATAAGTACCCAAAGTGATCTACAGATTTGATGCAATCCCTATCAAAACTCCAATGATGTTTTTGGCAGAAAATCCATTCCAAAAGTGATATGGAATCTCAAGGGACCCCACATAGACAAAATAATTTTGAAAAGAAAAACGACTATTGAGATCATACTCTTCATTGCAAAACTTACTAAACAGTTAAAGTCATCAAAAGTGTCTTTCTGGCATAAAAGCTGAAATCAATGAAACAGCATAAAAGCTGAAATCAATGAATAGAATAATAAGCTTATAAATAAACCTTCACAAATATGGCCAAATGATTTTCAACAAGGGGCAATTCAACGGGGTGGGAAGAGTTTTTTCTTCTTCAATAAATAGTGCTGGGGAAATTGGATATCTAATGTGAAAAATTAAATTGGATCTTACTTAACACCATATACAAAAATCAAATCAAAGTGGATCAAAGACCTAACTGTAGGATCTAAATGTGTAAAACTCTAAGAAGAATACTGAGGTAAAAACTTCATGGCACTGGGTTTGGCAAATATTTCTTGGATATGATAGCAAAGATACAAGCAACAAAAGAGGAAAAAAAGACAAATTGGATTTCATGAAAATTTTTAAAAATTACATCAAAAGATATTATCAATAGAGTAAAAAGGCAAACTATGGAAGGGAGTAATATTTGTAAATCACATATCTGATAAGTAATTAATATCCCAAATATATAGAGAACTTCTAAAACTCAACAACAAAAAATGAACAATTTGATTTAAAAAATGGCCAAAGGAGTTGTATAGATATTACTCCAAAGAAGACAACACCCAATAACTACATAAAAATATGTTCAATACCACTAATTATTAAAAAATATAAATCAAAACTACAATGAGATGTCCCTTCATACTCATTAGAATAATTAGTATCAGAGAACAAAACAAAGCAAAACAAAACAAACAAACAAATGAACAAAAAATACCCAGCAAGTAATGTGTCATTGAGAACATGGAAAAATTGGAATTTTTTGTTCACTAGTGATGGGAATGTAAAATGGTGTACCTTCTACAGAGAACAGTATAGTGTGTTCTCAAAAATTTTAAATAAAAATACCCCACAATCCAGCAATTCTAATTCTGGGCATATGCCAAAAGAAGTGAAAATGGAGTCTCAAAGAGATATTTGTATACTCATGTACACAGCAACTTTATTAACAAGTGCAAAAAAGTCAAATCAATCTATCTTTATTGGTAGGAGAATGGATGAAGAAAATGTGGTGTATATACACATATATTAGAATATTATTAAGCTTCAAAAAGGGAAAAAATTCTGACACATGCTACAACATGGATGAACCTTGAGGTCATTATGCTAAGTGAAACAAGTTAATCACAACAAAACAA
Source organism: Hyaena hyaena (assembly GCF_003009895.1). NCBI lineage: Eukaryota > Metazoa > Chordata > Mammalia > Carnivora > Hyaenidae > Hyaena > Hyaena hyaena. Next base: position 822,413 of record NW_024081078.1, on the reverse strand, counting down.
ATATTGTATGATTCCACTTACATGAGGTACGTGACTACTCAAAATCAGAGAGACAGAAAGTAAAATGGTGGTTGCCACAGGCTGGAGAGTGGAGAAAATGAGTTTGTGTTTAATGGATATATAGTTTCAGTTTTGCAAAATCAAAAGAGTTCTGGTGATGGATGGTGGTGATGGTTGTAACAATATTAATGTACTTAATACCACTAAACTGTACACCTAAACATGTTTGAAATGGTAAATTTGGTGTGTATTTTACGACGATAAAAAAAAAAACATTAAAAATGGCAAAGATGTATTGGAATCTAAGTTCCTGGCTCTGAGTAGGTAATTGGTTTACTCTTGCCCACTTATGCTACTCTATTGTGATGCCATATGTTGTAGCCTCAGCCTCTCTTTTTCTGTCACATTCTTTCTGTCACTCTTACAAGGATGTTTACATCTTTCTCATCCTCCAAAAGAAAATAACAATAAGCCCTTTCTTATCCTGGTTATGCTATTCCTCCCTAATTTGCCTTCTTGATTCCTAGACAGGTAGCTCAAGCATCACCTCATGCTAAACTGCCCACCTTACTCTCTGTGCTACTCTGTGACCAGGTGCACACCTCTGCCCTGGTTGGTTTATTTTCATATCTGGTTCTGACACAATGTGAACACATAAGTGCTTAATGACATTACTCTCTGTACCTTTGGTACATAGTCCAGTCCCCAAATCAACACTTTAAAAAATGAATAAAATATATATTAATACAAATGTCACTTACATACAAAAATGTGATAATTTGGATTTAGTAATTTAGAACTTCTGTTAATCCATAGTAAGGGTTCTATAGGACCTATTTGCATTCTGTACAGAACTTCTAGCTGTGAAAGGCAGTTTCTTTTCTGCATGTGACTTTCTTTCCCGCCTAGAATACTTCTCTTCTCCAAGTATTCACAGAGTGGGAGAAAGCATGGTGATCAAAAGAGTATCAAAATCAATGGGTTTATAATATGTAAACGCTCTATGGCAAAATAGAATATTCACCATATTCCACGTGAGTTGTGTTTTTCTCTTCTGAGTTGATGTGTAAGCAAGTCCCACAAGTTTGAGGGAAAATTATACATCAAAAGCTATGTCTCTAGTGCTAATTTCTCTCTACCCCAAGCATTTTTAATAGGGGTGATATCACTGTTAAGTTGTGAAAAAAAAATTGAAAGGCAAAAATATCTTATAAACCTAAATAGATATACGGTATATGTGTGTTATTAGACTGTCATGCAGAGGGATATTTGGGAAAAAAAGATGTCTAAAAAGGCCGTTTAAAGGAGAATAATAAAAACAAGTTTGAGAAATACTGTTCTACTTTAAATTTCTGGTGACACCATTTTTCTCTATCCTGTGCAGGTTTATCAACATCATCAAACAAGACAATTTGTAATATAAAATCAGAAAATCACCAGATACAAACTGCATTGTTCAGGGGACTCACAGGTATGATCACTCAAAGTTGCATCCATACATTTAAAGTGTAAAACAACCCCTTCCAGACATTTTTGTTATAGTTTGTCTTGATTGCGAAGAAAAAAAATTAAAAGATAATACATTTAAAAAATAAAAAAGACCATGTCTTGCTTTTGCAGTCATATGCACCCATCTTCCCCAATCAGACTCAGGTCCTCTCAGTGAGAGTCATCTTTATACCTTTGGTAGAATAACTATTTTCCCCTGTTGAATATCAAGGTGCAAGTTCCTTGGCTTCCAGCCAGTGTTTCTAGTGTCTTCGGCCACATCACACAATTGTCTGGCCTGCATTCCCTTGAATGGGAGATTTCTAAAAGCTGTTTGTGATTATCTCACATTGGAAGATAAGGAAAAGATAGCAAGTGTCTGCTTTATATGAACCCAAACTACTTCACTTAACAAAAAAAAAAAAAAAAAAAAGCAAAAGTTTAACATGTTGTATTAATCAGCAAGATGTTTTAATTTTTGCTATTGCTAAAACTTTGCTTCCCTAGGCAAGATAAAATAGTGGAGCCAATCACAATAAGATTCCTACCTCTAATTCATGTGTCTGATGTGTAAATAAGTCACCAGCATGGAGTTTCTGCATTTGAGATACAACCCTTGGGGAAGAAGTGAGGACCAGGCCCTGACTCTAAACCACTAGAGAAAAGAGCAAGCGGAGGGCAGGAAGGGCACCAGCGGGGACTAACACATTTCTAGTCCAGTTGGAACCTATTCAAAGGCTCCTCTTAGACCTCGCTGGATTCTTTTGATTTTCTGCTGGCAAGAACCTTGTCAAAGTGGTAAAGCCATTAGCCAACCAGAGTCATATGACTTTGTATCTCCTATCTTTGCTATGTTGTTCCTGAAGGAATATACCTGGACTATGATTTTATTCTGCATCAGCAATAGAGATAGGAGCTTGAGTCCATTATTCTTTTTTGTTCACTGCATCTGATAAGTAGATTACTCTTTCTTTATTTCCATTCCTAACTGAAAGGCACATATAATCTTTTTTTATATGGGTCAAGTAGAAATGTTCTTAATTCTTCTAGCTTATCCAGAGTCTCTCTATATAACGCCTCTTATTTTCTCTTTCCCGAACTGGGAAGTCTAAGAATTATAGAAATTTGGGGCTAACACTGCATATAAGATCATCTGGATTCCCTAGAGCAAGAACTTCCCTTCTAATCCAAACTCTTCATTTTACAAATAAGCGCAGAGAGATTATTTTCCTAAAAATTCTACAGTTTCTTTCTGACAGATGCTAAATCAGAACCTAAGCCTACTGATTCTCTGCCCAGAACTTTATCCACTATGAATATCCTGAATGCCACCTCCATTCATCAACTCTCCTCCACCCGCTCTCCAATGCTACATAGCCATTTCTTCCTTGAAGTTGCTCCAATCTGGCCTTTTCTCCATTTTGTATATTAACGTCATTACTCTCAAAAGCACTGTACCATTGTTTGATTATCCATCAGGCATCTCTGCCCCTGTCACTTAACTGAAGCTCCCCTCATCTTTCCTTATCTCTAAACATGATGCTCTTATACCATCACCTTTGTCCATAGTTCCAAATTGTTCCTACAAAAATATTAATACATATGAATTGCAAATTCATTGTTTCCTGAGTAATCCATTTCTTCATCAAACTTTGATTTGGATTTCTGACTGTCTTTAGATACTGCTACCTGCAGGTCCTGCGAGCATTCACATTCCACTGTCTAAAAAAGAACTCATTATCTTAACTATGCTTTCCAGACAAATGCCTTCTCCACTAGTGTTCTCTGTGTACTGTAAGACAATAACATCTGCCAAGCCTCTTAGACAAGAAACTGATTATCTATTCAGTTATTAAGTATCTTTGATTTTTCTCCTCTTCCTTTTTTGTATATCCTATGTGCAAATGACCCACAAGCCCTAGAAACTATACTTCTCAAATATCTATCAAATGTGTGCCCTCTGGTCCAGTTTCATTGCCTTTGACCCAGTTGAGGTCCTCATTGTCTCTCATTGGGACCATGATGATGGCATTTCAAACTCCCCATTTCCCTTTTCTGATCCATCTTCCCCAGTGCTGCCAGAATTATCTTCCTAAATCATATATTTAGTTATATGGGCCCTAAATACTAAAAGTCCCCTACATATTTTGCTTTCCTTTTATATCTTGATTTAAAGAGGGTTTAAATGACCTCACAGAAAAATGTAGAAATGAAACATTAAAAAATAATTTGAAGGGGAAGAATACTAAGATGAAACCAGGAGTGAAGATCAATCCTTTGAACCCTGTGTTTCATACTGACAGACACAAATTTGGCTCTAAGTTTTAGAGGAGGCATAACAAAGAGGAAACTATGACTTTCAATAGCTGTTTCTATGTGTTTGTTTCTTCTGGTTAATTGTAAGTTCCTTGCGGGAAGTTATACATGCTTTTGTTTGTTTAATTTTTATATTCACCAGCATTTAGTGTCATGCTTTGTTGACATGGGCAGAAACACTGCCTCTCATTGAAATAAATATTTCTGTCTTTTAATATCATGAAATTCATATTACCATTTCTTGTTGGTGTTTGTATAAACAATACAAATGAATAAGTGCTAAATATGCTATGTAAAAATCACACAAAGAGTCGATGTCGCTAACTTACTACCTACTCCTAAACACACACATACCCCACAGAACCCAGTTCAAAACATAGATAAGAAATCGTTTTTTCCCTTGACATGCCTCACCCTGCTTTATACATTAACTATTCTTTCCACAAATGATTTTACCAGGTAACACAGTCTTTCCTTAGAGCTACATGATTTATTGAGAAATGTAGTCAAGTTTTCTAATCAGGTAAGAACATCGTGGACATGACATAACTATATAAGTTCTTCACAGAGCTAATGTACATATTCTTGTAACTACTGCTGCGTAATTAGGGTATACATGTTTCAGAGTGAAATGGGAAGGATACATCTGATATTTGTTTGGAAAATAAAGAGATGCTATTATTAGAGATTATAGTTTGTCTTCTTAAAATTTATAATCTTTCTGAAATGATCCTACTGGTAGGAGAAAAGTGGCATTCTTCCTGCTATTTTTTAAAATTTTATGTGTTTTTTAAAATTTATTTCTGAGAGAGAGAAAGAGAGAGAGAGAGAGAGAGAGCATGAGCAGGGGAGGGTCAGAGAGAGAGGGAGACACAGAATCTGAAACAAGCTCCAGGCTCTGAGCTGGCTATCAGCACAGAGCCTGACGCGGGGCTCAAACCCACGAACTGTGAGATCATGACCTGAGCCAAAGTTGGACGTTTAACTGACTGAGCCACCCAGGCGCCCCCCCCCCCCCCGCTATTTTGAATAAAGGAGCTGTAAGCATCTCTGTTATGTTCTTCAATTTGTATAACTGTTTGTGTGTGTTGTGAAAATGGATTTCTATAGCTAAGTAAAACAGCATTTCATGAGTTTTTGGTGATGTAGCTGGAAAGGGAAGAAACAAACTTTTTTATGCTGTACAACTGATTGTAGCTGTATGATTTTTTTTTCAACATTAATGTGATCAACAGAGAAGAAACAGCATAAGTTTTATAAAGAAGATATTCCACTAAAAAGCCATGAGAGTGGGTATGCACTGCACATAGCATCAGGTACTAATCACAGACACTTACTTCACAGGTTCTGGGGTTTTTGTTTGAAAGGTCTGCTGCCACAGCATCGTACAATCACCGCCTCGACATATTGTTGACAAGAACTGCCAAGCACCTCGACTTCATTTCTCACACAAGACAGCAACAGAGAGTTGGAAATGATCTCCAGCATGACACCGCTTATACTTTTTTCAGCTGGAGCACAGATATTCTTCCATTTGTACCCTGTTAGCCAACTCACAGATTTTTTGCAACATTCCTCTAGTTCTAGGAAATGCAAATAAAATAAGAAATGTGTGACTGTGACACCATTTTAAACACATGTCATCCATTCCATACTAAAACATATCTCTCTCAGAGTTTGGGTATCTCTTTCTTGTTTAATATTTTAGTACATAAAATATGGGAGGACTTGCGCAAACAAGCCAAAAGATCATTTTGTCTGTTTTTCAGGGAGGCTTGATTTTGATCGTGAGAAAAGAAATAGGTTTTGCTAAATATGTACTATGTGGTTTATTTATGAATCTATAGCTCCAAATGATTTCCTATTAGTGTCGGACATATTCAATTTATCCTGATCCTAAAGGAGAAATGAGTCTTCTCCAGTCTCAAACCTTCCTTTTTGTTTCCCAAAGCCAAGATTATTTTACTTTCTAGGAGAATTGTTCTTCCCTATGTAGTAAACAGCCTGTGCACATTCTTAGAAGTGAAACAGTCAAGTATCCTGGTTGACAAGGAGACTCCAGAGCTATGTAACTCGGAGGCTTTTATCCCGAAAACCCAAGGCACTATAAGATATATAATCTATACCATTTGTTCCCAAATATCAATTGTCGATTTCATTTGTTGGTTACCTTTACATTTTAAATAGCCAAAATACAAATAGATTTGTGGTGTACTTACAATGGCTTTCTTGTTTTGTCTTTTAAATTTTTTAAGTATTTATTTATTTATGAGAGAGAGGGAGAGAGAGAGAGAGAGTGAGAGAGTGAGCAGGAGCCAGGGAGGGACAGAAGGGGGAGACACAGAATCCAAGCAGGCTCCCGGCTCTGAGCAGTCAACACAGAACCCGATGTAGGGCACAAACTCACAGGCCACAAGTGCATGACCTGAGCCGAAGTCAGACACTGTAACTGCTTTAATCGAATGAACCACCCAGGTGGTGACTTTTGTCTTTTAATGAAGCATAACATATAACATAGCCTTCTAGTCACACCTGCTTTCTGAAATCAAGCAGTATGAAACTATTATGAACTAATTCAGAGAAGATGGGTGCGCTAAATAATTACCCAAATCTAAAAACTCTGTGCTCGTGAATAGACAGAAATATGCAAGCACTAGGTCCCAGGATATGATCCATAATGTGGACTGGATTAAAAAGATTCAGCCCAGAGGGTTCTGTTTCTCATACTTCTTAAAAGTAAGAGGAAGGAGGTATGAGTGGTCAAGTGGATGGGTGTAAATAACATCAATTTCTGAAATTACCATAGAACACTATGCTATATATATATAACAGGACTGAAAAACACAAATTATATCATTCTATTTTGTGTTCTTTTAATTTGTAGGAATGGGTGACTTTTAAAAATGAATTTAGGGGCACAACTCAGATAAACATGCTTGTCACACAGAGATTTTCTCCTTCCTCTTCTATTGAAGACCAGTCACACACCATGTCCCACATAGACAATGTTTTTCCAAATCAACGGCTTACATTTCCACATGATATAAAATGTGTACATATGTTTGTGAAAGAATGTTTCAGAAGTTGGTGTTTTCTTTTGATGAACAGCTTTCTATGGTGTACTTTCTTCCTGATATATCCTCTTTATTTTTAGCTTATTTCAGACTATAAAAATATTTTTCAAAAATTGATGTTCACAATATGCATTAGAGTCCTAGAATATTACTTCAATTTCCATCCTATGCTAGTTATACAAATATACAGATGAGCTGGCCTTGAAGCCGCCCACATCCTGGTACATACTAAACACAAATCAAGCCTCTATTATGAAACAGGAATCAAATCCACATCCTCTGTGCCACACATTGAAATTCTTGCCTTTTTTAGCCAGTATATATGTCAGCTCTCTCTTTTTTTTTCCTTTTTGTGAACTTGCAGCCTCAGATGTTAGTTAAGTTTTAGGATTCTTCAAAAGCATTTATTTGAAAAACATGTGAATGGAAAATGAACATGCTAAACTAATTAGGATATGCAAATGTGGTTCAGTGGGACTGCTTTTTAAGTGAATCATACTCATTTGAATACACAAATAAAAGAAAATTTGTTTCAGTAACAATCTGGAAGTTAGTTCATGTGGAACAAATAAGGGCTTAAATTATAAGGATTAACTTTTCAGAATCTACTTTGCAGTTCACCTTTTTAATAGAAGGAAATGTAGACTCGAGCCAGAGGCCCCCACTGGCATTCAGGGAGTTTTGGTGAGCCACAGAATACTTACCAAGTTCTTGTCCTCATTTAAAGTGAATGAAGAAGCTGAGGAAAGGGACTTCTGGGGATTTACTTACTTCTTTCAAGGCAACTTAAGGGCAAGCAGGTGCAAATCTAAAAACCTTTTCTTGTAAAAAAATATTTTAAATCATGGAATGGAAAATATTTGGCATGTTCTTTCTAATATTCTGTTCTTGATGCAGAAAGAACCACAGATGATATTAAAAGAGAGAAATAACATTAAAAGAAAGGGGAGAATGACATTTAAAAAGGCTTTTTAAAAAACTCGAGGTAAAATGTATGAAAGAAATGTATTTTGAGGATATTTGGACTAGGAATATGTTCCCAAAAGGACATACTTATATTTTATATTTATATTTAATATTTTGGATTCACTTTACATAGATAGAAAGGATTGGGATTTATTAAGTCATGGTTTAATCAAAGAATAAACCACAATGACTAAAAATGTTATTCTCTCTCACTTTATTACTCAAGTCCCTTTTTTGTAAGGTACTCTAACTTTATGTGTGGTAACTTATAAACTTATTTAATTAAAAACATTGTATTATTCCTATGACATAATTCAAGACTTTATATTAGATCACCTACCCTTAGAATCCTTAATAATGTTTCATTTGTTCCTCAAACTACAAATATTTGTTCAGCTCAAACTACATGCCATTCACTTCCAAGGTGCCTTGGGGAACACAGAGGTGACTATGACATAGGCATAACCTACACTTAGCTGGCAGTCTTGTAGAGGAGACCATGTATAAAATACTTATTCTTCAACAGAAATACGCTCAGCTATAATGCTCTAGGCGTCTATCTACATGACTTGATTTCTTTTAGCACTATTTTTTAACTGGAGAGGGAGTGAAAGAACAAAACAAAACATTGATACCCAAATGCCTGGGGGGACAGAGGAAAATAAAGCAAAGGAAAGTAGCTTACAGGTTGATTACCTGTTGATACCTGGGGCTGATTTTGAGTCTCTGTGGAGCTGGAGAATACAGGAAGGAGCTAAAGAAAATATTTCCAGGAGAGACAGGAAGTTTGGGACAAAGTAACATTGTTTTAGGGCATAGAGAGAAAGATGTGATGCAAAGTTAGGAAGAGTCCTTTTATTATGATAATTTCCCTTTATCTTGGAATACTACATGATTTTGTCCACTCAGTGGCCCCAAAGAGGATAGGCTACATATAGTGGGAAATTCCTAGACATGGCTTTTTCTTTACAAGAGACCGTTAACAAGCCAACATGGTAAATCTGCTGCAGAAATTTAGTGGCAAAACAGGGTAGCTGAAAAGTGTAAGTGTGCTACAGAGCACACAGAAGCCTTGCTATTAACTCTCAGAGATAACTGGAGACTGTGGGATGGGAGTGACTTGAAGCCCTGAAGTCACGCACTGGGGATTTATAAGTCAATGAAATAAAGGTATGGGTATTGAAGTGAATTTCAAATTTAGTTCTCTAACTTCATCATAAACTATAATGTGATGAGCGCAGATGAATGGTGTAAACCGTGAGTTGTCTGATCTCAACAAACTAGTATTTCTAGAATGTTTGCTCATTTGTAGAATGAGGATTTCGACTAGGTAACTTTCAGTACCTAATGGCTGTAAACTTAGTACATTAGAGAGTAATTATGTTACTCTTTGTGTGATATTTATGTTTAATGAATTTGACTTCTAGATAAAGGAGAAAGGAAATAGATGAAAAGACACAGTTATGTCTAGGTAATAGCTAATAGTCTCATTTCAGAATGAAATTTTCTGTATTTCAGAACAGAGGGCGCAATAAAGAAAAGTTGGTGATGAAAAAGTAGGCTAAAATCAGATCAAATAGTTGGTTGACTATCATCCCAAGTATATCTAAATTGATATTGTAGGTAGTGGGGGATTTAAAATGTCTTTGACTTGGCAAATGAAAAAAATATGTATTTTTTTGATAATTCTATGCCTTTTATTCAGTTATTTCAAAAATATTTGTTGATCATTTGTTTCAAAATGTACATTTAAAAAAAATCCATACAAAACTGTAATTTGTTTTAAAACCAGACAGAAACGGTGGAAAAGGTTTTTGAAAAAAGTTCACTGAACATAAAAAGAACGCTCCCCCCAAAAAAACCCTTTTACATGAAAGCATAAATATAGTAGGTACAAATTTTCCTTGAGTTCCTTGTTGAAATTTGGTCCATAAGGTGAACAGGCTAAAGTAGGAAACAAAAAGACACTTTGTCCACATTTGCATTATGAGTTGCTCAGGCGGCACCCGCAGCCGCAGCTCATCCACTGGCTGTTTGTTAAACCAAAGGGATGGACGCGTGAGGTGTGTGGTGTCATCGCGTGTGCGCGGCTCCGCCCCCAAGGCAGTGGTGGCACTTATGACGCCAGCCAGCTCCTACCGGGGAAGCAGGGCTGTCCCCGTGTGGCCGCGTCTCCGCACAAACAAATTTTAAGGAGAACACCCTATTCTTTCTTTCTTTATTTTTTTACATTTATTTTTTTTTAAGAGACAGAGTGAGACACAGTATGAGCCAGGGAGGGGCAGGAAGAGAAGGAGACACAGAATCTGAAGCAGCCTCCAGGCTCTGAGCAAGCTGTCAGCACAGAGCCTGATGCAGGGCTTGAACCCACCAACCATGAGATCAGGACATGAGCCAAAGGTGGACACTCAACCAACTGAGCCACCTTGGTGCCCCCAGAGAACATCCTATTCTTAAGGGAAGTTTGAAGTTTTCCGAAGACATATTGGAGGCCAGGAAAAAATTAGGAATCTATTTAAATAATCCAGATATTGAACATTTAGTAAGTGATCAAATATCAGAAATGGAAGCTGTAGGACTTGCATAAGTGTGGGAGGTGAAGGAAGATCAGTAGGTGAGGATGACTACAAAATCATCTGGGGGACTGGAATCCACTCTTATGAGTTGTTTAATTTGGTTAGTGTGAAAAGGAGGTAGCATTGTGGGAGAGGCCTCACCGAAACACCGTCTTGATCTTGTGATGTTGAGAGATCATCCAACTCTGATGAATATTGCTAGTATGAGAATTGCCAAATATTTTTGAGTCTCTATAGAGCAGTTGGCATGACACTCTATCCATCATATGATGGATATGAGAGTATGATATTTCCATCATACTCTCAAGTTTTCAGATGGAGGTAGACAGACAAAAAAGCAAAGCCAGCTAAAGTTGCTGCTTGTTACTGGATAGGTTAGGCTCAAGTCCTCAGGTGAAAAATTGCTATAGGAAATGAATGAACTATTGGGATTCTCTAGGTTTGTCTAGATTAGCCACAGTCCTAAATGGCTTGCATGATTATGCTTTAATCTGGAGTCATATTCAAGTGTCTCAGAGTAGGAACATGTCTTGAGTGGGAATTATCCCTGATCATGTCTCATCATAGTTTCACACACATAGTTTCTCTTTTTATTTTAATTTTTAAATGTTTTTATTTATTTCTGAGACAGAGAGACACAGCGTAAGCAGGGAAGGGCAGAGAGAGAGGGAGATACAGAATCTGAAACAGGCTCCAGGCTCTGAGCTGGGTGTCAGCACAGAGCCCGACGCGGGGCTCAAACCCACGAACCGTGAGATCATGACCTGAGCCGAAGTCAGATGCTCAACTGACTGAGCCACCCAGGTGCCCCATCACAGACATAGTTTCAAAGAGAGAATTAGAATAGAAAATAAACAACAATGACAACAAAAAAGCAGACCCAAAGGAGTGAATAAAGACACATTAACAAATGCCTGCAAGAGCTTTTTAACGTTTTTTTGCCTTATCAGAACCAAGTTCCAATACCAACACTGTGGCTTAATAGTTCATCTTCCAATTTTCATCCTTCTTCAGATCAGTATTCCTTCTCTTTAGGCATCATGATGGGTTTCCCTTTAAGAGCCAAAGATCTCAGTCAGATCCTGTACTGATCTAGAAGTCTTAGGATCTGAACTAAAACCATAATGTGCTACCCTTCCCCCAGTATTCATGAAGGGGAAAGCCAAAGGGACAAGTACATCCTATAGTCTTTGGAAAGTTTTGGATTTCAAGCTTCTAATTTTAAGGTGATGAACCCAAGGAGTAGAGTGGGTCTCAAAAGAGGGCCTAAGCCAGAGAGTTGTAATTAAGTCAGAAGTGCAAAACAAAGACAAAGAAAAACAAAACAAAACAAAAACCAAACCAAACCAAACAACAAAACAAAACAACAACAAAAACAAGAAGAAAGAAAAAGAAAGTGAGTGTCCAGGAAATCACTCTAAGTGAAGATACAGTGTTTGCAGCTCATTTTCATCACCTTGAGGCTAAATGAGCTTAAATGTAGAAAATTAAGGCAAAAACTTGAAAAATAGAAATGTCATTGAAATCAAGGTAGAGTTTTGGGAGATCATTCTACATTTGCTCTCTCCATGGTGTTCATGGAGAAATTCCAACACCAAAATACAAATATGCATAAGGAATAAAACGGTAGAATTTAAAACTAGAGATGTAAACTTAAGAATGATTCACCTATAGACGATAGAGACACAGGAATGAATGATGTTAAGTAGAAAGAGAAAAACTATATGATATTTTATTTCTCTCTAAAAGGATACGGATTCTATATTATATTTTAATCATTTATTTGAGTATGTCTTTAAAAAATCCCTAATCCTTGGTTTAAGGATTAACATAGAGATATAGCCTTTTGCACACTGGCAATTCTATGGTGATGAATATATAATCCTAACCATAAAATCAAACATGCTTAAGTAATAGGAATGGGGAAAGGATGCATGCCAAATCTTAAACCTTACCTATATATTTTGGTGCTAAGTGAGTCTTTAGAGTTTCTTTTAATATGTCAATGTACATTGTATGATCAGAAAAAAACAACACTCTACTTCTACTGTGTACCAGACCAATAGATGAACTCAAGATGTATTCCCGTGTGGTAAACTCATGGGATTTTCAAAGCACCATAAAAGCTTTTTATTGTACACTCCAATGCTGTCATCCGCAGTTAGCTAACAAATATGATAGGTTTTTAATATAATCCACCCCGTCCTTGCCAGTGCTCCTTGTATGTTACGTCATCTTTCTGTGGGCCAAGAGTTTGTTTTCCCCAGATGGCCTTCATGAAGCTGCTGACAGCCCTTCTGACTGAGAAACTGTAGAACAGCAATCTTCCAATTCATTTAGTAGTACTGACAAAGAGAGAGCTGTTGATATCCTGATGCAAAAGCACTCTATCAGGCATTACATAGTGTCTGTGTTCTCAGCATGTTTGGGGCGTGATAAGTCATAGCACATGCTTTTTGACATCTTTCTGCATTTCACTGCCGTGTAGAGTTTCCTGCAGTTGAAATTAGGGTGACAGAATGTAAAAAGCCAAGTGTGACATCATCAGCAACTGGTAGCAGTCACTGTATCATAAATAATATTTTACAGACGTGTAAAAAATTAAGTTGTGAAAAGTTCACTACAGTTCCTTTGAAGAAAATTTGAAATCAACCATTTCACTAATTTCCACACATGATTTTATCCAAGTAATGGCAGCATACAGGAATATATGTAATGTTTTGTATTGATAAGCCAGAGGTCTACTCAGTGAAAGAGCTGGAGGTTTTGTTTGTTTTTTTTGTGTTTTAGCAAGTTGAGAAAAGTTTGATGTTGTTGTCGTTTAATGGCTTTTCTCTTTAAAGGGAGATCATGTATCAGTGACTGTAGGTCCCACAAAGCAATGGGTGGCACTGCACAGAAGGTGGCTCTACTCTGGATGGAATGTCTCCTTGTTATGATTACGCCTCGGTATTAATAAGGACGGCAGCTGTAGCAATCTGTTCAATTTTATGCAAATTAGCCCTGGCCCTCTGGCTTCTGGCCAGTGGCCAAGGCTGCCTTTGGCTGGGCCAAGTTTGGATGTATGCTCGATTCTACTGCCGCAGAGGTTTATTTAATTATCTGTATTTATTTAAAGCAGGACGATACAAAGCAGTTCTGCATCTTGGTCAACTTTGTGATGGCTGAATTGTACGGGTTTTCCCACCGGCCCACAAGCTAGTTTGAATCATCAACTCTGTGAATCCTTGCATATGCCCCTGAAGAATAAGAAGGAGTGACTTTTCATTGCTTTCTTTGGTAATAAAGAGCTCAAAGTGGTTCCTCCTCACTATACCATGGAAGACGTGTGAAATTAAATAACACAGGTATCCTTTAACTGATAGTGTAAATCTTCACTCACTGAAACTTAATGGGGGAAATGATCTGAATTAGAGACTTTATATACAATTTTAAAACATGGAAGTTTTTAAAAGAAATGGGTGAAAGTGGCCAAAGGCAGAAACTTCTATGTATAAAATAAACAAGTTGCAGAGACCTCATGTACACAACGTATACTATAATTAATAATAACACTATAAAGTTGCGAAGAGAGTGTTCTTGAAAATTCTCATCGTAAGAGGGGTTCCTGGGTGGCTCAGTTAGTTGTGTGGGCCATGCGATCAAGGGGGCTATGATCCCAGGGTCATGTGATTGAGCCCTATGTCAGGCTCTATGCTCAACGTGGAGACTGAGATTCTCTCTCTGTCTCTCCTTCTGCCCCTCTCTCCCTGCTGTAACAAAAAGGGAAAAAAAGTTCTCATTATAAGAAAAAAGCTTTGTAACTATGTACAGTGATGAATGTTAACTAGACTTGTGGTGATCATTTCACAACATATACATATCATTATGTTTACACTGAAACTAATATTGTGTTAGGTATCGACTACATCTCAATACAAATATTTTAAAAGAAACGAATACCTATTATTTCCAAGTATATATACTTACCAACCTGAAATAAGCTAACCTACTAGGGTCAAACATATATTCTTTTATGCCTGTTTTAATGCACCCATATAATGATTTGTCTTTATCATCTCAATTTTATATCCCTTCTATATAAAATGTTAAAAATCATTTATTACCATCTTGCGTGGATTAATTATTCCCTTTACAGACTCACTAAGAGTAAAATTAATTGGCATAGCAAACTGATTTCTTACTGAAGAGTTTATGAGAGAACCTGAGCCCAGCTCATGTCTCAGTCCTCAAACATCAGAATTAACAAGGTTATAGCAAAATTGAAAGCTGTAGTTACTGGCCACCTATAATTCACCAATTTCATATGTGCTGAAGCAATAGGAGACATGGCTCAGCACCCATTTCTGAATTTGCTTTACACATTTTATTGTCATTACACCTGTGATCCTGTTCAGTTTTCATAAATACTGTCAATTAAGTATTTCATGGGGCACTTGGGTTGTGAGAATCCCATATCCTATTTTATCAGCTAAGACATCTGCAATCGTATTAAAAGCCACAAGAGATGTAGGGACAGCACCCACCATTTTCAGCTACTTGTACTAAGATTTCAGCATTAGATTGTCCCTTCTTCCTGTTAATCTAGGCTCTTATGGGCCTTCTTTTATTTTAAGCACAGATTCAGCTGACAGCCAGCACTTGTTCTGGTTTTGAATCAAACGCTGGCAGTGATCCCAGAACAGGAACCAGTTGTTTCTTTTACACACTCTCTCATTGTCCCCCACCGTCGCGACTGCTTTCAAAGCAATGTGCCATAACCAAACTTACACTTGCTTTAATGAGAATTAAAGTGCATGAATCAAAGCAATGCCTCCCACGAGGCCACTGACTACCTCTGGGGTAAATTAAGACAGATGATATGCAATGTGGTAAAAGAAAAGGCAAAAAAAAAAAAAAAAAAAGTGTACAAAGACATCTCTTCTTTCAAACCGAAGCATAGAAGTTATGTCTTTATAAATAAGTTTTCCTTGAATTATCTAACCCTCCTCCCTTACTTTAGCTATTAGAAGCCTCATCTAAGAATTGTCCTAAGTTTTCTCACTGGAACTGATAGCAGCTCATCTACTTTTGCATTAAACATCCTACTACTCCCAGTTTTCTGATAATGACCAACCCCTTACTTTCAATTTCCCATCCTCGTTATTGCTAAAATGTATTTCAAGCGCAACATTATTCCTTTTATGGTAAAGTGTACTATAATCTGGGTTTGTTTGGGGCCCTGTTTAATGAAACTGCTCTCTAAAGTTATCAGAGGCTATTTTCATTTAAGTTCCTCCTGAGCAAGCATTCAGAGGACAATGTAACAGAGGGACCCTATGAACTTCTGAATTTTACCACAATACTAAGATAGTAATCATCTTTTTAAGTAAGAAGATTTTAAGTATCTAATCCTTTTACATTGAGGAATACCATCACCTAATGTAGCTTTTGAAAACTGATGATTTTAGAATGTGTTTATTTATAAAACAAAAAAATAACAAAATGAAATAACAGAGGATAGGCTAAATAAGTTATGGCACATTTAATATATGGTCGTATAGAAATAAAACTAGAGACATGGAAAAACTAGTATTTTATAAATTAAAAATAGGTTATATTAGTTTCTGCACACACACACACAACTGAGAAATGCACATATACATAGCAGGGTTGCCTATTTAAACTCTGCTGCACAGATGGAAAATAAATATAGCTTCTTTGCTTTCTATTACTGATCTGATTTCCTCACTATTTCCCATGCGTCTGGGTTGGAAGGGATGGATAATAGGTGGGAATAAATTAACTGGCAAGCAACAGTCAGGTTGTTCCAGTTTAACAAAACAGATCCAGTATCTTTTGGGGGAAATGCACAGTTTTGGGAATTTCCCTCTGTGCCTTCCCATGCCCATGTCCCCTGATTCTCTCTATATGAATCTAAGTGGATGGAAGATTTATATGATATTCTGACTATTGAGGAGAAAGCTTCCCTATCCCCACAATGACCTTTTATCTGTGCTAATTTCTGCAGCTCATTTCTCCCTGACCTTGTTCTGATGTTCATTAAGGAGAGATGAATCCCATCTACGCTTGAGATTTCATGACAACATCGACTATTTATGTTCATGGCAATGAACATATCTAGTTTCAAAGTCTCTGATCACTATGGTCTCTTCCTTGTGGACTTTGCTTTTCCTGGTCCCTGAGCCAGCCTTCGGATTATGTGTTTCTTCAAGAAAACTCAGTGGGGTTTCTGGACCCCAACTAGCCTTCCAAAGGCCATGGGGAGCCATAAATCCTGTGTCAGGCTCATCTCCCACTGCCAATGTCAAGTTACTAGTCACCTACTTTGTTTGTTGTGG
Organism: Hyaena hyaena; assembly: GCF_003009895.1. Taxonomy (NCBI): domain Eukaryota; kingdom Metazoa; phylum Chordata; class Mammalia; order Carnivora; family Hyaenidae; genus Hyaena; species Hyaena hyaena. Next base: position 805,652 of record NW_024081078.1, on the reverse strand, counting down.
TACCAAACTGGAATTGGGCTTCTTCTAGCAACTTGTGTCACCCTAGGGAAGTGGACACTGGTTCAGATGTTCCCAAGATCGCCCCATACCAATTTGGATGGTTCAGTGGCATCCACCTTCAAGGTTAGTCCAAACTGAGATGGGAATAAGATGCTAGCACCTGACTGAAAGCTCTTGCCTCTTTATTTCTTCTTTCTATATTCCTTTAAGCCAGAAAAGGTGTACTTCACAGTTATCTGTCCTTTCTAGAAGGGGCATTCCGTCTTCTCTGGGGACATCAAGCTCACAGTTCTCCCTTAATGGTGGAAAGACCATATTCCCTATATAGGTAGATGTTACTCTTATTAACAATGTAGCAAGACAACAAGGAACTACGGATTCCTAAAAACAAAAACATATAGCTTACATGAAAAAAATCATTAGCTGTGTTACACAGAAGCATATTTACATATGTGTTTATACACATATGTATAAACATACATATATATCATGTTGGTATATTATGAAGTATGCAGTGTAAATATTTATATTTTTATATTTATATTCATTTTATATTTTACAACATACTGAAATGTTATCATTATTCAATCTGAATGATAATTATAAGTGACTTTCAACTTCTTCCTCCTGCTTTTTAAAATACATTTTAAATTTTCTAAAGTTAGTACGTATTACTTTGTTATAGAAATAATTAATCAAACAAGAAAATGCCTATTTGCAAATACATCATTACATCAGTCTGAGAATTTGGTGTAATATGAGTAGCATTTTCCATAATATTTGAAATTGTTCCAGTAAAACATCAGTTAATAATCACCTTAAAAGTCAAATTTAAGGGGCACCTGGGTGGCTCAGTCGCTTGGGCCACTTCGGCTTGGGCCATGATCTCAAGGTTCACGAGTTGAGGCCCTGCTTCGGGCTCTGTGTTGACAGCTCAGAGTCTGTAGTCTGCTTTGGATTCTGCGTCTCCCTCTCTTCCTCCCTTTACCCCGCTAGTGTTCTGTCTCTCTCTGTCTCTCAAAAATGAAAAAAAAAAGTTAAAAACGTTTTTAAAAAGTCTAATTTAAAAATTATAAAGGGCTTACATATTTAAGCAATTACTCAGAACTTACAGCATCCCTCTTGTCAGCAGTTTAGCTTTCCACAGTTTCATGGTTTCACTTACTCTAGGTCAACTGTAGTGCGGAAGCAGGCGATCTTCCTTCTGACATATCATCAGAATGTCAATAGTAGCCAAACGCTATGTTACAGTTCCTCTATCATTCACCTCACTTCATCATCACGTAGGCATTTTATCATCTTACATCATCACAGGAAGGAGGGTGAGTGCAGTACAATAAGATATTTTGAGAAAGACCATATTCACATAAATTTTATTACAGTATATTGAGTTCTGTTTTATTATTAGTTATCACTGTCAAACTCAAACTAATTTATAAATTTATATTTATCCTAGGTATATATGTTTGCATAGAAAAACACAGTATATGTAGGGTTTGGTTCTATTTGTGACTTTAGGCGTCTACTAGTGGTCTTGGAATGTATCCTCCCAGTAAATGGGGGACTGTGCCGAGATGGTTATAATATTTTACATTTACATTTAGCAGAGGTAGCTCTGGCTCTCCATTGGAGAACTATAGTTCTGAGATAGTTACCTACAGGGGATTCTAAGAGGCCCCTCTCTCTATTCTTCTGGCAGTGGTTGTTAACGGGATTATTAGAATCACATGGGTGTGGCCTCAATGGGCAATTGTCAGGAATGTTAAGTGGTGTCTAGCAAAGCTACCAACAGCTGATCTGCATGTGGAGTCCTGGATGTGTTCATCTCCTCCAGTCTGAAAATCACAGCACATCTTGTCATCTTCTTCCCCTAGACATGTGCGTACGTGTACACACACACACACACACACACACACACACACACACCTAATTAGATCAAAACCTCTAAGTACTCCAATCTTGAAACCAAATAGCTCCAATGTAGAAGATTTCTTTCCCTTCTGTTCCTTTCAGATTGATAGCTTACTTAGGTAAATGAGTTTGCAGGCCACCAAAACAAAACTCATGCTGTGTATAAATTGTACATAGAAAGTAAATTTTTAACAGATCTCTCAAAATTCAAAATTATGCAAGTTACTATGCATATTAAAACTTAAGTTTGAGGGCATCTGAGTAGCTCAGTCAGGTAAAGGTTGACTCTTGTTCTTTGCTCATGTTATGATCTCATGGTCATGAGATTGAGTCCTGTGTCTGGCTTTGTAGTGATAGCACCGTGCCTGCTTGGGATGCTCTCTCTGCCTCTTTCTCTGCGCTCCCCCCCCGCTCACTCTCTCTTTCAAAATAAATAAATAAATATTAAAAAGTATAAAACTGAATTTGCCTTGTTATATTTAATGGTTATTTATTTTTAATAGAGCTGAAGCTAATTCTAAACTAACTTAAGGTCTTAGTCTTATGAAAGGTCTCCTCAGTCAGGCTGAAAAGTTGTGTTTATAAATATTAAATAACAGTATCAGACTATGTTGAAAATGAAGAATATTTTTATTCTCTGATCTCAGTAAACATTAAAATATAGGGTTCTCAGGGCGCCTGGGTGGCTTAGTCGGTTGAGCATCCGACTTTCGCTTAGGTCATGATCTCGCGGTTCGTGGGTTCGAGCCCCGCGTCAGGCTTTGTGCTGACTGCCAGCTCAGAGCCTGGAGCCTGTTTCAGTCTGTGACTCCCTCTCTCTCTGACCCTCCCCTGCTCACGCTGTCTCTCTCTCTCTCTCTCCTAGAAATAAATAAAACATTTAAAAAAAAAATTGAGTGGCTGACTGAGCTAGCCAGGTGATCCCAATGTCTTCCTTTAAAAAAAAAAAACAAAAACAGGGTTCTCTGCCCTCTGGACACCAAGAAGAATATTATACTACACCTTTTTGATTAAAAATTCTAGTTTTTGAAAACACATTTATTTTAGCAATTACTTGAAAATTCACTTTACAAAGTATTTGCAGAACCAATGGAGAATCACCTCTCTGAGATAGTATGGAGAGGGGCAAGCAAAAATTAATATAGCTTGTGGAAAAGGAAAGCTTGATCTTAAAAAGTTATGTCATATAGTTTAGCGTACATCAATGACTATCTGGCATTTTATATGTGGTGTTAAGTAGATGGATAATAATCTGAATCCAGTACTTGAACTATTATTTGGACAAGATTTTTGTTTCCCAGTAAGCAATCTCGAAAATAAGTCTATTATTCCTGGGTGGTCACTGTAGAGAAAGCTTCTAGCACACAAAATATAAAAAGCATGCATGAAATATGCCAGTATATTAAATTAACATCTTGCAAAAGCCTCTCTCTAAAATCCAGATGCTTATATTGCTTTTGACAGACTGTAGGCGGTAATGTTTTAACTTTAAAGAAGGGGCTTTCTGTTTCTGTTTTCAAGTTAAAAATAATGAAAGGAAAACACACTGAAATTCCCACATTATTAAATAAAACATTTAAGTGGCCAAGGGCCAATCATTGTCACGCCATGAACAAATGCCTTACGGTAATATGTTCCATAACTGTTTGCTAAAAACTACCAATTTTAACACATTTGCACATGATTAGACACCATAAAAAGTTGCTTATTGAAGCCAGTGTCATAACACTGTTACTCATGCCTAAGGGGAGGGAAGCTTCAATGCAAACCTGAACAAGAAAGGTGGTGTGAAATAAGTTCCACGTTGTGAAAACAGATCCTAAGTAGATTTGCCAAATAGCTGACTCCATTCAATGGTCAGAAGTTCATAACATTGGCATCACGAGACTATGCAGGGCTAAGAAAATGTTAACTGAAGAGTTTCCTAAACAATTAAAGTATGCAAAGATGGCTGATTAAAATTAAATTTTTTTGAAAACTCTCTTTGACCCTAGAAATCTCCTGATGCAGAAAATAAATGCTTTATGGAAGGAGAGAATTTGCATTAGCTTTATTTGGGTAAGCTCTTCTAAAAATAAAAAAAAAAACTATATTTAAAAAGCAAAAGAAATCCTCTATCAAATCTAATAATTAGCCTGAGACAAAACAAAACACAGGTAGAATTTTTTGAGTTTTAATATAATGAGAAGCTATGACTTCATAAAAGCCAAAAGAAAAATGGAAAAGTGAAAAACTAATCTAGCCATCCTCAGTGTCCCTTGGCTCTCAACCTGCATAACTTAACAATCTCTATTACCATCACCATGTGGTGTTGTCCTAGGTGCTTTGTTTTCACGTGGCTTTTATAGGGACACTAGCCACACTGGAGTAGGGTTTTACCTTCCAGTATGACATCATCCTAACTAACTTCATCTGCAGCATCCCTATTTCCAAATAAGGTCTAATTCCAAGGAAACTGGCTTGAGGACTTCGACCTATCTTTTCTAGGGAGACACAATTCAACCCATAACAGTATTAGTGGAATCAAACATTTACAAAAATTAATGATAAATACTAAACTCACAGAATGATTCCTTTATAAAGAAGAAATGCTCATTAAATTAATTCAGAACTTGCATCAATTCATAAAGTATTAACATTATAAAGGCATTGAGCGTACATTTGCAAAATTAAACCCCTGATTGAGGAAAACAAAACTTAGATTTGGGTTGCAGATCTTTTAAAAGCTTCATTATTTAATTTAGATTTCTGAGAAGAATTTCTTTTAAAAAATGCTTATTTATTTATTTTGAGACAGAGAGAGAGAGCAAGAGAGGGGCAGAGAGAAGGAGACTGAGAATCTCAAGCAGGTTCCATGCAGGCAGCCCCAAAGCGGGGCTCGAACCTGTGAACCGTAGAATCATGATCCGAGCCGAAACTAAGAGTCAGATGCTTAACCGACTGAGCTACCCAGACACCTCTACTGAGAAGAATTTCTAAATGTAATTGATCTCTTGAGTTTCTCTAGCAGGTGATTTCTAGATACTTAAAGCAATAGATTTCTAAAAGATGGGTATCTCACAAAATTGTGGCCATACAGGATGTACATTTAAAAATAGCATTAACCTTAAAGTATAGTCCCCATTCTGTCATTGATTAAGTAAACTATACAATTGCTACTTTAGTTTCTCTGCTTGTAAAATAGAGACTCCTAAAATTGGCATTCATTTAGTTGAGGTAAATCTGAAGTAATATAATCTATACAAAAATACTATAAGCAACACGACTGAATTTCATAAAATTATTATTAGTACAATTCAGTTCATTTATCACAATAGCTTCAAGATGTATCCTATTAGGTGTGCAAAGAAGAAGGCCCACAGGTCTGCAATATGGTATTCCCAGTCCCCACCTCATGGTCTTCTTACTCCTCTTAAATACTATGTCAATGGTTTCAGCAATTGGAATTCTATTTGGAATGAGGGAATGTTCTTTCTCTCTGTCTCTCACTTTCTTTTCAGGTACCGACACCCTAAGTTTAAAAGTAGACCTTTCAGGGAAAAAAAAAAGATTAAGAGTTATTGTAAAACACATTAGATTAGAAAGCCCCCATTGGGTGTTGGAATAACTTTTTACTTATGGATTTTTGCCCCTTTCAGAACTTTGGGGTTCGAGGCACTTTATACTCTGGCTGTTTTTGCTTGCTAGGCACTGGGAAAGGAGGAGCAGAAGGTAAGTCCACAAAGAGGTAAAGGGAGATGCTGAGCCCAGTGTTATTTTCTTTTGAATTCAATACATACATATGTATATGTATATATATATATATACACACACATATATATTATCTGATTAATTAAATCTATAGATATATAGATATATATGTATTTTGTTTGTTTATTTTCTCCTAACAAGCATTTAATTATGTTTCCTGCATATGGGTCTATAGGTTGGCCGGAGAGACCCTGTTTTAGCCTGTGGATGGCAGGGTGGTTGGGGTCTAATAAAGATATTTTTAAATCAGGTGTGATTTAATCCCAGCAAAATGCACAGATACTAAGTATTTACTTCTTGAACTTTTGATAAATGTATACATTCATAAGATCTCTATCTCTATTAAGATAGAGAAAATTCTCATCACTCCAGTTAGTACCATCAGAGTTTTCCAGCTAATTCTCACACATGGTGATTAGATATCACTCCTCGGATTTCTATCATCATCACTTAGTTATGGCTTTTCCTAGAACTGTGTATGATGAAACTATAGAGGACATGATTTTTGTGTCTGGCTTCTTTTGCTTAACATGGAGATTTGCTATATTTTTGCATTAATCAATGGTCTGTTCCTCTTTATTGTTGAGTGTATTGTATCATATGGACATAGCACAATTGGTTAATCTATTCCCTTATTTATAGGCATTTGTGTTGTTTCCAGTTTTTGAAATGATAAACAACATTGTTGTAAACATGCATACAGAAGTTGTTTTGTTTTCTGTTTCCTTTTTGGTTTGTTTTTATGGACCGTAGTTTTCATTCCTCTAGAGTAGCCACATAATAGCGAAAGAATCATTGGGTATGTGGTTAGTTTTGTAAAGAACAGTCATATCTTTTTCCAGAGTGCTACTCCTATTTTACCTTCCCTTCATAAAATTTGAGTATTCCAGTTTCTCCCCATCCTGATAAACATCTGCTGTTGTCAGTCTTTGTATTATAGTCCTTCTCACTGTGATTTTAATTTGCATTTTCTTATGTTTATTTATTTATTTATTTTGACAGAGAGAGAGAGAGCAAGCCAGGAATGGGTAGAAAGAGAGGGGAAGAGAAAAATCCCCAGCATGATCTGCATTGTCAGTACCTAGCCCAATGCAGGTCTTGAACTCACCACCAGTGAGATCATACCCTGAGCTGAAACCAGGAGTGGGATGCTTCATTGACCGAGCCACCCAGGCACCCTAATTTGTATTTTCTTGATGGTCACTGATGTGAAGGATGGTTTCATGTGCTTATTGGCCATTTCTTTACTTCTTGGGAATGTCTTTTATTAGTAGTAATTGTATTTTTAATTTTTTTTAATTGTAGAAGCTCTCTATAAATTCTGGATAAAAGTAATTTGTTAAATATAAGTGTTGAGATTATTTTCCCCAAATCTTTGGCTTACCATTTCATTTCTTTAGGTGAGCACATATTTAGAAAGGCATAAGTTTTGGGGTGCCTGGGCAGCTCAGTTGGTTGAGTGTCTGACCTCAGCTCAGATCATGACCTCATTATTTGTGAGTTCAGGTCCCACATCAGGCTCTGTGCTGGCAGCTCAGAAGCCTGCTTTGGATTCTGTGTCTCCCTCCCACGCTGCCCCTCCCCTGCTTGCGTGCTCTCTCTTGCTCTCAAAAATAATTAAACTGAAAAAAATAATAAAAAAATAGAAAAGCAGAGGTTTTTAATTTTAATAATTATAATTTACACATTTGTTTTAATGACTAGTGCTTTTGTGTATTAAGAAAATTTACTGTCTGAAACTTCCTCAAATATTCTTCCCTATCTGTTTTTCTGTAAGATTTAACAGGTTAGCTTTTATGTTTATGCCTGTGATCTATCTCAAAGTTTCTTTAATGAGGTGTGAGGCAATAATTGCGGTTCCTTTTTTTTCCATAGGAATATTCAATGATTTTAACATCATTTGTTGAAAAGAATATCTTTTCCCACTGGGATTACTTTGGGTAAAATTCAATTGACCATATGTATGTGGATCTATGTCTAGACTCTTTATTATGTTCCCCAGATTTGCTTGTCTCTCCTTAGTCCAATACCACACACTCTGGTTTATTATGGCTTTAAAATCTTCTGGATGGTGTAATTCTACAAATCTTGTTCTTTTTCAGAATCATTTGAAATATTTATGTTCTTCTGCATTTCCATATGAACCTTAATATCAAAGTGTCATTTTTTGGCCAGGAAAAGAAAAACTGCTGGTATTTTGATGGAAATATTATTAAATTTATAGCAATTTAGCAATATTGAGCATTATGATTAATCAGCATGCTATTTTGATGTTTTTACTTTCTTTCTAGAATTTTATATTTTCAGTACAGAGGTCTTGCACATTTGTCTTTGTTATATCCCTAAATATTTTTTATTTTAATGCTGATTTACATTTTTAAAAATTCCATTTACTAATTTTTGTTAATATATGGAGATATTTCTACATTACTAGTTGCTACTATTTGAAAATCACATACATTTTGGACCTGTTTGCTTTAAGCTTCTTACAGTATCAATCAGCTATAGTAGGTTTCTTGGATACCTCTAGCTATAGTGTTTTCTATATAATCAATCATGCCGTATAAAAAATAAAAACAGGGTTTCTTCTTCTTTTTCTAATTTTTATAATTTTTTTACTTATATATAGCACTGTTTAGTATATCTAATGTAATGTGGAATAGAAGTGGTAAGAGTAGATATCCTTTCTTTCCTCCCGATCAATATCCTATCGTCAAGTATAATATTAGCTGTAGGCTTTTTGTAGATGACCTTTATTACATTGAAGAAGTTCCTTTCTACAGCTATCTCACTGAGTGTTTTTAATATAAATGGACATTTAATTTTTTTTCTAGATGCTTTTCTTTATCTCTTGGAGTTATTCCACGATTTTCCTACTTTACTTTATTAATGTGATGGCCTATGCTGGTTAACATTTGAATGTTGAACATCACATTCCTGGACTAAGTCTAACTTGGTCATGATGTATTCTTATTTCCATATAAGAATTTTATATGGTTAACTTTATTTTACTTATTAGTATTTTTTTAGTGTTTTTACATCTTCCTGTATGAGTGGTACTGATACGTAACTTTCTTTTCTTTTATTGTCCTTATAAGTTTGGGTACCATTTTTATGCTGTTTTCATAAAACGAATTAGGGATTGTTCCTTCCAATATTTTCTGAAAGACTTTGGAAATATTGGTATTATTTCTTGCCTAAGTATTTGATGTAATTTAAAAAATTTTAACATTTATTCATTTTTGAAAGAGAGATAGAGTGTGAGTGGGGGAGGGGCAGAGAAAGAGGGAGACACAGAATCCGAAGCAAGTTCCAGGCCCTGAGCTGTCAGCACAGAGCAGGTCGCTGGGCTTTAACCCATGAGCGGTAAGATCATGACCTGAACCAAAGTTGGACACATAACCGACTGAGCCACCAGGAGCCCCATCTGATGTAATTTTCTAATGGAGTCATCCAGGAATGGGGCTTTCTTAGTGGGAGATTTTGTTACATAGGGCTGCTGACAAAGTACCACAACTTGGGGGGTTTAAAGGAACAGAAATGTGTTATCCCACACTTCTGGAAGTTTGAAGTCTAAGGTCAAGGTGTGGCAGAGTCTGTTCCCTCCACAGCTCGTAGGAGGGGATCCTTCCTTGTCTCTTTCAATTTCTGGTAGCCCCAGACTTACCTTGGCAGACATAACTTCAGTCTCTGCCTCCATCTTTCCATGGCAGGCTTCTTATTTGTCTTTGTCTTTGTGTCCAAATCCTCCTTTTCTTGTATGGACACCAGTCATTTTGGTCGAAGGGCCCATCCTACTACAGTACATCCTCAACTTAACTTAGCTAGTTACATCTGCAATGATGCTATTTCTAAATGAAGTCACATTCTAGGGGTTAGGATCTCAACATATTTTAGCGGGGGGAAGCAATTCAACTCATAAGAGTGGATATTCTAAAGTTGTATCAGTGAAATTTTTCTTTTGTATTTAGGTATAATGAATATACAATTAAACACATAGGTCATAATTATTTAGTAAAATAAGTTTCAACAATCATACACATTTGTACATCTATCATATAAAACAAGACACTCCATTGCTATCACCCTAGAAACTTGCTTTGTGCTGCTATCTGTCCATCCTCCTCATCTCCATGTTAGCATTTACCATTCTTAGATTTAATATTAATGGAAGGCATAGCATGTATTATTATGGTATGGCTTCTTTCAGTAAGCATATTTTTAATATATGCTACTCATTAAATCAGTAGTTACCGTTTTCTTTTGTTTTAATAGTTAAGTAATATTCCATTGCATACACATACTACATTCTCCCCTCCCCATATTATTCTGTTAATAGAGTTTTGCTTGTTTACAAGTTTGGATAGTTATGACTAATGCTGCCATAACACTGTCAGATAGTTTTTCTTTCTTTTTGATATAAAGTCTATAAACATTAATTAATACTAGTTTTTAACATTTCTATTCAAATCTATTTACTTATTTTTTCTTGCTTGTACTAACAATCACTGAGTGAGAGAAATTAAAATCTCTTTTTCTGTGGATTTCTTGAGTTCTTTTTTTTAAAGTTTATTTATTTAATCAGTCTTTACACACAACTTGGGGCTGGAACTCATGACCCTGAGAGCAAAAGCCGCATGCTCTACCAGCTGAGCCACCCTAGTGCCCCTACGTTTTCTTTAGTTTTTTTAACTTCTGTTTTATATATTTTGTTTTTGTTTATTTGTTTAAACATTTTAAAAACATTTATCTATTTTTGAGAGACAGAGAGAGAACACAAGATGGGAAGGGCAGAGAAAGAGGGAGACAGACACAGAACCCAAAGCAAGCTCCAGGCTCTGGGCTATCAGTACAGAGCCTGACACGGGACTTGAACTCATGGACCATGAGATCTTGACCTGAGCTGAAGTCGGACGCTTCACTGACTGAGCCACCCAGGCGCACCTGTTTTATGTACTTTAAAGCATTGTGATTTGGTATATGCAATTTAGGAGCTTAGTGAAGAATAGATTATTTAATCATTATAAAATGATCTTTCCTGGTCATATATCTTTTTTTGAAGATTACTTTGTCTAATATAAATGTAGGCAATTCATCTTTATAAGCTTACTTATTTCCAGGGCATATATTTTACATCATCTTTTTTTATTTCTCAGTATCCATAAATTTAGAGTCTCTCCTGAAGCCCATCTTTGCATTGGCTTTCTATTTGCCCTTTATTTTTTTTTTTTTTTTTTTTTTTTTTTTTTTTTTTTTTTTTTTTTTTTTTTAGATCAAGCATTTTTTTGTTATTCCATTTAAATTTCTATATTACCTTTATAATTATATCTCTGTGATTTTTTTACTGAACTTTTTCTGTAAATTACACTCTGAATCCTAACTTATCACAGTATTATAATATAAAAAGTATTACAGCAACTAAATATTTGATATAAGAAACTTATAGCAGTGTTATATTTCCCTATCATGGCCTTTCATTCTTTATGTTACTGTTGTAATTTATTTTGTTTCTCTACGTGTTGTACATCCCATATGCTTTGTTATTTATTTGGTTTACATAGGACAATTGAGTTTTCAGAGAAAACTAAGAAAGAAATATTAATTACTATTTGGCGATCTTCCTTTTTTATAAATTCAATTTTCCATCTGGTGTCATTTTATTCCATCTGAAGGACATTCTTTGTTATTATTATTTTAATTTTTTTATGTTTTTATATATTTCTGAGAGAGAGAGAGAGAGAGACAGTGTGAGCAGGGGAGGGTCAGAGAGAGAGGGAGACAGAATCTGAAACAGACTCCAGGCTCTGAGCTAGCTGTCAGCCCAGAGTCCGTCAAGGGGCTTGAATCTACGAACCGTGAGATCATGACCTGAGCCGAAGTCAGACGCTTAACCGACTGAGCCACGCAGACACCCCATTCTTTGTTATTATTATTATTTTTTGTAATGTGCATATGCTGCTGACCCTTTCCCTCAGCTTTTGTTGATCAGAAATTATGTTTTATTTCACATTCATTTTTCAAACTCTATTTTTTGTCATAGTGAATAATCCTATGCTACTAGGTTCTACTTTTTTCTGCATTTTAAAGATGTTGTTTCATTTTCTTATGCTCTGCATTATTTCTGATGAGAGGCACACAATAATTCCATTCTTGGTTTCCCTTGATTTTATTTGTCCCTTTCTTCTGCTGCTCTTACCATTAATTTCTTCATCAGCAATTTGATCATAGTGCATGGAGCTGTGGTTTTCTTTATATTTGCCTTACTATGAATTGTTTAGCTCCTTGGTTCTTTGGGATGGTGTTTTTATCAAATGTGAAACATTTTGGCCAATATTTATTAAAATATATTTCTTACATCATTATATCTCTTTCTATATTCTGGGACACTAATCATACAAATGTATGATTATACAATTATAGAAATTTATAATATTACCTCACAAGTCATTGATTAAGACTGAGTTTCAATAATCTTTATCTCTCCGTGTTTCCGTTTGTATGATTTTAAAAAATCAGTTCTCAGGTTTATTGATTTGCCTATACTTTCCAATCTACTGTTAAACGCATACATAGCTTTTATTTGCAATGAATTTTTCAGTTTGATAAGTTCCATTTGGTTCTTTTTTGTATTTTCCAAATGTATTCTGACAACCCTCATCTTTTTACCAATTTTACCCATTCTTTTCTCTAGGTTTTATGAAATATGTATTAGAAACATTTAAAAATTTTATCTGTCAATTCCAACATTCAGAATGTTTGTGGGTCTATTTCTAGTAACTGATTTTTTTTCTTGACTTTACTGTTCCATATCTAGCAAGTTTTTAATAACGTACAAGACCTCGTGGGTGATACCTTATAGAGATTCTTGATAATGTTCTTGTTCTCTGAAGAATTTTGTTCTAAAAGGCATTAAATTACTGGCATGTAGCCTTGAACTTGTAGATACTTGGTTTTATGCTTTATTAAATTGGGTCCTTGGTTTTGATCAGAGTCCAAGAGAAAATCCCCTACCCCTGGGATGTAGTTTTTACTTCTAGAGTGTGGTCCTTCCAAGTTTTCAACAGAAAGCACAGTGTGCTTACCAAGCTTCTCTAACTTGGCAGGATTCAGACTTCAAATTCTGTCTCCTCAAAAATCTGGTGAGTTCTTGTGGACTACTTGGATTATTGTCCAGGCATGCATAATTTAGGGGCAAATTATAGATTCTAGGGGACTTATACACACATTTGGAGGCTCTCTCCTCTGTAACTGCTTCATATCCAAAATTTCCTTCTGTAATTTCTGACTGCTTTTGCAGTTGCAAATATCTCTTTCCACTTCTCTGGCTGATAAAACTGTGGTTTTCTGTTTAAGTTCTAGCTGTTTCAGCTATGTGTGTTGTAAAGTACACTCAAAGGAAAATCCATGTATAGCCTGTCTCATCCATTGTGGTTTTCTTCTTTTAAGAGTTAAACAGAATGCAGTTTGCCAGATTTTGATATCTTCAAAGAGTTGTTTTTATATTTTGGCCAAGTTTATAATTATTATGTGTGGGAAGATTAGTACAATTAAAGCTTTTTCACCATTACCAGAAACAACCTCTGGGCCAGTGATTTAGAGATGTGCTCCTCTGAATCTTAAAGATTCAAAGAAGATATGTCACTGGTAAGACAGTGTTCTACTATCTCCATTTATATTTGTGTATCTTTAATCCATTTTGCATATTGAGCTTTCTCTTAATATTTTATTTGAAGAAAATATTCTGCTATTTGGAAGTCATATTTTTCATCTTAGGATCAGTTCCCAGTTTGGGAAACAAAACTATTTTTAAAAATCTGATTTTTCTAATTGAGTACATTTACAAAGATCTTGTGATGACAGAATCTATGGGAATGTTACTCCACTCTTGGGCTATTCAGAAATATTGTTGATCCACGGTTGGCTCTAAATGCTTGAGCCTTTTTAGAACACCCTGGGGTTATCAAGGCCAATGTCAATGATGCATCATGGGTCACAATGTACTTCAGACCGTGGAAGGACTCCATGAGCCAGTTTAAATTCTCAATATATGGACTCCAAAGCATCAGATGTTTATATAAGAACATTTTTAATATTTATTTTCTGGAATGATGTTGTTTGTACTTTTTCTTAATAATAATGGCCAATCTTTTTCTTTTGATTTAAAAATGCAAGGACACCCCATGGCTAAGTCGGTTTAGCATCTGACTTTGATTCAAGTCATGATTTCACAGTTCATGAGTTTGAGCCCTGCATTGGGCTCTGTGCTGACAGCTCAGAACCTGGAGCTTGCTTTGGATTTTGTGTCCTCCTCTCTCTTCCCCTCCCCCATTCCCAATTTCTGTCTCTCTCTCTAAAATAAATAAACAAAAAAAATTTTAAACACAAAACTAGCTGGTTAACCACAACAAAATGCTTATCTGATCATACGAAAATTGACCTCTAACTAGAGCTACTTACAAGTTGTTTTACATATTTGAGAAATGGTACATAAAATGTAGAATGTAGAAGAGTCAACTGATATGCATAGTGTATCATGGCCACAACTCAATTTTACATATAGGCATATAGAAAAAAAAATGATTGAAGGACTCCTTCATTTCCTACTACTCTTAAAATAATATTGGACTGGCCAGGAAAATATAAATATAGAATGCAATGAAAATATTTGCTTATTTATTTACAACCATGACTATGAGCTGTATTGCATAACTAGTTTATATGTGCATAAGTACATGATAGTTTGTGAAGTTATCTCATACCATCAGCCAAAGGCAGTGCAATGAGATAACATCCTATAACTGAGGTGGGAGCTGAGGGAAGAAAAAAACCCCTCATGTAGAGATGCAGTTTCTTGTTTGTAATCCCTCTGCTCTAAAACTGACCAGGTTACTATTCATTTTGCCTGCATTTCTAACATTATAAGTGCTTAGAGTCATTCAACAACAAATATAGGCAATAAATTCACAGATACTATGGGGGAAAAAGAACAAGAAACAATCCTAAGCTTGTCGGGTTGACATTATCTTAATGAAAAGGACTCTAATAGAACCTGAAGAATTTTATCATATGCTTCATGTTATGGAAGCATTAAGTCTGCATGGATAAGAGACTAAAATATTTTTGTTGTGTAGTATTTTAAACATAAAGAAAATCATAAAGAACTGCATATTTCCAACACACTTTACCTGTGGTTTACCTATGAAAGATTCCCTACATTTTGAGTTAAAATTTTAACAAATTAAATGATAGAGTAAACTTGAATTCCCTTTTGTTCTCCCTTTTCTCCATTTTCCTGAAGATAATTAGTATAAGAAAATTGTAGTAATTTTTTCCATGATTTTGAAACTTTGACTACCTATGTTATATATAGGAACAACATGTACCATTGCCTAGCAGTTCAAAAAATTTCCACAACTTCTTTTATCTCTCAACATTATCCTTGGGAGATTAATCTACTTGGTACACAGAGTCTACTTCATTACTTTTCATTGCTGAAAAGCATTCAGTTGTGTGAATATACCACTATTTGCTATTGGTTTTCCAGTTGACTAATATTGAGTTGCTTTCAGTTCTTTTTAAGTTTATTTATTTATTTTGAGAGAGGGAGGGAAGCAGAGAAAGAGAGGTCACAAGAGGGGGAAGGGCAGAGAGAAGGAGAGACAGAACCCCAAGCAGGTGCTTCTGGGTCATCATCATCAGGCCATCAGTGTAGAGCAAGATGTGGGTTCAAACTCACAAACTCATTAAGGGATTCAAGCTCTCAGCTTTCCCAGATATTGCAAAACTAGTCTCTATATTTGTTGCAGCAATTTTAACTCTTGCTGAGTATGAAACTATGTTTTTTTCCTACATTTTAAAAAAGTGTATTTATTTATTTTGAGAGAGAGAGTGAGCGAGGGGCATAGAGAGAATCCCAAGCAGGCTCTACATAGTCGGTGAAGACCTCAATGCGGGCTTTGAACCTACACACTGTGAGATCATGACCTGAGCTGAAATCTAGAGTCTGATGCTTAACTGACTGAGCCACCCAGTCGCCCCTGTTTTTTTCTACTTTTTAACAGTATTTGGTACTGTTAGACTTTTAAATCTATTGGGATCACACTGCTTAATCTGAATTTCCTATTTAGTAATGAAATTGGTTGATACATTTATTAATCACTTAGGATTTTTCTACTATAAATTGCTGGTTTATGTTTTTTGTCCATTTTCAAATAAATTATGTGTCTTTCTTTTTGATGTGTCTGATTGGGTTGTTTTCATATTTTTCTTATGTCTTTCTCAAGATCAGGAGTTAACAATTGATAGCACATGTAGAGAAAATTGTGCTGAAAACAATTTACTGAGAAACAAGAGTAGGTTGTCAAAATGCCACCTATACTTCACCAATTTAAGGTGAAATTGCATGCACACACACACACACACACACACACACACACACACACACATACTCCTTACTTCACATCTTAGAATATAGGCATCACTACAGATATGGGAAATTAGTTCATTTATACAAACTGTAATCCACAACAAATCTGGAGAGGAAAGAGATACATCTGGATTTTCCAGCTGAAAGAACTAGAGAAAAGAGACTTCAGGCTATGGTTGTCTAGGCTGAGTATACACAAACCTAGACAGGAATTTGAAATAATCCCTTTTGTCTTCATTGGCCCTCCATATCTCTCTTGCTCTTTTGCAGTTTGAAGTCTTCTGGCACCTCATCTTTTCTGCTCTTCATAGGTTCAGCTTTTTGGGTTTGGCCCTAGTGTCTTATGTCAGTGATAACTAAGCTATAGTGTTATTAGATAGATATCCAGAGAAAAACAATGTGATTCATACTAATATGAGAATTCCTGGTTACACTCTGAAACTGATGACATTTTATAAAAGGAGGCCAAATTAAATTTGGTAAAATTTAAAAGAAATACTGGACGTGTATTAAATAAAATAGTGGTAGGCACTAAGCTAGTGTCATGTGTTTTAACTTTTAGTCCCCAGAATACTTGTGAAAGAGATATAAATATACATAACCTTTCCACAACGTAGAAGTAAGTACAGGGCATACATGGTAGGAGGTTGGCAGTACAACTATGTCTTCTGCCATCCATTATATTACTAGGATTGACTATGCAAAGACCTCTCTCTTACCCTAATTCATATTTGTGCCGTAGCAAAGGAAACTGACCTAGTTTAGGGGGTTTAGAAAAGCCTTACCGGAAGTAAGGTCTGAGTCAAGATACAGAAGATGAATAGAGATTAATAAATGGAGGGCACTTTAGGGAGATAGGAAGAGGGAGATCATTCCAGGGATGAAATAGCATGTGCAAAGACCCTGAACCCACTGAATTTGGTATGTTCAAGAAGCCGAATGAAGACCCGTGTGTTACAGCCATCAGGAACAAAAGGAGGTTTGGTAAAAAGTGCTACTGGAGGAATAGGCAGGGGGCAAATCACCCAGGGCCCAGCAGGTTATATGAAGAATCTTGGCCCTTATCATAAGATCAAAAGGTTACCATTTAAAGGTTTTAGTGAAAGAAGTAACATAAAGTTAAACTTGAAAAAGATCACTTCAGCCACATTGAAGAGAATAAGTTCAACAGATTTTGATAAACCAGGATTGTTCCAGGACTTGGATGAACAAGGATGCACCAGGATGAACCAGAATCAGTTGCAGTTGTATCAAAGCAGAAAGAGCAGCAAGACAGAGAAGGTCCAAAATTCAAGAGACATTCTTATATCAAAAGTATTTGATGATAAACTTAGCATAGAAAATTAAATATATACATACATATGCATATGTATGTATATGTATATATATATGTATATACATATATATATAAGAAGCTAACAGAAATAACCTTCAGATTTTCAGCTTATAAAACTGAATTGATGGAGGTGCCCCTAACTGTGAGAAAAATACCAGAAAATGACCCGGTTTGGAAGGAACACCTACAAATCATATAAGCATGTTGAATTTGACTTTACTTGGAAAACACTAACTAAAAAATATATTGTTCTGGAATTCAAAAGAGTCTTATTCAAAGATTCTAAATGTCTTATAATTTTCCCTCCTCTACTCATCAAAAGTTTATAGAGAAAAGGAAGGCATAAATAAAAATATCTATGGGACATGCACATTCGGTAATTCATGTTAAATCTTGTACTAATTAAACCTGGAAAAGTAGAAAAGTTGAGTAACACAGATTTTTTTTTTTAAATGCAATGCTTTCCTTGCATTTAAATCCTAGTAAGAAAATGTGGTCTGACTCCAAAGTGAATCTCCTAGCCAGTACCAGTCTGAACCAGCTGTCAAGTCAGAAACAAATGTGACCTGTTGTCATTATGTTATATGTTTCACCTAGAAATAATTTAAGAAGAGTAAATTTGCTGCCAGACCACACTTAATGCATTCCTAATGTGCAGCAAAACTATGTGTCTTCAGCTGTGCTAAAATTCCTATTTAGCACAATCTGAAAAAACTTTTCAAACATAGACACGTATAAAAAGTGAACATATGGAGAAAAATAAGAAAGTGTATGAGAATTGATCATTATAAAAGCTATTCAGTTTGTTCTTTTAATAATATATAAGAGGCTAAATGCACTCTGTAACTGGAGTACTTCAACATTGCGTTTGAGCCAAGGGCCCTATCACTGATATAAATTTTGATAAAGTAATCTGATTTGGGGAATTTAATGGGTATCAATTAACAACAACAAAAATACACTGTTACTATAAACATTCTTGTGCACTTATTCCTAGAATACATGTATATATACACATAGATCTACATGTACACGTACCCACATATATAGAATTATATGTACTAGAATGTTTATAGCAACACCATAAACACAAAAACTTGGCAGCAACATAAATTGTCATCAATAAGAAAATGGTTGCATGAATTATGATAAAGCTAGGCAGGTAAGTATTTACCACAGTGAAGCATGCCTGTGTGTATTTACCTGGAGAGGTAACCATAAAATAATGTAAATTAAGTGAAAAGAAAATTGCCTTATAAAATACAAACTCATTCTGGTAAATAAACAACATATGTATATATTCATAAATGTTTAATATAAATGTAAAAGTGTTCAAAGACAGCAATTCTTTCTTTCTTTTTTAAAATGTTTATTTTTGAGAGAGAGACAGAGACAGAGACAGGGAGGGGCAGAGAGAGAGGGAGACAGAATCTGAAGCAGGCTCCAGGCTCCAAGTTGTCAGCACAGAGCCTGACATGGGGTTCAAGCTCACAAACTGTGAGATCATGACCTGAGCTGAAGTCGGATGCTTAATGAACCGAGGCACCCAGGTGCCCCCAAATACAGCTAGTTTACTCATGAGTTGGGCTTGGTAAGACTCAAGCATGAAAAAATTTACTCTCCCTGGCCATTCCCTGTTGAAGGCATTCATTTTCTTTTCCAGAACTCTGTGGAATTTCTAGCAAGCCTCATAGCTTTTACAATCCCTTTAATATA
Organism: Hyaena hyaena; assembly: GCF_003009895.1. Classification (NCBI taxonomy): domain Eukaryota; kingdom Metazoa; phylum Chordata; class Mammalia; order Carnivora; family Hyaenidae; genus Hyaena; species Hyaena hyaena. The sequence continues at coordinate 786,513 of NW_024081078.1, read as the reverse complement.
ATTTTTAAAAGTCCTCTGTCAATGGACTACTCCTATAAGTCAATGGGGAAAAAACAAAACCAACAGAAAAGCAATAGAAATGGCAAAGTTCTTTCTAAACACACTCTACCAAACAGCATATCAAAATAGTCAATAAATATATCTAGTGATATTGAACATATCTGTACCCCATGATCCACCTATTCTTAGGTTTATATCCATCAGGAACATGTACATATGTTCACCTAAGGACATTACTCAAATGTTCATAGCAGCACTCTCTGCTCTAGCCAAAAGTTGGAAACTACTCAAATATCCATCGATTATTTTTAAAGTTAACTGGAACATAGTTTATGAAAAGATAACTTTTATAGACAAGCCAGAGACATTTCCTCAAATGAAGAGTACATTTATTTCCTTCTCTACCTCTCTGACATTTGCTCATGCTGTTACTATCTTGTGTATCCCCCACTGGCCCTCCAGCCAGACAGATAACCTACACAAACTTTAAAACTCACTGAAATATTATTGACCCCACTAAATATTTTCTGATGCAGCAAAAATCTTCTCATTATCTGATTTCCCATTATGTTTCATTGGCCCCAGTCTTTGGGAAACTGGGATTCAAATGTGCCAAAAATAGTATTCTTTGTTCCCTGAAGTATGAATTAATCCAAGGATAGAACGATGGCATATTCATTGCTGATAATGACTAGAATGGAAGGTGAGGCCTTAGCGGTAGTGGGCTTTCTACTACTGAACCCCAGAATTATACTGACTTATCACCTCAGTTGCAGATAGTAGTGAACAAAAGCAGGTCTCTGAAGAACATGCATTTTCTTCATGCTCTTTGGAAGCAAGTGATTCAAAGTATAGGGATGGACTGAGATTTCATGCCCAACTCCTTTCCCAAACTCACAAACCTCATAACGTATTCTTTCTACCTGGGGAGGAGCAGAGAATAAAGCAACTATTAGCAGGGTTGAGGGAAAATCCTATGTCAAAGAAATCAGAGTTGTGGGGAATAAACACTTTCCTAACAGTAATTTATCATATTGTAAGTCTAGGATTATCAGCTATCTGTCTTAACACTAGATTATAAACTGTAGAGTAAGGAATTAGTCTACTCATGTTTTGGATGCTTTCAATATCATAGTAGGGCTTTGCTGTTAGTAGACAATAACTAATATATTCAATTATATATAATTGTATTCTACATTGGGAATATGGGAATGACAATTTGGGAAAAAATCAAAATTTAAAGAAATTATAAATAAAAATTTGGAGCTGGTCACAAAGATTTTTATGTTAAAAATGTTTACTAAAAGATTACCAAACTTAAAAAAAATTTGGAGTAGCCATGACTGATACATCTATCTCATCTAACAATTTTTTAAAAAATTATGAAAAACATCAAACACTTAAAAAATTAAGAAAGTAGAATTTTTCCACAATGGATTATTATTATTAACAACATGGATTCTGTTTGAAATAGATTTATTCTGGAACTTGTTAACATATTTTATAAAAATGAATCATCATGGTCATGGTTTGGCTTTTAAAATGTTTATTATAGGACCATTTGGGTGACTCAGTCGGTTAAACCTTGAACTTTGGATCAGGTCGTGATCTCACGCTTTATGAGCTTGAGCCCTACAATGGGCTCTGTGCTGACAGCTCAGAGCTTGGAGACTGCTTCAGATTCTGTCCCCTCTCTCTCCCTCCCTCACACTCTCTCTCTCTCTTCTCTCAGAATAATAAACACTGGAAAAAAAATTTTTAATGTAAAATGTTTATTATATTTTCTAATTTATATCAATAGTTTAAAAATAATTATAATAGCTACAAATCTTATTTTAGGTAATATTTCAATCACAACATCTTTTAATTTTGGAGAATTTTACCCTAAATTCAAATTAGTGGGTTTAGTTGGTCAAAATAAGTGAAAAAAACATTCCTTTATCTTGTTTGCCACTGGTAAATGTGGTCTCTGATGGAGCAGTTGATCAAATAATGTAGCAGGGACAATATTCTAATATCAGCAGATCCACCAGGATTGTGAGTTAAGAGAGTTTAATCTTTCTTTATTCTGGCTCAGAATGTCTAGCTTTTAAGAGCAGAGAGCATTGCCCTCACATTAAGTCACAAATACTGTCTCACTTCAGTATACTAATCAAAGTTCTAAAACCAATTTGATATTAAATCTTCCCCTTCTCCATTTCGAATGCTGCTCCAAACTAGAAATCTGAAGTGGACCAGCGTGGTATTTGCAATTTCTTCTCTGTGACCTGTTTTAGTTTTCCTCCTTCCCCATCGCTCCAACTGCTAGTTGTTTCTGACCCCTCCAAGGTCAAAGTTTGGAAAGGAAGTGTGCTAGGTAAAGAGGAAAGCTCTTGACCAGTCAGGTACTATTTCCATGGGCTCTGTTCCCTTTAGGCCTGGTCAATATTTATGGCTGACTCATTGTCTTGAGGTGTAATTTCCTGGGTCTTTGATAGGAACTATCACTGGATATTTCTCTCATGCAGATCTCTTGACTCTGGAAGATGAATTTGTATTTTTTTTTAAATGTTTTATTTATTTCTGAGAGAGAGGCAGGCAGCGTGAGCAGGGGAGGGTCAGAGAGACAGGGAGACACAGAATCGGAAGCAGGCTCCAGGCTCTGAGCTAGCTGTCAGCACAGAGCCCGACGCGGGTCTCGAACCCACGAGCTGTGAGATCATGACCTGAGCCGAAGTCGGACACTTAACCGACTGAGCCACCCAGGTGCCCCGATGAATTTGTTTTCTTAATGGTCACTTGAGACTCCTCCCTCAAATGAGTAAACTGGCTGTTTTATCTTTCTCTGGAGTAAGTCTGGCCCCAGACCCCCGGGGTTTCCAGTAGCAGAGAATGCATCTCAAGCTCTTTGAGTCTTTCCAAGGAAGAGGCCATTATTAGGCTTGAGATGTTTCATGTGGGACGCCCCATCCTCCTCATTCTTAAACATTTATTTTAAAAACTCTGTACTAGATATTTGTCTTACTTTGATATCTGGTATCTTATTGCACCTCAGTCCAAACTGGGGGAGGAATAGTTCTGTACTATGTTATATTTTCTGTTTGAGCTTCCAAATTTATGAGGATTTTGATGGGAGTGTGTTATTTCATTGGCCATTATATATAATCACGGACATTCACATATTAACTTCTGTGTGCCAGGAACCATGTGTGGGAGGTAACAAGGATACCAACGTGATTAAAATTGGACCCCTATCTCATTGTTACATTTCATAATTAAGGCAAAACAATTATCAGAATAATAATCTAGCTCTGAAATAATGTTCCAACATTATTTATCAGTAGCTTTTAAAAAACTTTAACACATTTAACATAACTTCTATCAGGAAAACATAGCAAAGAAACAGCGGCATAATTTAGTTTTTTTTTTTTTTTTTTCTGCTTCGTTTGGATACCTCCTTGCATGTCCTGATCCTCATTTTCTAGGGTTAATGACCAAAGAAAATAAGCTTCCTTTATAAACCCTCTATTTATGAAACTCTCTTTTTACTTTCTATGAACTTGGACTCAGTATTGTTTTAAATACAGAAAAAGCGGTTGGCATTTTTAACACATTTCAGAGGTTTCAAATAACCTAGCTTATACCAAATAAGAGATCTTATCAGAAGCCCCTGAGGATTTTCTGGAACATGGAAAAGCATGCTTCCAGAAGACTGTAGAGTTGTACCAAAAAATCAGGTACATTTGCGTTATAATAAAACCAATTCTTTTAGTTCTGTGACTTTGGCTAGTTTCCTAAACTTCCTCAATTATAGTTTCCTCATCCTTAAAAAGATGATGATGCAGCCTACTTTAGGAAATTATTTAATGGACACAGAGATAACATATGCACCATGCTCACCATCAAATAGGACTTCTGAGAGTGTTACTATGCTAAGATGTTCTTTTCTAAATAACTAAAGTTTGTTTCCAGTTGAAAAACACTTTGAGTCTGATAGATTACTTTGGCATTGTGATTATATTTTAAAATACTAAATAAAGCAGGGAGTGAATATCTAAATGCTTCACAAGTGCCAGCATATTAAGGCCTGTTCCACCTGGCAGGAGGCAGATGGCACAGAGGGGACAGTTCTTTCCTTCGACACTTTAATGAATTTATTGTAAATAATAAGAGTGTCACCTGGTGTTGACATTTTATCAGGATCTGCACTACATAAGAAGAAATAAATGCATAACTTAGTTTGGAAAAAGATTCACTCTCAAATGATTAAGAAAAGCACACCTCTTTTTTTTTTTTCCTTTTTGACAAGTTGATGGTGGGAGGGGGGTAGGTGGAAAATGGCCCTACTTAAGAAAAGTAAGCAAAGTATTGGCAGGCAGTGACTTTAAATTGCACATTAAAGTAATCCAGGGCTATGCCTTAATAAAGGCTAGGGCTGGGAATTCTTATGGATTTTCTAGCTCATTGCTGGGACAACATCGAAAGGCAATAAATGTTCTATTACTTACACAAGCTGCCAGTTTTCAGAAAATTAGTCACCAGTGACCTTTTACCCTTTGTCTTGCTCTCCTTCTCAGTAACTGTACCTGATCTGAATCAAACGCAGACCAATCTACAGAGAAGTTTCTTCGCTAACCTGCCACAAATCTGAATAACTGGGCTTTGGTATAGGCAATAAAATTGATCTATTATGAAAAATTATAATCCTATGCATTTATTTTTCTTGAAACAAAAAGCTACATTCCCAAAGTATTGTTTTAAGTGAAATAAGTTAAGTCATATTTCAAACTAGTACATCTCAGTCCCAAAGAGTTGCATATGAAATTAGGCTAAAGTTCTTGATTTTCATACACTTAGCCAATAATATAAGATTTTTGCAGATTTTTTATTAGTGTGTGCCTAGCAAGACTATGGGAATGTGAGCCGTGGTGTGGGGGAGCCGTAAAGAGGAGGAGGAGAGAGTCTCAGGGTTGATAATGGAGGGGGACAGAAAAGGAGAAAAGTTATGTGATTTGGGGGCACCGGTCCTTATATTGAATTATATTGATTAGTTTTCCAGTTAGCAGGGAGATCTCCTTCTGACCCTATTTTCAGGGTCACTAGATCATAATGCAATCTCACGAAGAGACTACTAGCCCTCCCCATATTGCTTTCTGAGGAAAGTATGGACCTGAAAATCGCCCTTTTAAAGCTTTCTCTTTTTTCCTCCTTTTGCTGGACTCCACCTCATAAATGCATATATAAATTGCATATACAGTGTAATAACACATGGTGCAATGGACATAAGATAAGATATAAAAATGGTTCCAACCTTTGGCAAAAAAGCTATTTTAGAAATTGAATTTTGTGAACAGCATTCCATCTGAATCAGGAAAATAAAATGACAATATCTGACAAACAGGTGGGTCTGCTATAAGACCTGGACCCCTTACCAGAGAAACCTTAAATTCATGTTAAAGGATGGTTGAAGCAAACAGCAAACACTAACTGTTAAAGACATATAGGGGATATTTTTATTTATTCATGCACATTTACCAAAACATGCATGATTAGACCAAATGTGAATGATTAAATGACAGACCAAATAATTTTATGTTTCTATGAATATTTATGAGCTTAAAAAGTGCCTGAGGTTTCTTTAAGATGATAGTGTAATTTCCAGACTTTCTACGTCTTATAACATTTCATTCACATGAAACAGCCTTGAAACTCTGTAGTTTAACAAGTCACTTACTGTAATTTGCCAGAAACTAACAAAGAGACGTTTTGACATCATGTAGACCAAGTAAATTCACATTTTTCACATTTTAACTAACTGTACTGGCATCGGACTATCATACTAACAATCAGTAGTATAAGGCCATTTGACCTAGCATTATAGCTATGAGGTAGGGCCTGTTAATGCCTTCGAACCTGTTTCCTTAGCTGATATACCTCTATATCTTCACATCTTATTTGACTAAAAGAAACTGCTTCATCTTTAACACTGTCCATTTTGTGGTAACCCAACCTTCTTGCTCTGTGCTGAATTTTTAGATCACTCTCAACCCCACTTTTTCTCCCTTAGTCTCTATACGCACATTTACTATTTTGTTGTTAATTTAATTTTTCTTCCTTTGCAGAAATCATGGGCTACTAAGATGACTCCATGAATTAATGCATCACTCCAAGAATCACTAGACGTGACAGATCATATCATCTTGAATGTGTCATGGAACAAACTTCACTTATTAATGTGGGTCAGACTATCATGTAGGAATATTAATAAAGTATATGAGGTGGAGATGGTGTTGGAAAGGAAATGTAATAGTGTTGCTAGAACATTAAAAGCACAATATTATTAAATAATTGTCGCCAATGAATAAGCAAGATTTAACCAATTATACCCAAGTCCCTAAAAAATATCTCATACCTATTTTCCATGTAAATGTTTGTTCCCATTGTCTCAACCTGCCAAAAACATCAAAGAACTGAGAGAATGATTTACTTTTTTAAAATTTCTTTTTGTCACTTCTCCTGATATTTTACACACAAAGTGCCCACATATTTCCATCAACACATATTTTTGCCCATCAAACATGCTAATAACCCTAGATTCCCTAGGTATGCAGATGACAGTAGCCTGCTGATTGTGACTTTGATATCGTTAATTTCTTGAGCATATCATGCTGGGCAGGGCAAATGTGAACCTGACCTCAGAAACTGATCTTAACTGTTGTTGATAGTTATGTGTCCACAAAAAATATGTTGAAACTAACCCAAGTGTTGGCTGGGATTTTGGTGGAGAATAAAGAAAGAGATATGGAGAATGAAATAGATTTTGCAAAAGCCCCATTTCTCATTGAAACCCGAGAGTGACTTGTTTTATTTATATTATTTTGGTTATAGGTAAGTCATTAAAGAGACGGTAGCCCAGGTAGTGAATTTGCAGATATAATTTAAACTTCAGTTATATATATATTTTTTGGGCCATGTATAGACGTTTGTTTTGGGGCAGAAAATTATATGCCTGCCATCCTTCCATGATACTATATTAATTATAACACAATCCATGCAATCTGATAGTATTCATTTTCTGTTTTACATATTTTATTTGTAATATGATCATAACTAAGAATAAACAGAAATAATGTTGGCTAACTGTCCCAAGCTTGTTATTGTTTACTCTGCCTAATGATGACTTATACTCTCCTTAATCAATAAATCAATCAGTCAATAAATCCACAATCTCTCCTTATTTTGGATGAGTAAATAAAAAAAAATTTGTACCTGTTAGATAATTTATTTTATTAATGAAGAAAATTAAGGAGAAAAATTGCCTTCATTTTTGATGTTTTGATCAATATTCTGATGAAACTACCTTATAATTATCATCAGAGACTTTTAGAGGTTCAATTTAACAGTGTATAAGTTAAGAGGCAAGCATCTCAATATTGTCAGTCCTCTGTTGCCTTCCTTTAGGCTCCTGCATGGTTTGACTGGAATAGCTGCTGTAGATATTGCAGAAATCATTTTTGCTTCATATAGACATCACACCTTGAAATGAAAGAATTAACTTGTCAATTTTTTTACACAGAACACTATGAAATTTTATAGTAATATCTCTTAACTTGAACATGAAAAATCCTTTACACCCTCACCTATAATGAACTTTTACCAAATTATAAAATTAAAAAATAATAATAGAGGTGCCTGGGTGGCTGAGTGGGTTAAATGTCCAACTTCATTCAGCTCAGGTCATGATCTCACAGTTGGTGAGGTCAAGCCCGGTATTGTGTTGGGCAATCTGTGCTGCTTGAATCCTCTGTCTCCCTGGCTCTCTGCTCTTTCCCCACTCATGTGAGCACTCTCTCATTTGCTCTCTTTCAAAAATAAACTTTTAAAATAATAATACAGTAAAACCTTGGTTTACAGGCATAATTCATTCTGGAAATGTGCTTGTAATCCAAAGCACTTGTATATCAAAGCCAATTTCCCCATAAGAAATAATGGAAACTCAGATGACTTGTTCCATAACCCAAACTATTCGTGTATGGATGATTATAATACTAAAATACAATACTAAATAATAAAGAAAATAAATTAATTAACCTGCACTTATCTTTGAAAGCCTTCATGGCTGGTGTGAGGGAGACAAGAGAGGAGGATCATTATGTAGGATGACTTTCACTGTCACTAATAGATGTTGACTACAGTATTAATAAACTTTTGTCATATACTGTATTTAATATAACAGTCAGTAAGGCAGCAGAGGAAAGGGTCTATATCTGCATGCAGCCTGCCCTAAGATGAAGCAGAGCATTCCTAAGCTTACTCTTATATGGAAAAGCAAAGGACTATTCATAGACGCTTTGAAGTGACTAAAAATACACTAGTGCCAGCTGTGGGCACCTTCCAAAGTTCTGAAAAACCACGGATTTCTTCCAAACACCACGGCATGAGACCAAGCATCTGAGCATGGGAGTTGATCACCCACAATCCCGCAGTGAGAGAGAGAAAAAAAAAGAAAGAACTATTGGCTTAGTTGTGATCACATGACATTCAGCATCCCATGCTGCTCATATTGCAAGACATCACTCGTTTATCAAGTTAAAATTTATTAGAAATGTTTGCTCATCTTGCTCATCTTGCAACAAGCTGTTCACAATCCAAGGTTTTACTGTAATTATAAAAAAAATCTAGAAAAAAAAACAACTGAATAAATTGAAAAAATTGGTATTTGATTGATTTTATCTAATCAGCAGTTACTTCTTAAGCAGCTGTGTGTCTGATGCCATATAAAATGAGAACAACAGAGGAAAAGAGCAGAAAATATGTCATATAAATGGACAAGAATCCAATATGTTTAGGAACAATTAAAATTTCCTTTGGAATGGTGACACATTCCCTCATTCTTATTTTCATAAAGCCAGGTTTTCCCAAGCATCTGTCCAGTTCTGCTGGAAGAAACAGGCAATTCTAACTACTTGAAATGAAAGACAATATAGCACATGAAGTGGGTGCTCCTACAGTGCTAGAGGAGAAGAATTTTTTTTTAATTTTTTAATGTTTTATTTATTTCTGAGAGAGAGACAGCATGAGCAGGGGAGGGTCACAGAGAGAGGGAGACACAGAATCTGAAGCAGGCTCCAGGCTCTGAGCTGGCTGTCAGCACAGAGCCCTACAGGGGCTCGAACCCATGAACTGTGAGATCATTACCTGAGCCGAAGTCAGACACTTAACCGACTGAACCACCCAGGCACCCCATAGAGGAGAAGAATTTTGACAGGGCCTCCAAGAAGGACTCCTGGATCAACGATCACCATGCTTGCCTGCCAGGGATCCACACCCTACACTATCCAGGAGTATGGGGGTGTGGGGAGGCTTCAGGAAACTATTATGTCTAAGAGGGCTGTGTCCACAGTTGCTCTCCAAGGCTTAGGAAGTTCCTCCTAGACCCACTACCAATGCCTCTTAGCACTCTCAGAATTAATGACTAGACACTCAAATGCTGGGGCACCTAATGTTGCCAAAATCATGCCTATTCACACTATCAGCTGAAGCAATAAAAATATAGTCTTTCCGGGTGCCTGGGTGGCTCAGTCGGTTAAGTGTCAGACTTCTGCTCATGATCTCGTGGTCCATTGACTTTGAGCCCCATGTTGGGCTCTGCACTGACAGTTCCGAGTCTGGACCCTGGTTTGGATTCTGTGCCTCCCTCTCTCTTTGCCCCTCCTCGGCTCATGCTCTCTCTATCTCAAAAATAAATAAACATAAATATATACATAGTCTTTCAATTCTGTCTTCAAAATCCCATTCAAGTTCCAGGTTAAATTTGGTAGAATTAATTTGCACCCTGAGCTTTACCTTTGATTAAATCTAGTGAGTAAAATTTTCAGCCCTCCAGGTTTTGAAATCTAGAAAAAAAAGATAAGGGATGGCTGCCTCATGCCAGCACCACATCTGACACAAACTGTGCCAATACTAAAACTTCCTAAATTTTCTCCAAAATCTTTTAATTAAGATAGAAAAATACTCCATGTATGAGTATCCATGAGAAATAAATTTTTCTCAGATTTTGTATTTCCTTCACAATGAATTACTGTCTTTGGGCTTTTTTCTGAGCCGTACACATTTACGTCTTCCTGCAATACTTACACCCACCAGGCTTTGCTTCTTCCAGGACACTATGGACACCCCACAGAGGACTTGTGCCCACCTAGATCACAACACTTTACATTCTGAATAAATTGGCTTTTTACTTGCATATTTTCTTGACACGACTGTAAGCTCATTGAGAGCATGAAATGAGCTTTGTATTCAGAGTGACTAATTTATTGCCTGCTAGGTATTGTGCATAAACGAATCAGTGAGTTCTTTTAAACATGACAATTTATTTTATTTTGTGTAAATATTTTTTATTACTACACCATTCATGTATGTACTTATTCTGTAAGAACTGATTAACAATCTGCTATGTGTAATGCGTGGCATATTGTGTGTGGTCCTTGACATCCCCTAACTGTAAATTTAAATGTATCTCTATCCTTGACTTTTAAATGGCATAAAAGAGTATTTACTTCCCTGATCTTTATATATTTTAACTTTCCCAGGATGCTATATAACAAATTTTTTAAAAACAAACTTTTCAATTTTTTGCAATATTTCAGCCTTTGTAAGAGAAAAGAACCAGTAAAATGCAAAAGTACAACACACAGAAAATATAAAACATGTTTGAGTTCTAGTTCTCTTATTGAGTTGTGTGACCTTCAATTAAATCACTTTACATAACCGTATCACTACTTCCCCATCTTCAAAGTAAGCCGATTTTAGTTTCCACCGCTTACTTAATATAAAACTCAAACTTCTTGAAACCTTAACAGAAAGGATAAAGAGAATAATAGACAGAAATTTTCTCTGAACCCATTAGAGAAGTAGGCTGTATAAATCTAAGATCAGTACACAATATGGCGTAGGGTTGAAGGAAGCCTTTTCATACAAACAGACACAGACTCAGGGTTTGGCTTTGCCAAAAATGAACTAGAGACTTGAGGCCATGTGCTTGACCTCTCAGTGCCTTAATCTCCTCATATTTAGAAGTACTGAAATCTAAAAAAATTAATTTCTATCTCTACATTAAGTTCTAAAAATATAATTTTATGCTTCATTTTCATTGAATGCATTTGGTTCAGCTGCATAAATGTAGATAAGTGACGCACAAAACAAACTCATAGTTGCATAAGGTTGAAATATTAACTCATCTTACTGTGTAGCATTTATCAGGTATCACCAATGTAGTTGAAAATAGCCAGTTGTAGTGGAGTCTTACATAGAAAACTAGAAGTAGAAACACAAGGTGGTTTAAAGTTGACATTTTTTAAAGGAAAATGAAAATAATTTTTCTTCAAATCATTTCTTTATCATATTAGACATATTTATGAGTCCTGTTTTATGAATAATATTTGCCTCTGCTCATTTCTTTTTGAATATTTTGCATGTGTAGAACTTGCATGATAGATAAATTTAAGAACTCAAATAGGCATGATAGAGAAAGGTACTTGTCTATGATATAGTAGTCTTTAAAACTGAGTCTGTTTTATGTCACGTGTATATATATGCTTGTGGAGTCAGAGCTGCTTGATAATAAAAGGCAAACACTGAATTGCTTAAGAAATAACTATGGATACATGTTAAATGGTTAAAACAGAGAAGAATAATTATAACTGCTTGTTTTTAGTTCCCAGTGAAATAAGCAGAAAAACTGAGTAAATGGTTACAAACTTTCACGGCACTTCAACATAGTAATTTTACGCCTGTTAAATCTAATGATTAAAGATGTGACTTGTGTTTTGTTCATTTTGAATTTTTTTCTTTCAATTTACTAGTAATTAATTTTAATAGACTGCATTTTACAAAAGTATAGTCTGCTATGCAATGGAGTAAAAAATACAGACAAACATACAGACAAACATACTTACATACTTACATACATACATACATAGATACATACATGCATAAATGCCTGGCCCTTCCCTTCTAGGCAGTGTGAAAATTGCTGCTCTAATTTATTCTTTTAAATGGTCTTATTAGATACATAGCATAGATGCTACTATCTTCACTTACATATAGAAGATACATATCTCAGAGAGATTGTTTAACATCATTAAGGTCACAGAGTGAGTAAGTGTTGAAATCAAACTCTGGGTTTTATTACTCCACATCTTAAGCTTTTTCCCTTCTATCACACACTTTCAGAAAGAGTAGTACTTCATGCTAAAAATCTATTTACCTAGGTAGACTAATCTTGACAAGTTAATTGTCAGAGTGAGGAGAAATATCAAGTAGTTAGAAGATAACATCATCTATCATTTATCTGTCTATCTATCATTATCATCTATCTGGTGACGACCCCAATGTCAAAAGAACATTTAAAAATTGTCTAAGTAGGGGCTCCTGGGTGGCTCAGTCAGCTAATTGTTTGACTCCTGATCTCATAGTTGCTGAGTTCAAGCCCCACCTCAAGCCCGGTGCCTGGCTCTATGCTGATAGTTTGCTTGGGATTCTCTCTCTTTCTCTCTCTCTGGCCCTCCCCTCTTTGTGCATGTATGCATTCCCTCTCTCTCTGTCTCTCTTTCTCAAAAATATGTCAAAAATAAACTTAAAAAAAGTCTTAAAAGTTGTCTAAGAGTGAAGGAAGCAATGGTCAAAGTCAAAATACTTTATGGGCACATAAGAAAGAAAAAAAAGAAGTGAAATATATATATGTGTGTATCTAAGTGAAATATATAATACATAAGAATAATATACTATATTATATATTATGTTTATATTATATTATGATAATATATTAATAATTGTTATTAATTAATATATTATTAACAATATAATTATATATAGAGAAAGTGAATACAAGAAGAAACATAAAATTGATATGTTCAAATGTTGTGCCTTTTTTTAAATGGCCACCAACTGAAAGCTAGTATGACAATGAATTAAAAGCTAAATTTTAAACCTCCTGGACTGGGCTGCTCAGTCGGAGTCAGTGTTTCAATCTTACCCCAGTAATATAAAAGAATGCCTAGTTTGTAATCAGTTGTTGTATGGAGTAGCCTTACAATTTTTTATTTGAGAAGAATTGTAAAGTTTAGGGACATTTTGGAGTAAAGCATTTCTTCTTAAGTGGTGTGTATCTCTGTTGGTCTGTCAGGTAACTTAAATGACCCGCCACTGAAGACTTTATTGCCACCTATCCTATCTTGGGTACTTTATCCATAGTCTAAGACAGACTTTTTCCACCATCTGAGAAAACTGGATCAAAATATCAGGATTCAGTAACATGGACATCATTGATAAATGTTTACAAAATGTTTTCAATTCTGATACAGGATAGAGTTGTTGTGAAAAAAATGAATAAAATTAAATTTTAAAACCACCCCAAAAATAAAGTAGAAAGAAACAATCTAATACTTGAAAAAGGTTTAGAGCTTTAACCTGCCACTTCTTGTTCTCAGTACAGCAATATTATAGGTCATCCAATATTTGAGGTTGCCATTCTGAAAGCACTTTGGACTAATTCTCAAGAATTTTGGGAGAAGTCTGCATGACATTTGTTATAGGCAGTAATGGCGTTCTATTAAGTCAGGGATAAGTCCTGTATTGACAAACTTGGAAAACAAACTTAAATTTAATTTTCTTTCCCATGTGTCAAATTTCTTGTCTAGAGGAAGACTTTGGCCCAACCAAGTACTACTCTGGGACTAAACAAGGCACTACAATTACCTAGTGAAAGCTACCTTGAATTTCTGACATGTGATTTGCTAGCTGATATCTTCTCATTAGCCTGGTTTTAACAACACTAATATACAGCATATATCAACTCAAACTGCTATAACATTTTTTCATTTGATGTCATTTGAAAACATATTGGTTTGATCTAATGAAATGACCAAATTAAAACTTTCATTTACCATGCAAAAGAATTATTAATGCAGAATATGAAGTTTATTATCATTTCAATTGAATTTCTTATTTTTTAAGAAAATGGAATTATTCCTTAAAACAAGCACATATGAACTATTAGGTATACAATTACATCATTATCTTGCCTACAAGTTCTTAAAATTCAGAAACGTTAAAGTAATTATATCTCTTTTGTTTGTAGGACATTTATGACTTAAACACAGTACTTAAGGATTGTTTTAATGCTGCTTTCACCCCAATGACCTCCGCCCATAGTAAATTTTGTCTTGATATTAGTTTTCATATGTCAAGAAACATTTTCCAAATGTCATGACGCCTTTCCAAAGGAAGCTCAGAGCCATAGTGTTCATGTTTTGTCATCATCATTCTGGCGGAAACAAAAGGTTTTCTCAGTGATAGCACTCATCTGAGTAATTATACAAAAGCATTTTGGGTGCACTATTGTTCTCTCCTTGGGTCACCTGTTTACTTAGGCAGATATTGTTTCCCAGTTTTTACTAAAATTATACTGAAAGAACAGCCAAAAACATAAAACTGTGTGGATGACTCTTACTTAGTGTCATCAAAGAAAAATGATCTGTCCTAGAGCCATATAGTGAAATTTAACAGCCAAAATGAGTATCAGGAAGTAAGCAGAGTTATTAAAAATTGCTAAGGACCCCAGAAATTCATTATTTTCAATAAACTTAAAAAGCAGTAGAGGAAAAAAAAAGGGTGCAGAAACATCAAAATTAGAAAATTTCTTTAAAATACAAGGAAAAACGTAAAAAGATTAAAAATGGATAGCACTGAAGCCAAAAGTGAAATTAATTTATCTAAGGCTAAAATAATTGACATAGAAATCAAATGTGTAATCACATACATTTAACTGGCGTTCATATACATCAGACTTTAGGTATGTTTAAAGACCTTGAATGAGTAAATGTACAGGGGAATTCAGCTATTTTATACTTTCTATAATTTGGAGGGGGCAGATTCTTATAAACTTTCATTTTAAAGATTCTTATATCTTAATCATTGGCAAAGGGGATGAATTTACATAGTTCAAGAATTCAATAGACATGAATTTAGCATCTGCCAAAAAACACTCAACAGTGGTATTGGTGTTAATTTTTTAAAACTTTGAGATCATTAGATCAATTGAACATTAGAACTCAAATTAAGGTTAAAATAGTTAAAACAATGGAAGTTAGGACTCAAAATGGGATTAGTTAAAATAATCAGATAATCAAACATCAAACATCAAAAAGTTTAATAAATGTTTTTCAAGGAAATAAAACCATATGACTAATCAGAGAATACACACCTTAAGGAAAAATGCCTTCTGTTTGACAATGGCTAAAAACTGAAAACAATTATATTCAGGATATTTAAACTAAAATTATAGGGTAATTTTTTTAACAATGTGTGAATGCCATGAGCAATATGCAGCATAACACGATGGTCTCTTAAAGGGGGCCTCTCAAACATAACTCTTTGTATAATAATGCATTAGCAAATAAGCTCTTCCTTTTCTGCTCTTTACTGTTCCTGCTGTAGCTTAATCATGAAAAAAATTCAGATAATGGAAATTGTTCTTGTCCATGGGGTTGTAAGCTAAGTAAAATAGAAGGTAAGAAATTTATCCCTTGAGTCCTCTAGATTAGAAGTGCAAATTTGATTAGCAAAACATATACCTGACAATAAGTGTGTTAGGCTACTCTGAGTTAAACTAAATATTATCCTCAGGGACTAGCTGAGGGTTGGGCATTGGTTGAGGCTCAAAGATTATAAATTATAAATGGAAAGACTTGAATGAAATAGCTATTTTATGTATATAATCATAACTAGTTGAGGATTTTTAAACAACCACTTAGCAATTGTACGCAGGACATAGGACTCTGAATGTTGTCAATTTTTTTTTAAACTATCTTAGCTTTGTCAATAAATGTTAAGACTTGGAAATAAAAGAATAACAAACAAGAATTTGAAAGTTCTCAAAAACCCTTTTTAAAATTCAACAGACTAGTAAAAATGCTACTATGCAATTTATGAATTTTTGCCTCTGATGCATATAAAACATTAAAAAAATTATTGCACTTTGCCAAATATATGACTTGAGATTTTTGGTTTGTGGCAAAACCCAAACCAAGATATGTAAAGGTATTTTCTAGGTTTTAGCTTAAAAGTGCAAAAGGTTTAACAGATTCAGCCACTGTTCAGAACAACATAAATTCTGTCTCAGATGTTCATGAACTGGTAATGCAAAATATGTTTTTTGCCTACCACAACCAATACCTTAATTGGTCACTTGTCTGTCATCAGCACTAAAGTTTTAGTGTTCATTTTTCCCAATTATGAAGATAATTGGGCAGCTTTTAAGACACAAAGTGACAGCCTAGGATTATTTAAGGTATTTAAAAAATGCATTCAAAACGAACATCTATGATGATTAATATCTTTTTGTACTAACTTTCTAAATCCAAAGGGTAATGTCTCCTTAAGAAACCCACCTACATACTTCAAAAATCAGTGAAAAAACCCCACTGCGAAAATCAGCTTTCTAGTCGTGAGAAAATTCTCTGAAGATCACGTGTTTAATTTTTAGAATTTGTGCAAATGTGTAGATGAAAACATGCAAAATCACCTATACTGAAGGATTTTACACTAAATATGTAATGTTTCATTTCCAAATAAGTGATTTAGAAGAAAAGACATATGTTCTAACATTTCATATTGGGAACGTTTTTCTACCTTGAATAGAGAAAACTTTATTCAAAAGAAATCACAAAATGAGGGGGAATTAAAACAAATTTCAAAGTTGATGTTGATGGGAGGAACAAGATGCAGAGAAGAGAGACAAAGAAAAATTCTGCATTCCTGAACCAACTTGTGATTAAGTCTATGTGGATTGTCTCACACAGAAAGTAAAACCAAACCTCTAGAAGTACGGCAGAGCATGGAAGACATCTTAACAAGGGCATGTAGGTGAATACTTATCACTGCCCCTGAGTTAAAAACATGCATTAAGGTGGCAGACACATCCTGCTAAGTGGTATAGCAACACATATATGTTGACTGATATGGAAATGTGATCTCTTTCTAAAATATTCTGCGTGGATTTTGGTGTAAGTCCTGGTGAGGGTTATTAATCTCAGTGACCACTGATTACTTGAGTTCTCTACCAGAAGGGACATGGGAACAATCTCTAAGGACTATGAAGCAATGGGAAAAAATGTGAAATGCTTGGGGGTTCTGTGAAGCATTTGAATGTTCTAAATTATTTTTCTAATGAAATGTTATAACTTTGTGCAGAGAACCAGGGCTAAGTAATATAATATAAATGACTGGTAACTTAATGGTATAAAGAGCCAATTTGTTATTTAGTTATGCTTCGTAATACCAGCATGTCTACGTTTTGATTGGATGTGGAGTGTATCTCATAATGATTGTGATATATGTGCCTGGTGTATGGTTTATTCATTTATTGCCTCTCTGTTCCAAATTCACTCCTTTTGACTGCTTTGTGAAAATGGATCTGAGCCCTAGAAGTACTTTTTCTTTTGTCATCTGACACTGAACATTTGTCAATACAGGACGCTGGAGGGTCATTGCAGGAGGTGAAGGTGTTGCTTTCTAGGTAGTTTGCTCTCTCTGCAGGGTCCTAGAGCATGCTTAGTTTTTCAGTACCAAGCTCTTGCAGAATTCCCAGTTTCTCAGTGTCTTTCTTCTATTGTGCATGCTAACCAGCAGTGCCCAGAAGCTAGTAGATACCCCTGGAATTCCGTCTTTACTGTGGATGGCTTTGTAGCTGAGGTAACATCTCTCCCTAGAGAAAGATTAAAGTTATTTTTGCCTACTATCAAAGTGCTGAATCCTCTCACATCAATGTTTGTCTCCAGTGGTGTTGTATCATTGTGTGTAGGTATCCACATACACTCTCTGAACTATTCTGGAGAAACCAGCCAAAAGTACAGTTCATGCTACCTGCTGTGCTGTGAGTAATAAAGCCTTTGCCTCTGACCCATGGATCTTGTGTCTTCTGCCAGTGTCTATGAAACAGCAATAGGCTGGCTTGTAAGCTTCTAAGTAAGGTAAAATCACACTCCTGGCATAGTTCTTCACATTTTAATTCACTAGTCTGCTCCATCTGATCTGCTTTTGAACCCTGAATTTTAATCAAAGAAAACCCTGAGTTTTAATTCTACATCTTATAGTTTTCGATTCAACGATGTCTGGTTTACACTGTATTCATGTACTTTATTTCCTATTGAAAGTTTTTCTGCTTTCATATATATTTTTCTATATTTCCCCCTATTTCATCTAACCTGAATACCTAGGTCATGTGAACCAACTTCTAGTATTCACTTGCTCTCTTTGATTATTGATCATGTTGTCTTTCCACTTTGCATGTCTTCTTATTTTTGATCACGTTAAATATTGTGTATTAAAAAATCTAGGTTTCAGATGATGCTATTTTCCGTCAAAAATAGGTGTTCTTTTCAGTGACAGAGGTGTAGGTCTGATCACCATAACATATTGAGGGGTTAAACTGGGCTGTGAATAGGTTTAATTTCAGTAGAATTTAGTTCACTTTTGATTATCCTCTATTCTTTAGGTCGGAACCACATGTAGGTTCAATTGAGAGCCTGGCATTGGCCTTTATTCTTAGCTCTGAAAAAGTCAAGACAATTCTTTTTACATAGAATTTGACTTTATTGCAGTTCCTCCACAGCCAGTGAATGCCTTCAGAAAAGACAATTTTTATAAATTATCTGTATTGCACTATTTTAGGTAATGGGGCCACTAACCCACCACAGCCATTATGCATTCTTCTCAGAAGTGAAAGCTTTCATGTGTAATTCTCAGAAACTTTAAGTAACTTAGCCCTATTCCAAACTATTCAATCAGAATCTCTGGGAGAAGGGTTCAAGTTTTAGAATTTGTCAAAACTCTATAGGTTTGTCTAATGCACACTAAGAAATAAATATTTATGTCTTAGGAAACAGAGATATGGATCCTATGAATTAAATTATCTTTGTCTCAATGAAATTAGAACTCCTTAGAATACAATAATGCCAGTTTCTTGCTAAAATAAACTCTAAAAGTAAATTTTGAAAAAATGATTTGTACATGCCTAAAAAATGATGATTACTGAGATTTTATGTGAATTTGCTAATGGGGAGAAAAATATCAAACCAACAACAATACTGTGTTTAATAGCTTTACTAGATAGGTTAAGAAAAATATAAAAAATGAATAATAATTTCAAAGAAATTTTTGATAGAGCCTCATGACATCCTTGTAGGTAATACGGAGAAACACACTTTTCCTGACAAGTGTAATAAATAATTATGATTGATAACATTGTTGAGTGTCTTGGTTCCCTGGTATAAGAAGTGTTGTGTCAAACAGAAGGATATTTCCAGGGTGTTATCCTGTTATAGCTTTCATTTTTACCAGATATAAATAAAGGTAAGAAAAAATATTTTGGTCATTTTTATAGATTTTCAAAGTCAGTAGATATTTTCATATACTGTTGGATAACTCAATGAAGATTTGTTAAAAATATGACATTCTATAATGATTAGCCAAAAAATACAAATCTAAACCCCTAGATGATAATTTTTAAAGTGAATCTTTATTTGACTTCAAATTGTCTTAGTAGAATAGAAGAAAAGTGGCTTAGATATTTTTGTGAAATGATGTGGAGATAACAATGACCCTAAGTTTAGGATCAAGAAGAAGATATTCACATATACAAACACACACACACACGCACACACACACCAAAACAAACAAGAAAGACCTAAGATGATTACAGAACAAATTGATAGAAGCAGAGTATCCAGAACAAAGTTTAGTAATATTAGTCTTCTAGAACTCTGCTCTGATAAAATCATATTCGGAATATTTTGCTTATTTTAGGTACCATGTTATACAAATTCATTTTTTATAAGCATTTGTATCTTTTTTCCCCCAAGATTTTATTTAAGTTCCAACTTGTTAGCATATAATGTGATATTAGTTTCAGGTATAGAATTTAGTGATTCATCACTTACATACAACACTTAGTGTTCATTACAAGTGCCCTCCTTAGTACTCATCACCTTTTGAATTTAAGGTACAAAATCCGTATCATATTTGGTAGTATTTTCTCCCACCCTATGCTATATAATAGAAAAATACAAGTTGAGGAGTTGTCTTTTGGTGAAGACACTCACAATTATAAATGGAGTAACTTTAACTCTTAGTTCTGCTGTGTCACAGGTTCTAAACTACCCTGTGGGGATGCCTGGGTGGCTCAGTCATTTAAGTCAGTTAATCAGCTCTTGATTTCAGCTTGGGTCATGATCCCACAGTCATGGGATCAAGCCTCACATCAGGCTCTGTACTGATAGCAGGAAGCCTGCTTGGGGTTCTCTCTCTCACTCTCTCTCTACCCCTCCCTCACCCTCTCTTTCTCTCTTTTAAAATAAATTAATATTTAAAAAATATATTGTCCCTGCATTTTTAGTTAAGACAGTAGAAGTCTCCAGGATGTTTTTAGTCTACAATAAATAAAGTCCACCTGGCCAGAAATAATGCCCCAAACTTGAAACACTTCAATGTATTAATTATTTTATATAAATATCAGTAAAATCTAAAATTTCCTAAAGCTCTAGGTTCTATGAAATCTTTTAGAACATTCTATTTTCACTTCAAGAAGGAAATTTATAGCTCGAAAAAAACATTGCTAACCCATGTGAATAGAGACAAGCAAGTGAACATGTCCCTTTTTTTTTGAAAGAGTGAAAAAAAGGCTATTTATTTACCTATTTATTTCTTCATTTGAATATAAGTGCTACACAATGTTTCCTTAGTTTCAGGTGTACAACTAGTGATCCAACTATATGTTATGCTTACCACAGGTGTAGCTACCATCTGTCACTATACAATGCTAATATAATATCATCGACTATATTCCCTATTCTGTACCTTTTATTCCTGTGTCTGGAAGCCTGTATCTCCCACTTCTCATCACCATTTTGCTCATACCTCAAAGCCCATCCCTCAGGCAGCCATCAGTTTGTTGAACAGGTACTCGTTTATAAAACTACCATTAGAGTATGATCTCCTTGTGTATATACAGTTAAAATCAAGCTCCTCTAATAAAGAAAACAGTTTACACAATACTTTTTGAAAAGCTCTTTGTATTCCTGTTGTGGTCTTCCCTGTTACCCCTGCATTCAGACAAATCTAGCTTAAGTCAGTGCATGTTTCGTCACCCTGACAAGAACAGATCATACAAGATAAATACAGAAGGACCTCTTGTTATCTGTGACTTTAAATGTATCCCTCAGAAACCAATGACGTATCATGGTGGAAATGTTAGTACATTTCCATCTGCTTTTTTAAACTTTCTTTTCAGCCCAGGGTTGGAGTTACTGATCGTGATATAAAAGGTTGTGGAAATGAACAAACATTTCCTGAGTACTAAGAATTGTGCTAGGCACCATATATGCATTATTTACAAACAGCTCAACATGCAGAATAGGTATCAGTTATATCACTTTCTTATAGATGAATAAACTGAGACAGAAGGAGGTTAAGTGGCTGAACCAAATTCCAAACATTGATGTCTTTGCCCCCAAATCCATGCCAGTTCCACATCATTATCTCACTTTCTGACTATTTTTATTCGTGATTATGCTTGCTAGAGAAAAAGAAAGAAAAAAATGAAGAAAGAAAAGACTGTTAAAAGGTAATGGTATATTTCTTGCTATCAGATTAAAGATTCTGTGCTGAACTTGTCATTCTTTAGGGGTTCAGACAGCAAACAGAATAGATGTCATCAGGCATAACTTGTGTGATGTAAGTATAATTTTCCTCAGCCATGGTGTCATGTAAAGTCACTGACTGGCCCTCCTCTGAGGTGGGAGCACATTCCAAGATGTATATCTTTTTTTTTTTTTTTTTTTTTTAAGCTTTGGCAAGAGCTTAGTTATACTTTCTCCATCTGATAGCATAATCTGTGGGAATTTTTTTAGGGAGCAGATGTGGGTATTTTGCTTCCTCTTATGGGTTATGCCCCCAAGCAATTGTCATTCTTTCCCCAATACTCCTAATAGTGATTTTCGAAAACATAAAAATATTAATTTTTAAGGTTGTCATTTGCTCCACATTGCCTTTGGCATAGAAGGCAATAGGGAATATACGTTAAAAAAGCACCTAAGTGCATGTTCAAGTTGGAAACACTTAATCCAGACCCATTAAGGAAAATTGAAGTGATTTAATGGAACACAGATCAACACCTAAAGAACACACAACATGAGTGAAAGATTGAGGATTATATCATAAAAAATGGGAGAGGTAAACTAACAGTTTTCAGAAAAGAATCCTAGGGAAAACTTAAGAAGTGATCAAAGGCAAGCACTGCTAATGGCTTTAAAGCTTTGGGTAAATTAATGAGAATGACCTAGGTTAGCCCATAAATTAGCTAAGTCAACTATCAATGTTATTTATGGAAGCAACACATTGCCAGAAAAGAAAATTTAGGTATTGATGTATAGGCTCATTTCTGGATGTTCCAAATGGATTTGAGTTTTAAATATTTTTTGATATAGTTCACCTTTATAAACTGTTATGCCATTTGTAGTCACCCATTCTCTCTGAAAGTGTTTTATTTTTTAGCACCATATTTTATTTTGGGCATGGTGCTATGAAATGTACCTTTACTTTTCTTTTAAACTATATACACATTATGGCATGATCTAGATAGATGAATTATAGTAAACGTTTCCAAAGTGTGGAATGCTTTCTAAGTGTTAGTATGCTTTCTAATTATTTTCCGGATATCTTTCTTATAAGGTAATTCCTAACTAGTTCCAATCCATTATAGAGCAAAGCATAACAAAAAATATATATCTGAATAAATTTATAAATAAAAATAAATTTATATTCGTTTTTATTTTAGAGTGATTATTTAGACATCATTTATTATGTAGCCTTCTTTAGTATCAGTTGTCATTTGTGACGACAAATTAGGTTTCGGATAATTTGAGGAAACCAAGCAGTAGTATCTCTTTTCAATAGTCCCAAGCATCCAGTACTCCAGAAATTCAAAGCATAAGTAAAGGGAATTCATTCATTCATTTAGAGAGTGTAAACTAATATTCCCAATGGAAGAATTAATTTAGGAAACCTCTGCTGAACCTGCCGATAGAGGTATGACCCCAAAATATAATGTGCTGCCTCTGTTGATTTTCTTATACTGTTAAAATCCGCTTCATTTCTTATTATTTGTCCTATGGAAACACAGTCTTTGTTTATATTACCACTGCAATTAATAGGCAGTAGCTTAATGATACTTTCTTATACTTGAAACACCAAATTCCTTTAATTTTTATTACTTCCTTATCCTTTAGTTCATACAGTAGTTAATGGATTTATTTAAAAAGACAACATTGAGTGCTGGGTGTAGAAACAGGTATACTGTGAACACTTCCTGCTACCAACCTTTGAAAGGTAATAAATGTATATATACCTGTATTATTTTATTTAGACTAACCAAATGAATTCAAGTTGACCAATGGAAGTCCATGAAGTATTGAAATGAGGCCAAATGTAAATTCCTGATTAAGCTTGTAAAAGACAGTTTGCCTTAAAATACTGTAGGATTCAGGCATGCAGAAATTTTATTGAAAGTTGGCAGAATTAGAGCTATCCTTCTCTAATTATGACACAAGTATTATCAGATTGAACACTAACATGAAATTAAGGGTGGAGAATCTTGGTGAAAACATTCAGTGCAAATGAGTGTTTGGTGAGCTAAAAAATATTCTAATTTTTTAAATCTACAGATAATCTAAAACAGCACTTCTTTGGTTACATATTACACAACAGAAAGTCACCCAAAGCAAAAGAAATGATAAGATGATAGAATAAAGGAACACGAATCCTTTCAAAAATACTCTGATGTAAAGCAGCTATGTATGAAACTAACCTTTGAGTATCAATCATCTTCAGTGTGTGGCTTCAGGTTTCGGATTCCATTAATTTGAATGAGCATCAGTCGGCTGAACAGAGAAAGCGTTTACAATGGAGGAAGGTGCTTTTTCAAAATCAGGATATAAACCCTCTTTTGACAATCTGAAGTGTAATTTTCTCAGAGATAATCCATTTCAAACCAACAGTGACTACTCATTTTAATTAGTTGCAGGCAGTTTTGTAAATTAAATTCCCGCTTCTAAAGTCAAATTCCAAAAAGAGAATGCTTTCATTTTGTTAATTGCTAAATGAGTTTTCAGGATAGGATAAAATGAAGGAAGGGGTTCCTAATCAGCAGGCAGTCCTTAAATGGCATTACACCTGTGTCTACCGAGCGGTCTCTTAGTAGGGCTAGAATGTTAGCATGTTGAATGTACACATTGGGGTTGTCTTTCAAATAAACCATACTAGTAGATCCACTTCAAATTAAAGCCAATCTTTCTTTCCCCCTTCAGTCATGTGCCTTCATGATTTTGACTTAAATTAGACATATGTGAAATTATTTGAATTAAACGTATGATCTAATACCCTAATACATGATTTGATGCTATGAAGTACAGCATGCTAATCCCTCTTGTGATATTCACTCCCTTAGTGGCCTAAGGCAAAAGTCTTTGTCTAGGTTTCAAAGACATATGAAAGTGCATGTAAACGTATAAATCACATGCACCCTCACAAGCCCCTCTATCTCAATCAAAGGAAAAACTTTCTTGACATTCATTTCACGTTTGAAAGAAAACTTAGAACTGGTTTCTCTGTGCAAGTAAAATTCTTAAAGGTTTCTTCCTACCTGGGAGTCTGTGATCCTTAGATGTGGCTTCAGGCGGTTCAAGGAAGGATTTTCAAGGAGAGACTGACCCCTGGAGGCAGAAGAAGCTCCCTTTTGGCCAGATCTTGCTTTTGTAATTCTCAGACATATTAAGTAAAAGAGTGACAAGAAGATATGTTATCCGTGGCAAATTCCAATAGGTGTCTTGCATGCCTCTCTAACTTCTCTCTCCACACTCTCTAACTGATCTGTAGAAGAGCTAATAGAATCACAAATAGTAGAATCTGAAGAGTTTAAATTGGGCACCACCGGAGCATAAACACCATGAGGGTAGAGCTTTGTTTTATTGTATTCACAGCCTCACCTCTTAACAAATGTCTGATACATACTTAGCACTAAAAACAAGTTTGTAAAAAGAGTAAATGAACAAATGAGTAAATCTAGAATAATTTCTTTATTTTATAAAGATTAAATTGCACAGGCTTCCATGCTCAGCAGAAGACATGAATGCTGGTTGATCATCCATCAGAAACCACCATGAGGGAAACCTTTCAGCCTGAGATGAGACGCAGAAGGAGCCCTGTGATACAGAGAGCTGTTCTAGTTATTTCATGCCAGCTCGGAACACTGACCCCTATGTGTTCATCTTTGGAAAGACATTGATAGTTCATTTCAGAAGGAATCCATAAACTTCACTGGTTTCATATGAACAAAGAAATGAAAAGGGTGCAGGGAGAGCCACTTGCTCTGCTTGACTCATAAGCTCTAGGTCAAAGTCATGATGAAAAAACTTTAGTGTCTCTGAGATTCTTTCCCTCCTCCAACAGATGATGCAAATACCTAATTTAAGACATTGAGCATTGCTAACTGACATCAGTCCTGATGAGGTATCCTGGAAACATTTGACCAGGTACTTAAATCTTAATGCTGATAAATGAATCATGTAAGAGAGACTTCAGTTGGGGGAAGAATGTGAAGGGGGAAATTTTTTTCCTTAATGATACAACATATGATACTTCCAAAAGAATGTAGAATTGGAAAAATCCAATACTTGTTGAAATTTCTTGCCTTACTTTATATGTGAATATCATTTTTAATTATACTGAGGTTAGGGATCTATATTTTTCTTTGCTGCTTACAGTCACTTATGGGCTTTTGGCCATTGAGTGCTCAAGTGTGTAGTGTCAAGCATAAGAACAAAAAAACAAAAGGAACTGGGACAATAAGAAGACAGACTTCATAAACCCCATTATTTTATTAGGGTCAATTATGCTTTCTCTCGATTTAAACTGTGCTCCTGGGAGCAGCCTTTAAATTGAGAAAAACACAGCTGCAAATATAAGCTAACATTCTCATCTTTCTGGCCTCACAAATATGGATATCTTTTTATATACTTCTAAATTCTTGCTTCAAACCCTTAAGTTCTTCTCAAGTTTCCTAAGTCTTAGTTTCTCTGCCACATAATCTAGAATTAGTCTCCATTGGTGGTCACATTTATTTCTTCTCTCTATTGAAGAACAGTTTATTTTCTGATTACAGAAGTAATTTTGGGCCTCAAAGTATATAAAACAAACACCATTATAAAGAAGAAAACAATTTATAATTCTACTACCAAAGATAAACCACTACTAAAATTTTATTTCTTTTTGAGTTTAACAGTTGAGCCTATACCATGTTCATTTTCATGTCTTGATTTTCTCATCTAATATAGTATTGTGATGATAATTTTGTTTGAATATTTTCTTGTTATGTTTAATTTTGACTTGCTTTGTTTTCCCAACTTCTTAAATCTTGAAAAAATCTTTTACTAGTTCTACCAGTGACAGTTTAATTAAACAATATATTTAAGACTTACTATTTACCAAAATCAGGAATGAACATTATTATTTGAGAAAATATTAGTCTACGTTTAACCCTCCCCCTTTTGTCACCATCTCTACTCACTTTCCAGGCTTAGTTGCTACGAAGGCGATAGGAATAAGGTCACTGTTATTAAGATTTTATTTTTCCCTTAATCATATATTTCTAAAATTTCAAAAACATTAAAGAATAAATTTCAAGTGAATATTTTGACTTAATTCCATCTGATTAATTTAATGTCTATCCTAAAACTTTTACTAAATATTTATTCCCGATTCATTAATTTTTACTTCCTTAGTGACCGAAAGTGTCTTTAAGTCTCTTTCTTGCTTCACCACTGATAAGTGTATGATTGACATGGATTCATTCTGAGTTTTCACTCATTCGACCTACAAAATTCAGTTGTACTAAAGAAAGTTATCATCAGCGATGCAGGAGATAATCCTGGTATTTTGTTGTATCTATTTCCTCAGTGTCCTTCCTTAAAAATATTACCTTATTGTGGTAAGAACACTTAACATAAGATGTACCCTCTTAACAAATTTTAAATGTACAATACATTATCGGTGACTATATGTACAATGAATACAGCAGATCTCTAGGGCTGATTCATCTTAATTACCTGACATTTTCTGCCTTTTGTTTAGTAACTCCCTATCCTCCCAGCCCCACCCCCAGCATCCTGCAACTCTCATTTCACTCTTCAATTTTATGACTTTGTTCTTGATTTCTTTTCTTCCCCAAGTATAAGTCAAATGCAATAGAGCAGAACTCAGTTTCCACTTATTTCTTTTTAGGGTCTTTACCTCTCAGGAGAACACATATCCCATTAAGATTTGGCTAAGACTCTCAATCAGTAGAAATTTTAGCTTATATAGAACATAGAGATGTCATCTTACTCTTCTCATACTTGTCAAATTCCTTCTTCCTCCATGATCCATTTTTTCAATAGCTTAGCATTAAAAAAATAAAGCATTACAAAAATCTGATTTCAAGGATCAAAAAAGTCAGCCAAACCCTGAAAAAGCAGAAAATTTGTTTTTTAATGCTTCCCATAATAATTTTATATTGCTATTAAAATTTTAGTTTCCATGTATTTCTACTTAATTTTAGTCATTTTATATCATCAATTTTTTTTAAATCTTGCCTACTTTGTCTTTAGGTTTTGTTTTGTTTTTTTCCATTTCAAAGAACCACAGATTCTTGTTTTACATCAAGGATGACAAATTATTTTATAAAGTATTCCTACAGTCCCTGTGCCATTCTATTTTGTAAGGTCTATTTCTCTTCTGAGTCTTATAATTGGTCATGTCTTATGCTCTTTATTTTTAGTGTTTTATTTATTTTTGGGAGAGACAGAGTGTGGGGGGGGGGCAGAGAGAGAGAGGGGAACAGAGGATCTGAAATGGGCTCTGTGCTGACAGCAGAAAGCTCAATGCAGGGATCGAATTCACCATCCAAAGTCAGACACTTAACTGACTGAGCCATCCAGATACCCTAATAATGTCTTATCTTAATGATGGTATGTGTTTAAAATTTCTTTCTAAAATTAATTAGGTAACTATTCTTTTATTTGAGAGAGAGAGTTCAAATGGGAGAGAGAGAGAGAGAGAGAGAGAGAATCCCAAGCAGGCTCCATGCTCAGCATAGAGCCTGATGAGGGACTCAATCCCACAACCCTGGGATCATGACCTGAACCAAAATCAAGAGTTGGCCACTGAACAACCAACCACCCAGGTGCCCCTAACTTTTTTCTTTTTAATGTGTATTCCACATTATTTCTTTTTTCTTATTCTAAAACCAGGAGAACTCTCATTAAAGAAATAAGCCCAATCCTCAAAAAATGCCAAATCCAAATACACATAAACGTGTCAGTCAATATATTATGAAGACTTAATCGAATCCATTCTCTGTATACACATTTAATCTTTTTTGATCTAAATCTGGAAGTTAAATGGAAGATACAATTCGTATTCTAAATCTGGCCTTGGTAGGCAAGTACCTTATGAAGTTATGATGTCACGAGGTGAGACATTCTCACATCCTACTTCCTAGAAAGCAGGTTAACAACAAATCCCCAGTATTCCATCTTACTTTCTGCCTATATAACATTTACTTACAGAGAATACACTAACAAGAAGTTGTGGGGTTGAAAGATAAGGGACAAGAAGAACAGAGGCACCATGTAGTAGAAGATGCCTCTTCACTATACATTTCCTATTCTCAGAAAACAAATTCCGAATTAACTTCTCAAGTTAATTACATAAAACAAGTTCTGAATTTCTTTTCTGAACTTTTCAAGTTAATTCAGAACTTGTTTTCTGAAAATAGGAAATGTAGAGTAGGAAATAAATATTTCCATTCAGTTTCAGGTAAGGAAGCTTGTTTTTTTCTTTTAGTACATGATGATTGGTATTTTTCAATCCAGTCCCATCAGTCTTGCTGCTGATAGAAATTCTTCCCAAACTCTGGCACTAGATTAACATTCAGTGCTAAATTTTAACATCATTCTGAAATCACTAATTTGGGTGCTTGAAAACTATACTGAACACTGAGACTATACTGGGAAATAGAAATGATTAAAAAAGGGCTACTGGCCATCCCATATTAGAACCTACTCGGTAATTAGTTTTTGTTAGGTATATCTTTAATCAGTTGGATGTTTCTTTTTTTTTTTTTAACGTTTTATTTATTTCTGAGAGAGAGAGAGAGAGAGAGAGCGCGCGAGCAGGGGAGGGTTAGAGAGAGAGGGAGATACAGAATCTGAAACAAGCTCCAGGCTCTGAGCTAGCTGTCAGCACAGAGCCCGACGCAGGGCTCGAACCCGAGAACGAGAGATCATGACCTGAGCCGAAGTCGGACGCTTAACCGACTGAGCCACCCAGGCGCCCCAGGATGTTTCTTTTTAATCTGCTGAATTGTGGCAATGAAGATGGTCTCAATTCAATTTAATTCAGTACTGTTTATGTGGTAATTACTGTATTTCTATTACTGGAGACAGAATCCCAAACTGGCATAAGTGAAAAAGGAAACATATTCATTGTATAACTGAAAAGTTTGCAAATAAAATTGTTTTCATGTTTGAATAGTTCATGAGTTCAAACAATATGTTCAGTTTTTGAACTTTTTAAAAAAAATTTCCCAGTCTTTCATATCTACTTGTTAAAACTGATTCCTTTTTCAAGCAAAGTTGTCTATGAGTGGTATCCACGTTCTCTAAACTTAAGTTCTTTTAGTACTTCAACCACAGCATGAAAAGAGTTTTAATCTCTCATATTATTAGCCACTTTGGGTCATGTGTCCATCTTTGAAACAATCCCTGTGGTCAAGATGATTTGGAAACTTAATTGACCAAGTCTGAGTCAATCGGGCATCTGACTGGAGAGTAAGTACTGAGACAACCCCTCCCAAAACACAGGGAGTTTTGGGCATGGAGATAATTTTGGAAAGGAATAGAAGCAGGATTTCTCAGCCAATACAGTTTTCCAAATGCTTGTGGGCTTTTTCTAGCTTTGCATTAATCTAATCCCATAAACTAGTGACTAAAGACAGAGATCTCGCCGTATCATAATCCTTGAATGTAGATCCCAGAGTGTCAATGTCTATGGATTCAAGGCCCAAGTGCTTCCTGTGTGCTGTACACTAGAACAATGGGCACCATAGCACAGAATGTGATGGTGCAAGTTGTCCCTTTACACCAGGCTGCGTTTCAGTTTATAACTCTTTACAATGGTCTTGATTACTTCCTTTGAATGGAAGGAGAAATAAATAGCAGGGAAAACTTGGGAGGCTTTCCCCAGGTCCCTGTATAATCCTACACTTGCACTCCATAGTTTTGCATTTGTTGAAAACTAACATTAGCCTTGGACATACGTTTCAATTTTTTCAATAATCCGAGGATTAATATTATCAGACTCTAAGCCATATAGATTTACTTGTTCACAGACAGAAGGGGTCACTGAAATTTCTCAACCAGGTCCCGAAACTCTAACCTTGGTTGTCTTATTCTCTGTATTCTAAGATAAAATTATTAACATTTAACACATGTTTTGCTACCGTATAACCAGAACTGTAGACTTGCCAGCCTAAAACAGAGAGATCTTCATTGCCCTCCTACATGTATCAACTTACTCTCTTTCTAACTACATATCTCGTGGTTTTATTAACACATGAACTGAGAGTAAGGGAGAATTGGTTTTGCCCCCAAAACCTGAAATACCATTAGTTGAAAATGATGACTATGTTCTGGATAGACAAAAATAATTAATTGGATTCCTAGCTGTTTCAAGGGTAGGTTTAGCAGACATAAGAGACTATTAGCAATAGAGAACAAGCAGAGGGTTGATAGAGAGATGTGGGTGGGGGGTGGCTAGATGGGAGATGGGACATAAGGAGGAAACTTGTGATGAGCACTGAGAGCTGTACGTAAGTGATTAATCACTGAATTCCACTCATGAAACCAATATTGCATTATATGTTAACTAACTAGAATTTAATTAAAATTTTAAAATTAAAAAAAGAGTAAGTTAAGCAGAGAAGACAGAGTCAGAATTTCCAGGAAAAGAAATCATTTTCTATTCTATTATCTACTAATAAAACATCTTTCTATCACTTCTGTGGACTGTGAGTCAAAACAGATTATAAAGCCCAAAGAACAAAATGCAAAAGCCAGGGCAGAAGACAGAGAAAACATGTTATCTCACACACTTAAAATAGCACACACTTAAAATAAAAAAGTTTGGACATGTGCATGCAAACACGCATGACTTGAGAGCACAGGCATACTCAGAAAAGAAAATGAATATAGAAGTTCGGTTAAAACATGCACTATTGATAGGCAGAAGAATTAGAAATGCAGCTGGAAAAGTAGGTAGTCATCATGCTTTGGGGGACTTGGGATTCTCCAGTGAGAATTTTTTCTAACTTGGTGAAAAATAGAAACTCTTTGAAAATATGTGAGTAGAGGGGTGCCTGGGTGGCTCAGTCGGTTAAGCATCCGACTTCGGCTCGGGTCATGATCTCACAGTTCGTGGGTTCGAGCCCTGGGTTGAGCTCTGTGCTGACAGCTAGCTCAGAGCCTGGAGCCTGCTTCTAATTCTGTGCCTCCCTCTCTCTCTCTAACCCTCCCCTGCTCACGCTCTCTCTCTCTCTCTCTCTCTCAAAAATAAATAAAACATTAAAAAAAAAGAAAATATGTGAGTAGGAAACTTAATATGATCAGAATTGCACTTAGAAAGAAAGAAGATTCTAGTAATGGCATGTAAAATAGATTGAAGCTGGAGGAAATAGAGGTTAAAAAACTCATAAACACACAATTATAATAGTGATTATAATTAAATGATATATAAATTATAATTAAGTGATAAATAATGGGAAACACACTTACAGTGATGGGAAAAATGATAAAAGGAAAAATGCAGGATAGATTTGAATCCCTGTGTTTAGTGAAATTTCCCTATTGTCTAGCCTTCCCTGCCTCCCTTCCTTCCTCCTTCCTTCTTGTGTCCATTTTTCTTCTCTGTATTTTAATTCTTTTAATTAAATTTAATTATAAAAATTTCATTTTATCTTTTTTAATGTTTATTTATTTTGAGGGAGAGAGTGCGAGCAAGGGTGAGACAGAGAGGTGAGAGAGAATCCCAAGCAGGCACAGCACAGAGCCTGACATGGGGCTCAATCTCATGAACTATGAGATCATGACCTGAGCTGAACTCAAACATTCAATGCTTATCCAAACAAGCCACCCAGGAATGCCCAAATTTTCACTTTAATCAAAGTCAATAAGCTTGGTGGGATTTGTTCAAACAGCCTACTGTTTTCTAAAACTGTATGTTGTCCAACAAGTTCTCCTACTTCTCAGAAACATTATTAAAGAATTCTCTAGGACTACACTGACTATTCAATATTGAGCAGGTTAGTTTACTTCTTTCTTTGCCATAAAAAATGAAGCTGATATATGAGATCACTGTTCAACATTTTAGAACTTGAAAATGCTTTATGTCCATGAATAGCTTTTGTACACAATAAGACTCTAGATCACTGGACAAAATATATCAAATTTATGTCTACGGTCAAATATGTGTTCTTTAAGTTTACATTTTATTTTGAATAATAGTGATTTTATATGTAGAATTTAAAATATATGCAGTAGTAGACACAATAACAAAAAGGAATTCCTATATACCCATCACCTGGCTTTAACAATGTCATAGCATATATATCTTTCTTTTCAAAGCGGAGTTAAAATTCCTACCTTTTTTACATCCCTGATTTTTAAAAAATCAGAATTATTTGTTTTTTCCTTAGAGAAGATAAATAAAAACAAATATAACTTTCTTCTCTAGGTTATATTTGAAAACTCTGTCCAAGAAGGAACATTATTTTGTGTTTATCTTATTTAGTGGTGAAAACAAGCTATTAGTTTCTTCTAAATATTTATATATTTTTTGTAATTTTACTAGTATAAAAGCAGACTGGAATTCTTCAATTCTTCACAGTGGGTGAACCACTGTGATCTAAACTATTATAATACTTGTGTGAATCTGGCAGTTTTGACTTTTTAGAGAGTGGATAATTGTGTCATGAGCAAATTATTTGAACAAATGCCAAATGGAATTATCCAGTAAATTATAATCAATAGGTGCTTATTTAATAAATTATTTGTCCAGAGAGTAGAGCCCCATGTGAACCAATAGTCAAGGATTCTGTGTGACCTCCCTTTATGCCGTGACTTGCTTTGTGAATTGGAAAAATCAGTTAACCTTGTGGTGCTTCAGTTCACTCATCTATGAACTAAGAAGAGTAACATTTGCCACCTAACTCAACAGTATTTTGTGAAGGTTAATGAGCTTCAGAGGTTATAAAGTGCCTTTTCTTCTTGGCTCGAAAGACTCTTAAAGAGTACTAAATATCACTGCTATTTTTTTTCTTACAGAACTAGTAAATTATCCTTTGAAAGACCCATTATATTATGAAATATGTGATAAGATACTTCTAGTAGCATTACCCCACATCTATCGTGAGAGGTAAGAATAGTTTCAGCACCACTGTTGATGAACTGGATTCACATAACTCACATTATTAGGGTCTGAAACATTCATGGCCCAATAACACGTGCATAGTCTTCCTAAGTTCAGCTTAAAATATTTTAGTTCTTATCAATTTTGTCAATGCCCTATTGTATCTTGATATAGTTTTGAATTAAATAACAAAAAGAAAAAAGTTTATCCAGTGAACAAATATACCTGATCTTCATCGCCACATTGAATGAATAATATTAAGGTCATGACAAACCCACAAAGGTGGGATAATTTGTTCTAAGTGGAAATTCTGTACTGACACTGTGCATTTTCTGAAACAGTTTTGCCAAAGCTCTACTTGAGATAAAGAATAACACAAAGTTGTAGGA
The DNA here is from genome assembly GCF_003009895.1 of Hyaena hyaena. Classification (NCBI taxonomy): domain Eukaryota; kingdom Metazoa; phylum Chordata; class Mammalia; order Carnivora; family Hyaenidae; genus Hyaena; species Hyaena hyaena. The sequence goes on along the minus strand of NW_024081078.1, from coordinate 752,530 downwards.
TCCTAAACTTCAGATCCAATGTTCCAAATCCTATGTTTAGTTGATTTTAGTTAATTTGTACTATTATGTATTATAATTTGTAGAGAGGAAAAAGTCACATACCTTTCATACTGTTAAAGAATTTATCTTGGAAGTTTAGAAAGATGTATAAACTATTTTTTAACATTTCCTGGGTTATAGGTAGTTGTTTCACTTTAAATATTAATTCCTATTGCACTTTATATTAGGTCAATATGTGTATGTAAAAAAAAATCTCATACATTTTTCCTACTTTATCTCAGAAGCATAATAAAGGAAAAACTAAAAGAGAAAATACAAAGTACACACATTTTGCTCTTTTTATTTCTCTTTCAGTAGGAGAAAGAAACCATACAAAAAGCCTAGAAGAATTCTTCAATTATGCCTGTATTTTTTCCTGAACATGGAAATTAGAGAAATTGCATATTATATTTTCAGTCCTAAGTAAATATAAGTGTAAATCAACATCATTTGAAAGCTTACAGGAAAAAAACTCCAAAATTATGTTAGAAGTTCTAAAACATCACTCATCCAAAGGCTGTTGCTAGCGGGGAACTCATTTCTTTGGCCTCCCAAAAAGATGTGATATATGAAGATAAAATTGAGAAATTTTAAAGATTAACATCAATATATTCAAAATGTCATTCTTTCTTCTTTCCCAGAAATACAAGCCATTTTCCTAGGTGGCAGCCAGCCCACAGACCCAAGTTTGCATGGACATATATACACTTTACCTAAGCAGCCATATACGTTGTCTTGCTCTTGCAAGAAAAAGTGTGAGCAGTCGATCTCTTAAAACATATTCAAAGGGCAACTGGGTGGCTCAGTTTAGAGTCCAACTTCGGCTCAGGTCGTGATCTCATGGTTCGTGAGTCTGAGCTGCGTGTCAGGCTCTGTGCTGACAGTTCAGAGCCTGGAACCTGCCTTGGATTCTCAATCTCTCTCTCTCTCTCTCTGTCTCTCTCTCTCTCTCTCTCTCTGTCTCTCTCTCTCTCTCTCTTCCTCTCCCCTGTGTGGGCTCTCACTCTTGACAATAAATAAATAAACTTAAAAAAAAAAACATATTCAGGTATTATAACTGTGACCAGATTGCCCGACAGCCAAATAGTTTACATAGTCTTCCTTAATTTAGAACAGTTCTTTTAAAAAATGCAGAATTAATGTTTAATATTCTTTCTCCTCTTAGGGAAATGTAATGTAGTGCTTCCCATGTGCCAGCTCTCAGACCAGGGCTGGTTTTGAGCAAGTCTTTATAGTTCAGGACAAAATGAGAAATGGAAGACAAGATTTTTATGTATGTGAAGGTAAAGTTGTCAACAATCCTATATTGTAAACATAAAACTTTTAGTCTAAGAATCCTCCCTCCTTAATTTTTTGTCATAAAGTGGCTCTCTTCTAAATAATAGTGGTAATGTGGGGTAGACATTTTAAAAATAATGTCCTTACAGGCGCCTGGGTGGCTCAATTGGTTAAACATCTGACTTCAGCTCATGTTCTGATCTCGCAGCTTGTGAGTTCAAGCCCCATGTCAGACTCTGTGTCAACAGGTCAGAGGCTGAAGCCTGCTTTGGATTCTGTGTCTTCCTCTCTCTGCCCTTTCCCCACTCACTCTCTCTCTCTCTCCCTTTCAAAAAATAAACATTAAAAGTAAAAAATATGTATACTGTCCTTGGTAAAATAACAAGTTAGAAAACCTACATTATTCCTGGCCCACCCCTAGTCTCACTTTTAGAAAACATACTGACCTCTGGAACCAAAAGTCTAAGACCTTTTGGTCTTATTTTTAAAAAATTATTTGTTTATTTTGAGAGAGAGACAGAGCAGGAGAAGCAGAGAGAAAAGAATTCCAAGCAGGCTCCACACTGAACCCAGTGCGGGGCTCAAACTTACAAACCGTGAGATCATAACCTGAACTCAGATAGAGTCAGATGCTTAACTGACTGACTGAGCCACCCAGGCACCCCTAAGACTTTTGTTCCATTTTGTGTTTTGTGTGTAAGTTTATTTATGTATTTTGGCAGAGAAAGAGATCATGCAAGTGGGGGAGAGGCAGAGAAAGGAGAGAGAGAATCCCAAGCAGGCTCCACACTGTCAGTTCAGAGCCAGATGCAAGGCTCAAACTCATGAAAACATGAGATCATGACCTGAGCCGCAACCAAGTGTGGGGCCCTTAACCGACTCAGCCACTCTGGTACCCCAAGACTTTTTGGTTTAAATGCCATGACAATTCTTTCAGACAACCAAAGAAAGCAGTAACTTAGAAAAGTTTTATCATCTAGAACATATAAATATGAAAAATATTTAAATGGTGTATATATATATATACATATACATTTATAAACATTCTATAATAAAATTTTAAAATTTGCAAATTTATTGGGCCGTATGTAAACCCGGTGCCTCTTCTCTTTAAATAAATTACAATTGTTTTTAATCATATGCGATCTATGATTGATATAACAAGATTTCTTTTAAAATATATGATATAAAAAAGATTCTTTGAAGAACAATATGAATGCTATATTGTAAACTGATCAGAAATTATTTCCAAGAAGCCAAACCAATCCAGACAGTCCATTAATGTCATCTGACTACTGTCACTGAGGAACCCAAATCAAAGACCCTGGAATAGCTGAGTAGAGTATTTGACAAATATCCAGATGCTCAATTTGGAATGAGTCATTCTAGAATGAAGCTTACCAATTTTTATGACAACTCTGTTTGGGTAAAGGAAGAGAAACTGGATTCTGGATACTTTCTACATGTTTAACAATGACCTGCTGGAATTTGAGCAACTCTAATTTTGTTGTGCAAAACAAAAAGCCAAGGTTGTTGAGTATTTTTCCAAATTTCTTTTAGTTAGTGCGTTCCCATGTATCATATGAAATGTTATATAGCATTATGGCTTTTTTCATATGAAAAATACCCCCCTGCAAGTCATCCCAATTTTCTGGCTAGTTACTGTGTTGACCAACATCTGCCCAGAGGAGTTGCTAATGTCCACCACTAAGTAGGCAAAGCAGAATCCTTGCTGATTGCTGATTGACAGTTTTATGAGGCCACATGTTTTGAAATTTGCATTGAGTTTATGGGTTTTTTTTCTCTGTATACATGAAAAGCTTGGTCGCATTGTGGAATCTTTGCCACGACTAACTTTATCTGCATGTTTTTGGTCTTTAGGGACCAAAAGTTAGTGCTGGAAAATTCCTGGACAATGGTGTTAGAGGTACATGGCTATAAAAGAGAAGTATTTCCTTCTTTTTACTGCTTGACTTAGCAAAATAAACTCATTTTGGTTTTATAAAATGCAGGCAAGAATTCAATTCAATTACTTTTACTTTAAACAATTTAATCTTTTGCCTTTTCATAACCTTTTAGTATTATCTTTTAATAAAGAGAATAGACTACATAATGGTACTTTTGGCATTGCAAAGAGGTTTTGAAAATATCATTTTCAACCCAATATATATTGCATGCTAAGTCCATGGACAGGAAGTTTGGTTTGGAGAATAATTATATCAGACTACCAATCAGAAGGCTGAATGTGCTGGTCTTCATTCTTTTGCTGACTTCATTGTTTTTCCAAGTTTATTGTGCTACCCATGGTTTCTTACCTATGAAAAGGGGCTCTTAGAAATAAAACATGGAGAGAGAAATAGAGACATTTTAGAATTTTATTTACGTAACAGTAGATTTCCCATTTTCTCTAGAATTTAATGATGTACAAATTCATTGGGAGGTCTGATCTCAAAACAATAATCAAATATGAGAGAAATAGCCATATTAAATAAATCTGTGCTTATGTAATATTTCTATGATAAGATTGAAAAAATATTAACCTATGAGAAAGTAGTTCTTTCATCTAGAGAGTTCACTGTATATTTTTCTTTTTTGTCAGTCTAATTTCAACTTGCATATTTAGTGTCGGAGGAAAAATATATTTTGGTGAGAAATAAATCAATTCCATCAAGGCGTTTGCATTAGATTCTTAACTGTCAAATGGTCTAATTTTCATAGGCAAAAACACAGTCATTTAGCTGTCTTGTCTTCTAAAGTAATTCTGACTCAGATGACTCAGTTTCCTTGAAGAAAGGTCTAACGGGGCCATATCTACCTCCGGTAGCCTATTTGACTCATTTAACTTTGCCACTGCATTTTGGTGGGTATCTTTTTCTAGTTTGACTCCATTGATAAGGCAGCAAAGAAAGAAATACATTTCTAATGTTAAGTCTCAAGGAAGAGACTTTCTCTCTCTCTTCCCCCCAAAAACTCCCCCCAAAAGTCCTACCAGTATGATATTGCCCAAGGATATGTAAAATTCTACTCAGCACAAGATCTAGAATGTTATAGAAGTCCCAGGAGTTATACTTTGTATATCAGACTCTCAAGTACACCTGAGGATATTCCATCACCCCAGACACATGTTCAAGGAAAAGAGACAATTCACAGGAGACTGGCAGATTCTTAGAAGATTTCATTCTTTGTTTTCTTTTTGGAAATCTAAGGCTACAAAGTTGAAGTTTGATGATATGTATTGGTCTGTGCTTACTAGTATATTACTTTGCTAGGGCTGCCATAACAAAGTACCACAAACTGGGGGGATTAAATGACAAAAATGTATCATCTCATACTTCTTGGGGTAGAAGTCTGAAGTCATGGTGTCAGCAGGGTGGCTCATTCTGGGGCTGTGAGGAAGGATCTGTTCCAGGACTGTCTTCTAGCTTCTGGTGGTTTGCTGGCAATCTCTAGTATTCCTTAGGTTGTTGAGGCATCACCCTGACCTCTGCTTTGATTCATCCACGGTATTCTCCTGTGTTCATATCTGTGTCCAAATTTCCCCTTTTTATAAGGACACAGTTGTATTGGATTAGACCCCAGCCTAATGATTTACCTTAATTTGATCATCTGCAAAAACCTTGTTTCGAAGATGATATTCACAAGAACTAGGGGTTACGACTTTAACATCCTGTGAGGGGGACTACGATTCAACTCATAATACCATGTCTCTCCAATCTGACCTTTGCATTTCAATCCTATTAAACTCTAAGAAGACGGCACAGAATATACTATTGGAATTTTTCTATAAGGATTACATCATATAAAAAAATAACAGAACAGATAAAGGCTAAAGAAAGCCTCAAAATAGAATCAACTTCCCTGACTTTAAATATTTGGGTATTTGCCTCCTTTTTTCATTTACTTATTTTCTAATGTTTGTTTATTTTTGAGAAAGAGAGACAGAGTGCTAGTGGGGGAGGGGCAGAGAGGAAAGGAGACACAGAATCCAAAGCAGGCTCCAGGCTCTGAGCTGTCAGCACAGACTCCAATGCGGGGCATTAAACCACAAACCACGAGATCATGACCTGAGCTGAAGTCAGATGCTTAACAGCCTGAACCATCCAGGCGCCCCATACCTTCTTTTAGATTAAATAAATACCTTCGGACTATGTCTCTACTATTATTATTCATTTATTACCCTTCTCACCGAATGACTCTTTCTATTAATACACAACTCAAATTGTAAAAAGCTAAATTTTGGCAAAATTTTGGTGTTTTCTCAATTTGATCCATGTTCATAATCAGAGACAGCTTATGCAACAGGTATTTTTTTTTCTCTAATAATCTTATGTATACATTCACACACAAGGACAAATACAGAGTAGAGAAATATCTCAATTAAATAACACATTGGATTTTTATTTCATAGTTAAACAGGCCATGACTATACTGAACCCAGATTTTCCTTCCAATCACTCTTTGCCATATTAACCGATTTCTCCTCTATTGATCGAATCAGCTGTGCAGACAATCCGATTTTGTTGTTAAGACAGCTGAAAACAGCAGATTGACTCCTTTTGATCTGTTTCATATAAACACAATTATTGTCAAAGTGTTCTCAAATCCTCCATCTGAGTGCAGAACAGATGGATTTTTTTTTTCAGATTTTACTAACAGCAAAAAATAAAGTGGACTCTAGAATTGGTTTGCCTAATAATCATAAAATTTTCACTTGACAATTTTAGGAATTAAATCTAAGAGCCAGAAAAACCTCCAGATAGTCTTGCTTGACTGTATCTGGAACTAAATTCATCTAGAATTAATGAGGTAATGTTTCGGAGATAGTTTTTGTTTTTGTTTTATGAAGGAGCAGCATTGGCCTTGGCCATAAAGCAATATTAGGGATATATAAATCTCCGACATTCCAGTGAGCCATGTGTTCCTTCCAATTTTTAGCATATCAAAGTGGTGAACAGGGTGTTCTTGTTCTATTGTGTTTACATTTATTCAGTTAAAGTATACCTCTGAGTAAAGACCAACGATAGTACTGGGTACTTAGCACCTTTCCTTGCTCTCCAACTGCCCTGCAAATATCATCTCATTACTCTTCAAAACTATCCAGGCAAGAAATCATTCATCTCATCTCAAAAACAATTCTTGAAAACGAGAATTTATATCCTCCAATAAGAGTGTACACGATATATGTACTAAAAAGCACCCTCCAGTTTTTATTTTGGAAACTTAGCCAGGGAGTGGGCAATCAAAAATCAAACAAACATCTAAACAAACCAGAAAGCACTGGAATGCCAGGAAGGTATTTCTGGATGGCTCTCCAACATATTTGTTTTCAAAATTAACAGTAAATCTTCACATAACTATAGCTCCATGTGATTTTCTGTGAAGCAACATAAAGCTTTAAGTGTTTAATCACATTAAGGATTCCTTTTCTATTTACAAAATGACATATCATGTTTATCTTATTAGCAGTGTAAAAATATTAGTAGCCATCCACAGAACTCAGATAAAAGGATACTTCATTTCAGAATCACTAATCTATGTTAATACCTTTTTGGTCAAGGTCCTATAACAGCTGTTAGGACTTCAACGCCAATAGGTCAGAGAAAGAAGATGGGAAAATCCTTAATAAAATGTTGTTAGAAGCTACAGGTGGGAAATAAAGAAGCTCTTGTGACCTATAATCTTATTCTCTCATAAAGTCACCAAAAGAGCACAGCAGCTTCTGCAGTTGAAATTAGACAACACACTAGTGGCTTTTCAATCTCAACTTTTACAGTTTGATGTTATCATTTTCAGTGAAGAACAAATGAAGGATACGGCAGCTCTGCCCAAGATGTTCTCTCTGGGTTTAATCAGCCCACTCAACCACATGAGCAACTCTGCCTTAACAGTATTTTATTCCCATTTATAAACAGTGAGGGTGTTTCGCTGATTCATAAACAAACATCAAATTCTCAACATGATCTATTTGAGTTTTCTCACTCTTATGCCAAATATCCCTGAAGAAAATTATTTTCTGTTAAATATTTAGTACTAAACCAGGTCAATTTTATGATAGGAGTTGTCATGAGATCATAAAATCTACTCTAGGCATCCGCCTAGGTGGAGTGCTGAGTTCTTCCAATATATGGTCTGACCATATTGTCACTCTATTAAACAAAAGCAAAAGCAAAAAAAAGAAAAAAAAAAAAAAAGAAACCAAAACCCCACACACATACACACAGAAAAACACACCAAGCAAAGGGCATCGGCAAATGTGTGACCAAGTGAGAGTAGTATGATAATTATGCTCCTTCGGTGGGTGCCTCCTGCCGAAAGAGTAACAGGCTTTGACTTTGCCCTGTCATTAGCACCACTTGCAACGGTGGAAAACTCTTATATTTGTACCACATATAACTGCACCTTGAGAGATAACTGGCTTGTCACTTTTTTTTTTTTTGCTTAGAAGAGTATGTGACTTGCATTTTCTTTGGCCCCAAAGAGAAAAAGAATACTTCCTGAAAGATCACTATTGACATTTTTTGCTTCCTTTCATAAAACTCATGTTCTATGTCTTTCCTCTTTGACTTAGGGAGAATATTTAGCAAAATATAAAATAATAGGACTGAAAAGGAAGAGAAAAAACATTCCTGTAAGAATATCTAAGAAAGAGTATATAGCAAACTTCTATGTTTCATTTTTCTCCCCATTTCTAAAAAGCACCTCTCTAGTTATGAAAACTATAAAAACGATCTACTTATCCAAACTATTCTTTAAATGATTGATTAATACTAAGGTGCCGTTTTAAAAAAATTTTTTAGACCATCAACTCTAAAATTGCTGTCATGAATGAGATACAATGACTTGTGATCTGGATAACACAGGTGTTTTTAATACAGATTTACTATTTTTACCTAAAGTTCATCATGCTGTAGAGAAAGAATATTGTTATTTGAAGACAAAAATTTGTAGGTTTAATTTGCTACCAATCATTTGCATAATATTAAGTTTGGATTTAACATAAGCTCAAGATTTGTCATCTGCAATTTCCATGTATTTACCATGTATAGGACAACTTGTTTAAGAAGAGTTGACTCTGTGAGCAGTTTACTTGACAAATTATGTCAAATATTTGCTTTCTGAAGTCTTGAGAATTAGTTGAGTAAAAAAAAATTTAGTTGTAAAAAATGTTGGCAAATAAATAAATAAATAAGGGCCTAAGGAAGTGCTGTCATTAATTTGTCAGAAAAGCAAGTTGTCATTTCTGAAAATTTAATGTCATTGAAGCTCTATTTCCAATAGCAAAGGAGCACTATTGCTAATAGACTTCAGAGCTTGAAATAAATAAATCTTTGGAATCCTGTTGCATCTCTTGGGGTGTGACATTTGACAGTCTTTTATAGCACAGAACGAAACAAGTTTGTGAGCTGGAATTCAATTGTGGCGTATTGATTCCTTGCATCAGTCATTATTCCCTGCTGATTGACAGCTGAAAATTGGTTACGTTAAGTATTTCATATGTTATATTGGCTGACATTTGCTTGCCTGCTCCTGTGTCAATATTGTTGTAAAGATCTCCAGCTTTATGAGATAGCAATAGACACTGACTGTGGCTTTTGTGTGATGTTCCAGTGTTTTTCCTGACATAATTTAAGACATATTAAAAACCAGCAGCATCTTCCCTCTTGAGAAGCTTAATGCCAATATTATTGTCTTCCAGGGGAAGATCATGTATGCTCATAATCGGGTGCTAATTTCCACCCGTACGCTCATGTTTAGGCATTAGGCACTATAACTGTAAAATTGAGCCTTCTTGATTGATTCATGTCAAGCTTCATCTCGGCTCCTGCAGGGGAAGTCATCCAGCTGACCCTTTTTACACTAAAAGAAGAGATTTGTGTTCCTTTCTTTCACCTGGAACCATCAATTGACTGAATAATCTGTAATACATTAGTGCTGACATTTGTTAGGGGAGAATTAAACAAGACACAGTAATCATCCCCTAGAATAAAAATTGTGTTTGATTTCCAGCAGAGTTCTATTAAAGCGATGACAGACTCAGTCTCTTCCAAGGTGGAAAATCGTGAATATTCCCTGCATTAATGAATCAAGTTAACACATTAATTGCTTATAAGACCTTATTCTCTAATATGAGTGTTAAAGGATAGGAAGGCCCTGGTGTATGGTCAATATGTGTTTGTAATCAAGGTGAGCTTCTGGTGGAAAAAAAATTCTTTTTAATTCTTATTGTCTTTTTGCTTTTGCTAGTTTGAGATGTAAAAAGTTGTCTTGTTCTCTGAAACATAGAAAATTCATCCAAAAACTGTCTATTATCTCCTCTTCAACTCACTTGAGAAATATCACAAAAAGATTGAGTGAGTTAAGTACCCAAGGACTAAATTTGATTCCTGGTTTTCATTATGTTGCTTAAGTTTACAATGTCTTTGAATTTAGATCAAGAAATGTCCTTCCATCTCACTCTTTCTGTTCTAAAGCGCGTAGGAATCATTGTCACTGAGCTTCATTTGAAGCTGCTGCTGAACGACTGGATTTCATATTCATTGGTCTTCTCACAGCACCTGCTCATCAACTACGACTGTCAGCATGAAGCAGAATCATATTACACTCCTGAGAGCTCACATGTGTGTGCTCTGTAAAAACCAGTGTTTTATATCTAACTTGTGCAGGACTAATTTTCAGGCTGATTCGTTCATAAGTGATTATGTGAGTGTGTTTTCCATTATGAGTTCACACTTCTCAGAAGTACCACTTAAAAACAGACCTTTTCCACTTTTGACTATATTTGTTGAAGCGGTTGTCAAGTTTGTTAATTGGGGTCATTTCAAAGTGCTAACACGCCTGTACTCTAGATACTCCATGCCACGTGGAGCAATTTTGGGAAGAGAACTGAGCAGCTTTCTCAAAGAAACAATACATAGAAAACAGAATCCTCCTCTTCCTTCAATGATTCTAAAGGACTCTAGAAACTTGTCAAAGTTAAATGGACAAACTAGTAGGAATTTCTACAAAAAATAAACTTAGTTTACAGGGATAAAAGAAATTGGTTTCACTTTATTTAATTTGGGAGATTTAGAAGTTTGTTTTCTGGCAGATGGCATACATCTAAGAACCTTCGGGAACAAAAATAAAATGTAGAGCCTATGCCAAGCACCTTGCCAGGCAATAAATCTACTAAGATGAAGACATGACGCTTGCTTTCATGGAGTCCAAAGTCTTCTGAGAGAGAGAGAGAGAGAGAGAGAGACAGATGGTCACAAAAAATTGGTCAAGTGCCAAAAGAAAAATCTGTACAGAAGGTTCTTTTAATACATTGTTGATGACCTAACTAGTTGGAACTCCAATTTTGTAAATAAAAGCACATCCATTCCTATTTTAGTATCATTTTTAACCATACAGAGGAAAAACTATGATGTAAAAGAGAGTGATATATAATTGATGGAATCAGAATCAAATGTTTGACAGTTTATCCTGTGTCCATGAACCTATTTGCTGACAAAAGCTCTTGCTGGAAATGGAGAGCACCCCCGCTGCATTACAAGTCTCCATAAAGGCACTTTTGAGGGAAATATGGCCAATTCCCCAGTCGCCAATTATCCCCTCACCTTGCAAAGCATGGTGAAGAGCTTCAAAGTCAATACATGTTCATGTTTTCACTGAAACTACAAACTAGATCAAGGTCAAGATAACCTATTCTCAGTCACTGAAGAGCAACACAAAAGAACACTACAAAAAGCCAGATCCTTCTGACCTAAAGTTCCTGACTCAGAAAAGAAATTTGGACTACATACTTTCCGATAGGATTCCTAAGCCAAAATCCCATAAATTCATATATCATATTTAAAATGATATAAATAGGGGTGCCTGGGTGGCTCAGTTGTTTGAGCGTAAGACTTTGGCTCATGACTTGGTCATGATCTCATGGCTTGTGGGTTCAAGCCCCACATTGGGTTCTGTGCTGACAGCTCAGAGCCTGGAGTCTGCTTCCGATTCTGTGTGTCCCTCTCTGCCCCTTTTCTGCATGTGCTCTGTCTCTTAAAAATAATAAATAAATATTAAAATTTCACTAAAAATAATAAGATATAAATAAATCTAAATGGAAAAGAAGAGTATAAATATAGTTAAAAACATTTTGCAATAAGGAAATTTGTGATTTATTGCTATATGAGAAATTAGAACATAGGTAACTGTAATCTGTCAAACATATCAAAAGTCTGAAACACAAAGGTAAATAAGACCAAGTCTCCTGTGTTGTGTGTTTGTATGAGCAACAGGAGAGCAGGCATAGAAACCAAATTACATAACCTAATAAAACCCTATAAAAAAACACATATAGGGGCACCTGGGTGGCTCGCTTGGTGTCTGACTCTTGATCTTGGCTCAGGTCATGATCTCATGGTTCGTGGTTTTGAGCCCCAAGTTGAGCTCGGTGCTGACAGCTTAGATCCTGTTTGGGATTCTCTCCTTCTCTCTCTGCCCTTCCACTGCTTGCACACTCTCTCTTTCTCAAAATAAGTAAACACTAAAAGAACAAAAGCATGTAAATATTCCATTGGCAGCTCAGCAGAGGTAATAATCAATCACATGGTTTACAGGAAAGGAGGTGCCAGAGATGACATTTTAGTTGGGGAGAAATTAAAGAAAGTGTGGGACTCCCAGGGTTGCCAAAGTGGGAATGAATGGGCATTCTAAGAAGGTAGTTGTGATTGGTCCATATCCCTTTGCTGAGGACATAATCTCTAAATAATTAAGCAATAAGGAAGTTAAAATAGGGACTATTTAACTTCTAAATTTATAGAACTGAAGAAAGGCTGAAATGAGCTTTCAGCAATGACTTCTAGAGTCATACCAGACCCTGGCCACAAAGGACCTATTTTTTTTCCCCTACAATCGCAAACTCCTTGGTCAGGAATGCATTGCTGCTATCCCTATTAAGGAAAAAATGCACAAGCCATCAGACCAGGAAACCACTGTTGGCATGTGAACTCCAAAAGGGCAGGGATATGGTGAGCTCTAGCCACTGTTTTACCCCAAGGACCTACAAGAGTGTCTTGCATGTGATGGGTGTTCAATAAATATATGTTAAATGAATTGAATAAGTAGACTTGCCATGCCTAATATGTTTCACTCCAGCCAGTGAACTTCCTGAAGCCTGCCTCTCAATACATACCACTCAAAGAGAGACTAGGAGATAACCAATGCTGAGAAGACAAAATGCCTCCCAATACTGCTTGTTAGTGCACACAATTGATATTTCAGAAGCATGGGCCCTGCCTTCCTTTGGCTTTCAATCTCAAGTGACTACATTGGATTGCCAGGACCTAGTCACATCTAGGACCTCCTGTAAAAGGAACCAGATGGCTTTTGGCTCTTTTAGCCTCTTCAGTATGGAACAGCATGACAAGAGAGGTGAACAGTCCATCCCTTGAGCTCCTAACATCCATGTATATCACACATAATAACTTTAAGGAGAATAACAGCATTTTCCCATCTATCATACATCCAAAATGAATAGAAATGAAAATGTTCTACTCCCTATCAGAAAGCGGACAAGAGACAATAAAATATCCCCTGGAACGATGAGTCACTCTGAGATCAAAAGATGAAGGAAACCACTTTATACCATTTACACAGTTTTATTCAGGGTAATTTACTGACAGGTGGGAGAGGACCTGGCAGACAAATGATCCTGACACTTCACAGCTATTCTCCACAGCTACTCTTCGCCCAGTCTGGACCTCAACCCACAGCTCTTATAGAGAGAGGGACACTGTGGGAAGGTACTTATCTAAAGTAGCACCATCTGCATGCCGGTCATGTCTGCTACCTAAATAGGAGTCTTCCATGCGCCGCTTGAGGGAAGATGGAAGCAAGCCTTCTTGCATTCAGGTCAAGACAAATGTTAATCTCCACGGGGCCTGAACACAAAGCCCTGAGGGAGGCCATTGCACGAGCATGAACAAAATAGAGGGTCAAAGATGGAGTCCATGTTGTCAGCACTTCTATACCCCCTCTAAAAGGATGGATACGGTTTTATACATCATTGCCTTTATCTGTAAACTTCATTTATTTTTCTACTTGAATTCGAATCCTATCTTATATTGCAATCTAGGTAATAAACAAAAATTTAACAACTGAAGTCATTCACTATAAAGTAGAGGATGGGAAAAACAGGAGAATATGGGATTCAAAAATTCAGTCATGTAAAATATGGGGTCAGGTGAAAGTAATGAATTAGCCCAAGTGAGCCTCTACCACAAGTTGGACAGGGGTCCAGCTGTACAAACCAAATATACTCTGGCCCCGCTGTGGTTAGGAACCACCTGGCAATGGATGTCTATTCTGCCTTCACTACCAGTGGCGAGAATTTGTGTCTTGTCCCAACCTGTTACTTTTGGGACCTGAGCAGTGGTTTCTGTCATCCTGACATAGGGAAACAAGGCCAGGGAAACATCAGGGATAGAAGGCCTCATCCCAACCCCAAGTTCCCTGAGATAGAGCTGTTTGATGCTTCTTCACTAGGCCTCACCTTTCTACCTCTTGTATCTCCCCCAGCCACGCACACACACAGAACTTCCACTCCATTTGAAAACAGGGGCTGGGTGTAAAATGAAAGCCAAAAGCTAACGTCATTATATCTGAAATCCTCTTATTGCAGGGAACATTTTTCGTGTGTACTTTTCTTTTTCCGTGTAAATGCAGACACCACGGATAGTAACGATAGCCCTTCTTTCTGAGAATGACAATGAATTCAGAGATGGAACATGGTAAGTTTCATCCTCCAATAGCCAGTGCATGTTCCCTTTGCTCTCAGCTATGACACCCAGATGATCACTGTCATTTTATAAAGAAGAGTAACACAAACTTTAATGCCTGACGAATCTGCCTCCCTGGCTTGATATGTTATATTACCTGGACAATGTTAACACAAGATGGTATCCCAGAGGACCTCTGGAACACAGACATTTTCTTCCTTGCCTGTGATGTGTAGCAATAATTTGATTAAGAATGTCCTCAGACTGCTTTTGTTCCTAGTCTTCCACTTGACTCCCTGGCCAAACTACTATCCAGTGAAGAGTCCCTTCTCTGGCCATTTCCCCCTACAGAAACCTGTTTCTAAAGATTCTGCTGCTGGGAGGATTTGCCCCATTACGAGCCATTTCTGAATATGGCTGTAATCTTAGAATTATTCATCTTTGGCTGGGGATGTATATATTTCACGATGATCTATAAACTAGTATTACTGAGTTTATAGGGATCTTCTATGAGGCCATAGGTAAAAGTGGAGGAAAGGATAAGTCAACCAAAATAAATACAATGTGAGTAAAAGACACTTTTTCAAGCAATGAATTTGTGATTTTAAGAACTGCTCAAGGTTGATCTCATTTAAACAATGTCAACCCGCTGCCTACTTCCAACTCCATGGTTTTCTGATAAGAACACCTGGTGAATGATCGGCAGCCAGGACACATGGTGTCACTTGGCGTCTCATAGCCAGGTGTTCAATACCTTCCAGTGGCAGGCCAGCAGAATAATTATTATTACAGAAAGCTTTTCTCCAAACTCTAAAATGTCTGGACTATGATCTTGCTATTTGGCATTGCTGGAGTCCTCACACATTTTTCTGATCTTCAAGCACCATTGAATCAGGTGGGAAAGGTGCTTCCACTGCAGCCTAGACAAGCTCAAGAGTTTTCTATTTCTCTGGGACCCAGAAAGTTTGCAGCATTGAGATATTAAGTAAATGGATTATGAGAATACGCATGTGGTTAAGTTGTCTCTAAATCTAAAGAAGCCCAATAGGCTGCTTTGTTTCTTTTTTTTTTTTATGTTTATTAATTCATTTTGAGAGAGCATGCAAGTGGGGGAGGGGCAGAGAGAGAGGGAGAAAGAGAATCTCAGGTTGGCTCCATACCCAGCATGGAGGCTGATGCAAGGGCTTGCTTGATCTCACAACCGTGAGATCATGACCTGAAATCAAGAGTCAGATGCTCAACCAACTGAGTCACTCAGGCTCCCCATTATGCTTTCCTTAATGTTAGTTGATGTAAAGTCTTATGTGTGTTCTTTAATTTTAGAAAAAACTACCCACAACACTATTGGATCTCCACAAGCTTCACTGAATTTTTATGACATCCCATTCTCACCCTCTTGAATGCACATGTCTTACCTACACATAGATCATAATTATCTCCCACACACCAGCTTCTAGTGGCACACAGACCTCCATGAAGTGGGCCAGCAAGATACGCTATGTGATCATGAGATGATCAGGGTCCCTGTGGAATAAATTATGATGAAGAATCAGGAATGTGACATACTCGAGTAATGCAATTATACCATAGTCATTGAGAGAAGAAAACAAATTGCTTCTGGAATTCTCTGCCTCTTGGGATTGAGAAACTGCATTTTCCAGCTAAATCTGTTACTTGCCTGGTGTTATAAATTGGGTTAATGTTCTTCAATAAAGAGACAACTTCCGGAACAACTATTTTTTTTTTTATTTTTATTTATTTCTAGGAGAGAGAGAGAGAGACAGCGTGAGCAGGGGAGGGTCAGAGAGAGAGGGAGTCACAGACTGAAACAGGCTCCAGGCTCCGAGCTGGCAGTCAGCACAGAGCCCGACGCGGGACTCGAACCCACGAACTGAGAGATCATGACCTAAGCAAAAGTCGGACGCTTAACCGACTAAGCCACCCAGGCGCCCCACCGGAACAACTATTGATATTGGAGTTAACACATGACTAAATTTGTAGTAATTCACCAATTAGCCAAAGGAATAAAATTATCTAATGATCTGATAGAATATGTAGGCCTGTGTAAGAGCTAAAGAAATGGTGATACGTAGGAGTAGCAGAGGGACATTGAGAGCTGACCCTCTGCTTCTGCCCCACCCTTAAATTGTTCTATCACGGATGCAATCTCATCTAGGTTAGAAACTGATATTGAAGGTCTGGAAAGAGATTTCTGAATAAGTGGCATTTGTTATTGTGTGAGGTATTTATAAGGACATAAAGCATGTCCAGCCTTGTAGTATGGGTTGCAGTATAAGGTATTCAGGGTTATCTGAATCCCTGTAAAGTCCCTCTTACATTTTGGGGGTCACACTCTTTCCCAATAAATGCCCTAAAATTTACAAGGAATCTGGACAGGTTCAGAACATAACTTGTATTGTAATTCAGCAATTCAGAATCAGACTGGACAATCTATTTAGGGTTTTTAAACTAGAGCTGATAAAGTAATTATTCTTTTAGGATATCCATGGGTGATAATGGTCCTCAGATATCATCTCGGTCTGAAAATTTACAAGCATGAATTTAAATTTCATTTTTAAACTTACCAAAATGTTTAGAAGCAGCTACCCTAAGCCAGTTTTGCCTTCCTCATTTTTCCCATAATGGTCCAACGAAGCTGCCGTGTGGTGTGTTAATGCCTTACCTTCCTGTGCACGTTTTCCAGTCTGTCTCAGAGGATAATCTTAGTAATTGCTTTATCTCTGTACGACATAGATAACCAGACTCTCATCTTTTAATTAATGAGATTCAAACCCAATCAGCCATTGTTTCCAGTGTTTTATTTTAGATTTTTTTGCTTTCATTGAAAACGTATGTCTATTTTAAACAAAAGGCAAAAATACATTAAATAACTTTAGACATTGTTTTTTTTTAATCGTTTATTACTATCTTTTAGTTGATGACATATTTGTTTGCCAAAGGGAGTTTATGTTTGTGGTCATGAGGTCTGATGGATTAAATTGCATTCCTTACTGAGGGCCTTATAAAGAGATTTGCTCAATATTTAGTGGGATGGAAGTGGGGTGGAGAAAAGTAACACAATTGGCAAAGAGATAAATTACATCTTTAAGGCTTTGCCTTCATGGTTACCTTCTCATGCTACTTCTGTAGAGATGCTACTCCTCAAAGTAATCTTAGAGCCCATATTGTCTAAACCTTTTCTTTACAGCGAAAGAAGCTAAGGCTACACCCCATCCCAATTAAACACTTCATTACACAGTCTTATTTTCTAATTGCTTCTTGCACGTATTACATTTCTAACAAGACTGTAAGCTCTTTGATAGCAGAGATAATTATCTTCTGTGTTTTGTTATCTCCCTCACAGCTCTTAATACTTGTTGATTAAATGATTGATTTAATCAAGGATACTTTCTTTTTTATCCCTTATGCTTCCAAGATCACTGGTCGGGTCACAGATTGAAGCACTCTGGCAGAGGATATTGTTAGTATATAAAGAATTCTAGGTCCTGTGGATATAGTTTACTTGGTTAATAAGGTAACTAAATAATGTCAAATGACTTCAATAATTAATGGAATAAAAACCAAGAGGAAGGATTAGAAAAGGAATTTGTAAACTCGAACATGCATTAGTTTTCCAAGACAGTGATCATGATACAAATGGACTTTAATTCACTATAAAATTGCTAGAAAGTTATAAAATCCACTTAACCACTTATTATCTAATAGGCAATGTATGTGTCTATGTACACGTATATACAGAAACAAACATAACAAGTCCAGACTCCGTTGCATCCTTTCTGTCAAGTACTACTGCTCATAGGAAATCCATAGCTTAAGATTAGTCAGGGTATGCATACATTCCTTAGGTATTTGACAAAAAGTTCATAGAAGTACAAAATGATAATCTCTTCAAAATGGTTAGAATTTGTATTTTACAAGTGAAAACAGTGAACATAGTGTATCCAAATACTTTGATGATTTGTTCAAATACACACATTTATTAAATAAATTTAGAATCAGACTAAATTGGCCATTTCAGTGCTTTTCCTATTCATTATGAAGGCCATGTAGCTGTCATGTATGTGACATGTTTTTAATAAACACCGAACAAAATTTAAAATAGTCACCCTCTATTACATTATTGCGAATTACATAAATGTTAATTTCATTTGTCACTTTGTGAGTTGCTTGAAGACAGAGATTCTGCCTTATTCTTTTAACTTTTATTGTGATGGTTATAAAGAATTACACATAGTAACTGGCCATTAAATGTTTGTTAGAGAAAAAATATCTGATGTGTTTATGTTGGCAGAATTTCATCCTCCTCACTATAAACTTGTGTTATATAAATGACTACTGTAGTACTTAATCAGGACTCTAATAAAAGGGACAGTTTTACACATGTATCCTTTTCTCAGGGTAAAAGAAAAGGCAGCAATAATGTACAATTTCTCTACAATGTATTTTATAAGACTTCATTCTAATCTTTCTCAAAAACTTTTCTAAATTTTTAGACAAATGAAGTTATAGTTAATTAGATGCCTAACTGCTATTTGTTATTTTTGTATATTACTTTTCGGTCAAATTTAAATGCTAGAGAATTAGATGTCTACGTGTTGGTAATAAACATTTAGAACAATGGAATCTTTCGTACAAGCAGTATATATTATTTTTTAAATACTTGTTTTTGAACACCAGCACATAATTTTCCAATTTAATTTTGATGTGTAGATTATGGGTAAATGGTGGAGGTGACGACAGCATAGATTTTCGAGATTTCTGACTCTCCTGTAAAAACAAATATTAACTAGAAGGCAAAGACAATAATACTGGGACAACATTTACCAAAAAAACTGAGCAATGAGGTTTCTCCCTCAAAAAGCAAAATACAAGTGAGAAGAAAAGAACCATCAATAGTTCCAAAATCTGTGTGTTAGCAGGATCTGTGAAGCAGCAAGCAACAGGAAGCAAGAGGCTGTCTGGAAGACCTGGAACAAGAGAACCCCCAAATATCCAACAATTAATAAATGGAAATAAATGGAAAGCAGAGTGGCCAATAAAACTGAAACTGGGTGGGTTTTGCCTGTTCTAATCCAAGTAATTGAAAAGGGTCCAGTCTGGAAGGAGCTGTCGCAGTTTTCCCTAGAAACTTTGAAACTAACTGGCCAAACTGCCTTACAAGAGAGGATATCAGCCTTTCAGAGAAAGTGCTCTGAGTGGAGCCAAAATTGAGCACAAAGAACAGTAAAAGAAAAGGGAAAGGGAAGATAAGAAAAAAAAAAAAGTAGAGTAAGGAAACAGATCAAGGATATTTCAAAAATAAACTGCCAAATATTTAAATACTGCCTGAGAACATCAGAATAAGGAGCTTGGAAGAGATAAAAAAAAAAAAAAAAAAAAAAAATCTGTGGGCCAGTCAGCAAAACTAAATTAATGTAAAAAGGAAAAAAAGAAGAATATTGAGGTGAAATCCCATACAAAGACATTATTTTTAAAAAACGAGAATAAAGAGCACAGTAATAGTCCAACATAGAGATGTTAATTTTAGGGGCGCCTGGGTGGCTCAGTCGGTTAGGCGACCCACCTCCGCTCAGGTCATGATCTCACGGTTGGTGAGTTCGAGCCCCACGTCGGGCTGTGTGCTGACAGTTAGCTCGGAGCCTGGAGCCTGCTTCAGATTCTGTGTCTCCCTCTCTCTCTGACTCTCCCCTGCTCATGCTGTCTCTCTCTCTCACAAATAAATAAAACATTAAAAAAAATTTTAAGCTCAGAATTGCAATGTACTACTTGAAAGGAAGCTGAAAGATGTTTTGGTTACCTATTGTTGGGTAATAAACGATCTCAAAACATAGTGGTTTAAAACAATAATTTTACCTTGCCCATAATTTCATGGATCAGGAATTTGACAAAAGCTAGTCGGGACAGTTTGTATCTTATCCATGTAGCATCAGCTATAGCACCTGGGGTTGGAGGATGCAATTTCAAAGTGGCTTCTTCATGCATATGCACATGTGGTGTCACTATAGACATACTGTATTGGTCAAAGCAGTCACCTGCCAGTCCGGAGTAAAGGGGAGGGAAAATCGACCCTATCATGGTTCTTAGCATCAATGGGGAAGTATTAAAAGTTAGAGTGCAGCCATCTTTAATGTATCACAGATATTAAGAATACAATAATAACTAAGAAAAGTTAAAAAATCTAACATAAAAATCAGTGGAGTTCCTGAAAAACAACAATAAGAAAAGCAAGTAAACAGAAAATATAATAAAAGAAAATAAAATTCAAGAAAAATGTGTTAAAATTATATTTTAAACGGGACCCTTATTGAAAAAGCACACCTTTTGTCTAAGAATATAGACACAGACAGAATGGTCAACCAGTCATATTCTAGGAAACTTACTGGACATTAAAGATAAGGGAAAAACGATTAGGTATGAGGACAAAAAGAACATGTAGCTAAGACGGAAAGAAAGAATATCATCAGACTTTTTTTTTGAAACAATGACTATTTTCTTAGAGCAGTTTTAGTTTCATAGAGAAATGGAGAGAAGTATACAGAGATTTCCCATATACTTCCTGCACCCCCGCATGCATAGCCTCCCACATTGTCAATGTCCTTCATCAAAGTGATATGTTTATTACAATTGATGAATCTACATGAAAACATCATAATCTTCCAAGCCCATAGTTTATCTTAGGGTTCATCCTTGGTTTTGTATGTTTTATTGGTTTGAACAAATATATAATGACATGTGTCCATCATTATAGTATCATACAGAATAGTTTCACTGCCCTAGAAATCCAAGGTACCCCACTTGTTCATCTACAATCCCCTCACAAATCCTTGGCAGCCATTAGTTTTTTTACTGTCTCCATATTTTGCCTTTTTCAAAATGTCATATAGCTAGAATCATATAGTATATAGCCTTTCTGGATTGGTTTATTATACTTAATAATACATATTTGAGTTTCCTCTATGTCTTTTCATAACTTGATAGTTTGTTTTTAGTGCTAAATAATATTTCGTTGTCTGGGTGGACCATAGTTTATCCATCCACCTACTGTGGGAATCTTGGTTTCTCCCAAGTTTGGGCAATTATTAATAATGCTGTGATAATCATCTGTGTGCAGGTTTTTGTGTGAACATAAGTTTTAAATTCCTCTGGGTATATACCAAGTACTGCAATTGCTGGATCATATATACGGTAAGAGTATGTTTAGTTTTGTAAGAAATTTCTAAATAGCCTCTCTAAGTAGTAGTACCATTTTGCATTGCCACCCACAATGAACAGAATTGCTTTTGTGCCATATCCTATCAGTATTTGATATTGTCAATATGCTGTATTTTGGTCACTCTAGTAAATATGTAGTGGTATGTCATTGTTATTTTAACTTGCATTTCCCTAATGCCATAAAATGTAGAGCGTTATCACACATTTAAAAAAATTATACTTTATTTATTTTTGAGACAGAGAGACACAGAGCATGAGTGGGGGAGGGTCAGAGAAAGAAGGAGACCCAGAATCTGAAACAGGCTCCAGGCTCTGAGCTAGCTGTCAGCACAGAGCCAGACATGGGGCTTAAGCTCACAAACTGTGGGATCATGACCTGAGCTGAAGTAGGACGCTTAACCGCCTGAACTACCCAGGCACCCCAATCATACATTTTTAATAGCAATGCTTTATGCCTGAGGAAAATAGAGTAATATATTAAAGATGCTCAAGGAAAGATAATGTGAGTCAAATATTTTATAGCTGCCAAGATTTTCCTTCAGTTCAGAGGGTGTAGATAAACTACTATCAATATGAAAGAATTCATGGAATGCTATTTTCATAAGGTCTTCTTCAGGAATCTACTAAGCACAGTGATTCAGACAACCAACATGTGCAGATAGACCTAAAGCTAAAATGGTGAGCCTTGATTTGTGTAATAAACACTACATGAGAAATAAAAAGCAGGAAATAATACAATATAATGGTTGTAATCTGACAATGCAATTGAAAACAAACATAAAAAATAATGGGGTAGAATATTTCATGCCACTCCCTTTTTGCCTGCCAACTTGCTGTGGAAAGATCTGCAGCTAACCTTAACTATGAAGAACAAACAGAAGGTTACTGGAGGGGAAGTGGGCTGAGAATGGGCTAGATGGAGATCACTTTTGATGAGCACTGGGTGTGGTATCTATGTGATGAATCACTAAATCCTACAGGTCAAACTAATATGACACTGTGTGTTAACTAACTGGAAATTAAATAAAAACTTGAGACAAGCAAACAAATATATAAATAAGTAGAAAAGGAATAGCATATGCAATATCTTAACTGTTAATGGTGGTCATAGGTTGTGCTGGTATTGACATCATTATTCTAAAATTATTATATGTGAATAATTATAGAATATTCTAATAATAGAAATCAGGACAGTAGCTGCTTTTGGAGAAAGCGAAGAGGCTACAGTTGGAATGGGGCTCAGCTAGGGCAATCTTTATTAATTCATATTCTTTAATCCAGAAATGCTAATTATAGAACTTTATCCTAAGAAACACTGTAAGAAGATCATCAGATAAGTGTATAAAGATATTCATTATATCACCATTCACCATAACAATAATTACAAAAAACTAAAATTATTAATTGTAAATTGGTTTAATAAGTGAGAATTCATCAATACAATAAATGTCATAACGTTAATTATAAACAAAAAGGTCTACAGCATATTATTTTTTTAAGTTATAGACTTTGATTTCTTTAGACATGAATAAATACAACATCATGTGTTTTCTATGAGTGATAAAACGTAAAAATTTTACATTTTTGGGTGCTAGATGGTTCAATTGATTGAATGTCTGACTCTTGATTTCAGCTCAGGTCACAATCCCAGGCTTTGTGAGATCAAGCCCCACTTTGGGCTTCACGATGACAGCATGAGCCTGCGTGGAATTCTCTCTCTCTCCCTCTTTCTCCACAGCTCCTTCACTCTGCTCTCTGTCTCTTTCTCTCAAAATAAATACATAAACTTTTTTAAAAATGTACATTTTCTGGGGTGCCTGGGTGGCTCAGTTGGTTAAGCATCCAACTTCAGCACAGGTCATGATCTCACAGTCCATGGGTTTGACTGTGCTGACAGCTCAGAGCCTAGAGCCTACTTCAGATTCTGTGCCCCTTCTCTCTCGGCCCCTCCCCCGCTCATACTATGTCTCTCTCTCTCTCTCAAAATAAAATAAAGACAAAAAAAATTTAAAAAGAAATCTTTTTAAAAAATACAAAAAAATAACAAAAAAATCTACATTTTCAAAGGGAATTCTAAATTTGTGGTTTATTCTAAATTATATTTTCTTACTACTTTATTCCAAGTCATTTCATCCCACAAGAATTTTGAGTATCTATTTCACTAAGAGCTAGACTAATACCAGGCTAAAAAATATAATGAGAAGTGACCTGCCTTAATAGGATTACATTTAAACAATTCTAGTCAAATTATCAAATGTTATAATCAAATATAAACAAGTTGATAAAGAACAAAAAGATTTTTGGGTATGCAAGCCTTGAAAAACTTTTATGTAAAGCAATGTACTTGATTACTTGATTAGTTCAGATGGGACTTGAAAGATGAGAGAAATTTGAAAAGATGGATAAAGAATATAAAGGAAATCTAATAAACAAAAAACCTACCTGGGCAGCAGCATAGGAACATTGGAGCATCTGGTGGGTTTAGCAGAGTAGATGGATCTCCAGTATGGGTGGAGATGTAGAAGGAAGATGGAAAAATTCAGGGTTGGTACTAGAGTGTTGTGATCATGAACACTATGTTGTAAGTTTTGTCTTTGAAAAATATGTGATGAAATACGCATATTTCAAATTTACAGCTTAACATAAAATTTACAGCTTAACCATTTTTAAGTGTACTGTTCTGCGGCACTAAATACATCCACATTGTTTTGCAACTATTACTGCCATCCATTTCCAGAACTTTTTTTTCCTTCTAAACTGAAACTCTGCAACCATTAAATAATTATTCTCCATTCTTCTTCTAATCCTTGGAAGCCTGAATTCTACTGTCTAATTTGACTACTCTATGTACTTCATATAAGAATAATCATATAATATTTGTCCTTTGTGACTGGCTTGTATTACTTAACAGAAAGTCTTCAAGGTTTATCCATGTCGTAGTGTGTGTCAGAACTTCCTCCCCCCCCCACTTTTTTTTAGGGCTGAGTAATAGTCCATGGTGTGTCTATACCACATTTTGTTTATCAATTTATCTGTCAATGAACACAGGAGTTGCTTTTACCTTTTCTCTGTAGCGAGTAATCCTGCTATCAGTGTGGTTGTACAAATAGTGTTTGAGTCCCTGATTCTGATTTTTTGAGTATATACTCAGAACTAGAATTGCTGGGTCCTCTGGTCATTCTATGTTTAAGATGTTGAGGTTTAATCTTTCTTTTGAGAGAATGCAAGATGGAAAATACTTCTGAATAAACAATTGAAACAGTTGTATGTGTTTTAATATTGTTTAATGTTTTATTTATTTCTGAGAGAGAGAAAGAGAGAGAATGAGAGAGAGAGAGAGAGAGAGAGAGCGCGAGCCTGAGCAGGGGAGGGTCAGAGAGAGAGGGAGACACAGAGTCTGAAACAGGCTCCAGGCTCTGAGCTAGCTGTCAGCACGACATGGGGCTCAAACCCACGAACAGCGAGATCATGACCTGAGCCAAAGCCGGTTGCTTAACCGACTGAGCCACCCAGGCACCCCAGTTGTATCTGTTTCAGAAAGATTAGTGCAAGTGCATGAAAGAGTGGGATAGAGGATGACTGGAGGCAGAAAACCTCCTAGACTGTCTCTAAATAAGAGAGGCTGAAAGCAAGAGAAGCAAAGACCCAGAAGTCCCTGAAGAGATAACAAAAAATTGACACATCTTGATGATCAACTGGATGTGGGGTTAAAGAGGAGAGAGGAGTTGACAGCCTGCTAAGTTCTCCTTTCCACACTTAGGAGGATGAAGTCAAATTCTAACAGGCAATGGTGTTACTTAAGTTGTTGTACAATTATTCAAAAATTTAATTTGACAAATTAGACAGGTTCTGAAAATGCTTTCAATTCATTGGTAATGCTATATTTAAAATGAGATTGTTTTGCCAGTGTTCTACTTAGTGAATACTGATCTGAATGTGTTTTACTATTACTCTTGACAATTCAGTTGAAGGTGGGATGCTTATCTTATCGGTTCTGTAGACACAAATTTCTTGATATTGAATATTTATCATCAATAAATATAGAATCTATACTTTTGGACACAAGAACCTAGGACAATGATTGAAAATGCTTTTCCAGGGATGCCTGGGTGGCTCAGTTGGTTAAGAATCCTGCTGTGGCTCAGGTCATGATGTCATAGTTCGTGAGTTCAAGCCCTGCTTTGGGCTCTGTGTTGACAGCTTAGGGTCTAAAGCCTGCTTTGGATGCTGTGTCTCCCTCTCCCTCTGCCCCTCCCTCACTTGCACTCTGTGTCTCTCTCAAAAATAAATAAGCATTAAAAAATAAAATGTGTATCTAGTAATAAACATTGTCTGACATATGAAGCACTTACCTAAGCAAAAATGTAGGGAATCTAAAATGAAAGTTAATAAAAATTTGATAATATATTGACATTTAAGTGTAATTCTCCCAGATATTTGTGGAATTGTTCACATACTGAAACGAGAACAAGTCAGTCCAATATGAAGCTAAATTAGAGTTCAACTAGAAACATATTCTGATTCCTATCCCAATCTCTTGCTAAGTATTATATTCCACTCTCCAAAAAGCTTAAGCATTATTGTGTTATAGTCTATAAACAGGCCATCGTTTCTGTCATGATTCTCTTATCTAATTTTTTCTCTTTATTTTTCTTCTACTATAAAATAGGTTATCTATAATAATGAAATTTCAAACAATTTGAAACCATCCAGTTCCAAATTCTCAATAAAATCAAATATCAAAAATAGTAAAATTGTTAATTGATCTATCTAATTAAAATGTTAGATTATAATTATTATTATTATTTTAACTTTATTTATTGTTGAGATAGAGAGACAGAGCATGAGCGGGGGAGGGGCATAGAGAAAAAGGGAGACACAGATCTCAAGCCAGCTCTAGTCTCTGAGCTGTCAGCACAGGACCCAATGTAGGGCTCAAACTCACGAACCCCAAGATCATGACCTAAGACAAAGTTGAACATTTAACTGACTGAGCCACCCAGGCTATCCCTGTAATTATTTTGGATTACATTCATGACTCTTATCCTTATTATAATTGGTTTAGAATCATATCACAACATTGGCATTTATTGTTTCAATTTCCCAAAAGAAGGGATAATCTAACATTAATAATCAGCAAAAATCTACAATAGATGAGAAAACAACTGGTTTATAAGATTTTAGAGAAATAAGCAATGATCCCTGAGAACCAGTATTGGTTCACTAAAAAGAGGGCATACCAAACTAATATTAACGTCATTTCCTGGAAGAAATATAAGAAAAGAAGATCGGAGAATGACATAGATAAGTATATCTTAATTTCGACAAAAATTGAATAGAACCATTCACAACACACATATAAACAGGGTACCAAATGTATGCAAGAATAGTGATGCTTATAGATGGGTTCATCTGTGGCAAAAAGTCAAACTTACACAGTGCTTATTCAGGCCAATCGGACATGGTGTCTGAGAATAGAATTTTTTTTTCCCTTCTCTGACATTCAGTTTTTTGATTTTCATTAATATTCTCTATCAACACATAGAAGTTGTTTTCAAAATATCAGAAGACACAATTGAGAAGTTAAATTTATGACTCAAAATATGCAATGAGAAAAAATCATGAGGCAAAATAATAGAGATGAAATTTAATCCAGGTATACTCACTTCTCTCCTTTTTGCCATATTACCTTAGACACACTCAACTTTCACAGTTGATTAAATAAAAAAGAAGGCACCTTTGACCTTACATTTCTTTGTATTCAGCAGTGGCTTGTTTGGAAAAGACCTGGAAGGTTTTATAATGGCAAGTTGAATAGTTCAATGTAAGTCAATAGTGTAATGTGGCTGCCAAAAAAACTAATTTAATCTTAAATTGAATTAACAGAAGTAGAGAGCTGAGTAATAAATTAAAACTAATTCCCCTGTATCTTATACTGGTCAGACCACATGTGGAGTCCAAGGTTATGGGGAAGAACATTAATGAGACATTGAAAAACAAGAAACTTTCCAAATTATAAATATCTGAAAGGATTTTATACCAAAAATTATGGAAGAAAACTAAATTGTTTATTTTGTAGAACAATTAAGGAAAACATGATAATTGTTTTCAAATATATGATAGTCTGACATGTAAATGAGAAATTAGAGTTGCTTTAAGTAATTCCAAGGTCAGAGCCAAAATCAGTGGATTGAACTGCAGAAAGACCACCTACCTGATCCTCGGTCTCTGAAGCCCTCCTGGCCTTTATTTTCACAGATAAAATACATGTAGTTGACCTCATAGATCTCAATGTGTATGAATAGCACAGTAGAAAAATCTGTAGCCTACAGACTTTGAATTTCTATGATTCTATGATTTTAAGTATTGTCTACCCATTAAACCTGCATGTTATCTTGTGAGGTGGTAAGTTCCCTGCCATTAGAAATATTAACCCAGAAATCATTATAGGGAACCTTTATTTGGTGGCTGTTCAGACCAAACTGCTCTGAGATGTTCCCTAGGTCCAAACTGTGACTGTGAAAAAGGTTTCTGCTTCTACGAAATGATGAGGCGCCTAGGAAGGTGCTCATGAACATCTGCCGCACTGACATGGAGTGTGTTGAGCATGCGCAGGGATATCAGTGATATCCCTGAGTCTCCAATGCGCTTACAACAGGAGTCTAGTTTGTGTTAGAAAAATCATAAAAAAATCATTAGCGTTCTGCTTACCATGCTATTTGAAAGATATTAATGCTGCAGTTGGAAGAGAAGGTGCCAATCAGCGTTTTGGTTTTGTTTTGTTTTCGTTTTTGTTTTTGGACCCATGTTTTTACAGACCTAAGGAGTTACTGAGTAGCTTCCAGGATGGCTAATGTGTTTTCAGGCTGTTTCTACACGTGCTGAAGAACAACTCAGAGCAGAGGTATCCCATTCTATTACTGAACAGAAAGGCAGTTTAGTGAAATGGTAAAAGGGTGGTTGCTGGAGCCAGGATTTCAAATTATGGCTTTATAAGTTATGAACTGCGTGAATTTGGTTTTGCATCAGTTTCTTCCTGGAAAATGTGAGTCACATTAGTACCTACATCATAGGCTGTTAAACAGATAACATTAGCTAGTACATTAAAAGCACCTAAAGTAGTGAAAAATACATACTAAGAGGTCAAAATCAATTAATATTAACATTATTGGGAATTACTATATTATAATTTCATAACATATATCATAATTTTAAGAACTTTATTTTTTGTTAAAATTTTAAGTTAGAATGTTTTTAAGTTGGGTTCATATTTTCTGACGCAAATAACTAACTTCTCTGAGCCTTGGTCTTTCTCGTCTGCAAAGTAAGAAATAATAATATCAAGTTCAAATTGTTTCTGAGAGTACAAACTTATAATGAATATAAAGTTCCCAGCACCATATCTTACGTGCCCAAGACACATAGCTGTCTCCTCAACTATCTACAGGGTGAAATCGTCTCCCGGAAGCAACTATGAGCCAGGAACTCTAATTTAGAGATGCCTTGCATCCAGTGAGATCTTGCACTAGATCTTGCAACAGAATCAGAAAGAATGATGTGGGCTTTTAAGACTAGTGTCCTTCCTCACACTCTCTATCCCCTTACCCTGACTAGGGGCCCAGCATTAAGAGATTCTAGCCTCGAATATTACTGAAGTCATAAGTTAGGAATTCGAAAGCCTGGATAACTGCCAATAAGAAAGCCACCCCTAACCAGGCACATCTACATTGAACTGTAATGTAGGAAAAAAATAAATCCCTACTGTGTTATGACCCTGAAATCTTGAACTTCATTTGTTATAGCAGCAGAAAGTACTCTTGTTAAATACCTGTCAAAGATAGTAAGTGTTCAACAACACATTATTACTTTTATTTTAATCAGTGAGTCTGATAGAATGAAAAATATTAGGTTTTTAATGAGTAGTAGACTTTATTCTTTTAGTGCATGTCAGTGAAAGGATGACATAGAGAAATAATAATTATAAGATGTGATTTATGATCTACATTCTATTCCAATATTAAAGCTAATAATATTAAAATGTATTTGTTTTTACTATTTATATTTTAACTTTGTTGAAAAAAACTCATAATAAATCAATTCACATCTCTACTTTCTGTTTAGGGTCTTCTAGATATATATTCCAAAGTCAAGACATAGTAAGTTCTCAAATGATCATTTTTCCTTCTTTATTTCATATAATATTAATTCAGGCTTACATACCCTATATAATACAAATGTAGGGCAAATAAATGAGTGTTATGGTTTAAGTATCATCTAATTTTTCTTTAGGATTAAAACCATTAAAATAATGCTTAAAATATATTTATAAACTACACGAGAGCAGAGAAATTCTTTGTAAGCTGAGTGACATAAACTTAAAGCTCATGAAAAGAAGACTACATATATGCAAACCGTATAAAACTAACAGTTCTAGAAAGCAACACAGGAAGAAAATACTAATTAATTCAGAGACTGCAGAATGGTATGAATGAGAGAATCACAGCAGAGTCTAGAATATGCATCAAGCTGAAATTTTAAACTAGGCAACAGGCCATACCTTGTGCTCCCCCAAATACATTTTTGAGAGACCTGTTTCTTAATCAGAAAACCAGTATATTCACCATAGATGTGGCCACATATGTCAAATCCTATCTTCTTAGACTGAAGTTATTCAGAGTAAAGCTGAGGCTAATTCGCCTTAATTAAGCAAAGTAATATATCTTAGAATATAATATTTTAGTGGATTAAAATATTAGTAAATTCAGTTCATCAGATATTTATTACATTTATTTACCAGGTTAATCAGTTAAAGAAGTCATGAACTAGGGGATATACACTGGCTTTCTAATTGTTTAAACATGTCTCATTAAATATTGAATTATATAATCCAAATCTAAATCATTTAATTGCCATTGGATGATTAACATATTATAGGTTTCTATACATTTTCACATCTAATTAAGAGCCATAGAAGATACATTTAGCATATTAGCCATAAAATTGTATTATGATTAGGTTGTTTTGATGTCTCTCTTCCCTTTTTGGATTTTTAAAATTTGTTTTTGTGAAATAATAATAATAAAAACTGAACAAGATCAAACAACTTAATCTGTTGGGAGGGTCGATTGGTCTTCCCTTTTGCCAGCCACAATATGTAGACTGAGAATAAATTATTAATATGATTTTGTTAACTAAAAAAAACATAGTGTGAAGATACTAACTCTGCTTAGAAATATATTGTAAAATGAATGCTTTGAATCCATCTTAAAAGTCATAAAGTATCTCTGTTAAACCTTTTTTACCAACCACTTTTTTTTCACTTACTACTTCTCACCATATATTACACACTGCAGCACATTTTTGAAATTAGCATTTTTATATGTGTTTGTTGATGAACATCCGGTCTTTTATCACCATGCTCAAAATTATAACTTAACCTCCTCACTGAGAATTGGTGTTTGACAAAGCATTTTCCTTTCTACCGTACATGAAAACTTTTCTTGGGAATTTGAAAAAATAAACATACACTCTTGCATAAAGTCGCATGTGTCCTAGGGGCAATTTGTTATCTCATTAAGGAAGAGCAGAAACTATATTTTCTGGCCTTACATTCAAAACACTTTTGCTATAAGATCTAGCTTTTTAAATAATTCATTTTAGCAAAGCAACTTAGAAATCCTCTCCTGATGTGTTGATACTATTTGAGTAATGACAAAAGGCATCCTATTTATATGCAATGTGATTCCTAAGCAAGGAATTGCTGAGAATTGATATTGATCAGAGATGATAAAGAAATAGAGCAGATTTGGATCTTACCCTTTCAGATTTAAATTTTTACCAAGTTAACCTGCATAGTAAGTAGATATAAAAGAGAAAGCTCTCCTATTATCAGAGTGGAAGGAAGCCTTTTCAATGTAATAGGTGTACATTTGTTGAGTGAATAAGTCCATCAGTTATGAAGCCCAGCTGTTTAGAAAGTAACCCGGTAAGCAACACTCCAAGAAAAATACAAAAGAATGATGATAAAATAGACAAAATGGACTTATCTAGGTAACTTTTGTTAACCTTTATTGAAATTTTAACATGTGAATGATGGGTGCTTTTGTTCCTTAATTTCTCTTTTGTTTTTGTGGCTAGACACAGAGGGCTTGGAATCATTCATATATTTTCAACAAATGAATCTACAGCATGGTATTTTCTTCATCAGCTCACAAAGCAACGCATGTTATTTGACATTTCATTCTTATTCCTGAGTAAAGCCCAGAAAATTGACACAACTGCAGGGTGCTGATCACACTTTGTTCTTACAAGAAGAGAAATATGCTATTTGTTTTTACATTTTCTCAGTTGTCTTGGGAGCAAAACTGCCTCCAGCTACATATGGGCTTAGTCTCCGACGTCCATCTTATGGGTGTCACCTGCTAAGGTGAGGAGTCTGGAATAGCCCAGACACATTATGTATGGGTGGCCTTTTGTTTACGGCAGACAAAGCCAAAATCCTCAGGATTACTTGAAGATATCATATAACACACAAGATGGAGTTACTATTATTCTCCTCTAAGACATATAGTGTTTCCCCTGGGCAGAGAAAAGAACGCACAGCCAATCATATGAAGACAGAACCCATTAAAGATTTATGCAAGCCTGAATTACTTGGCTTTAAACTATTTTCTTCTCTCCTAGATTTCCCCCCACTTTTTCTCTTTAATAAAAAGGACATTTCTTCCCGAACAGCAAAGCTGATGTAGATAGTATCACTGGTAATCCTTGGCTTAAGCACAGAGCTTCTAAATGGCTTGAATTAGGCTGGAAGATGGGGCTGTTTGATTTCCCTTCCTTTTTTGTTTCTGTTTTCAAGGCTCTGTCACCAAATGTCCCACTAAACTAGCATTTATGTGGGGCTTGGGGCCTCTGTGTGGAAGTTTCCTTTTAAGCATAGTCAATGAAACAGCTTTGAAGCTGTTGAACTGTGTAAATGTTATATTAACATTTTCTCTCGCAATTATAGACATTTACATGGTCTTGTTGAAATAGCACTTTCAGAGGGAGGAAAAAAACACCAGAAGTGAAGGTACACAATGAAATGAAAAAGCAGCAGTGTGCTCTATTTATTTAGTTTCTGAAATAAATCATTTCGACTTTTAATTTACACTTCTCTAAGATGGTGGTTAAGAATAGACAAACAAAGGATACTGTGAGAAATAATTTCATTTTGTTCCTTTGTTACATTAGATCATTTAATTTCCACTTGGTTTGCATATGGAGATTTGGCCAATGCACCTTGTTCTTTAAATTTGCTAACTAATAACAAGGACTCAGGAAGCTCATTCTAAAGACCTAAGACTCATGGGTGATGATTCAAAAATTATGAGACTACAAGTAGTTGTCCAGTTATAAGAAGAAAGGCAAATAGAGTAAATTAGACATTAATCCAAAGCATTCCCAACTATCCATGTCCCTATTTAACAGAAACCATAATGTGCTTTCAAATTGAAAAGATTTGAATCATTCCAATAACTACCACATCTGTGATCTTTTCACTGCATGCAGTCTGATGCACAGGTTAGAAAAGGGAAGACATAATCACTTAGACTCTAAGGAAATATTTTAATAGTCTAATTTTGGCCCTTTTGTGCATACAGAGCAATCATTTATGAATGCACAGTATCAGGAAAATTCTAGGTAAAATTATGTCATTTCACATTGATACTACTAAATATATTTTCTGTGAAGATCAATCATTGTAATATCAACATTATACCACAGAATTCTTTGCTATTGATAGACTTGTTTTAGTGTGTGTGTGTGTGTGTGTGTGTGTGTGTGTGTGTATTTCTTGTCTTTGTGCCAAATCAAAGCAAAGAGCATGTCCGAGATGGAACCGTTGCTCAGCAACTGAGCTCTCCACTGGTCTGACCGTTGCTTTCTCTCCAGCAGGCCAGATATGCAAGATGGACAGATGCACTGATCCTCAACACGGTATCACATTGTGTTACATGTATTTCAGAAGCTGATAGCAATAATCCTGTAGCCGTCTCTGTCTACACACCATTGAATGTTTATAGTCAAACTTTAAAAAAGTATACTGTTACATAACGGTTTTTATAGTTTAGTTATCTAATTGATTTTCAGTTTTTTAAAATTATGTTCTAGAGAATCTAAATTGGTTGTTCTTTATGTGATCTCTAAACACAGATATGATTATGTTAAAATCTACATGAAAATAATGCTTCCATCATATGTTTTTCACCTTGGCCTACTTGAGAATCCATGTGCTAGTTTCTACAAGGGTAACATGTCTCCTCTCTGCTAAGAAACAATTTTAATTGGAATAAAAACTCAGTGTTCAGAGATTATATGACAAAAAAATCGCATCACAATTTTAGGATAAAATATATTCTTGAAATCTAATTCATTCATTCATTCATTATCAGATAAGAAAACTGAGGGAGGGTAAATGAATGCTTGTAAAAAGAAGAGTCAAACTGGAATCATATATGTTAAAGATATTGAACATATAAAATATTCTTTTTGATGGGCATCTTAAAATAAAATTTCAGGCTAAGCACATTTTTAATTAAACTTATTTTATAAAAGAGTAATATAAACTCCATTAATAATTAATTATAATTTAATGTCTTATGTCAACTTATATTTTTTAAATGTTTACATTCTTTTTTTAAAAAATTTTTAATGTTTTATTTATTTCTAGGTGAGAGAGAGACAGCGTGAGCAGGGGAGGGTCAGAGAGAGAGGAAGTCACAGACTGAAACAGGCTCCAGGCTCTGAGCTGGCAGTCAGCACAGAGCCCGACGCAGGGCTCGAACCCATGAACCGCGAGATCATGACCTAAGCGAAAGTCGGACGCTTAACCGACTAAGCCACCAATGTTTACATTCATTTAAAAAGGAAGAATTGAGTGACTGAACTTCTTTTCACCTAATAAGGTCATTTAATTCATTTCTGGTTTTCTCAAAATTTCCCTCTAGTCCACAGTTGACAACTTCCCAGGAAAAGCAATGCTTTGACCCCCAAATGAATGAATCTATCTCGAGGCACATTAGGTCCCTTCTCTTTTTATTTCTTTTCCTTTTTTTTCTCATTGATACTTTCTTTTGAAATAAAAAGTCAGGAGATTTTAGCAGGCTCCAAATTCCTTATTTATTTGCAAGAGTGGTTCCAAAGTTTCAGATTACTTTTTCTTTATAGGTATCATGTCATTTAATATAAAACTTAGATACCTTTCCAATACCCAAAATCACCTAAAAAAGCAGACTCAAGAAACTAAAGGAAAAGTTGACAGTATAAAACATACATGGGACATGGAATGGTGTTTTACTGAGGGATAAT
Organism: Hyaena hyaena; assembly: GCF_003009895.1. Classification (NCBI taxonomy): domain Eukaryota; kingdom Metazoa; phylum Chordata; class Mammalia; order Carnivora; family Hyaenidae; genus Hyaena; species Hyaena hyaena. The sequence goes on along the minus strand of NW_024081078.1, from coordinate 717,881 downwards.
TCATAAAGTGAAAAAGATGAGAATTTCAGTGAAAATGTTTTCCAAGTAGCTGAACCATGAATAATTTGAGAAAAGACCAAAATTTAAGGTTCCATTTCATTTGATCAATACAACTAATCTGAGAACACTGATCAGCTGAATATAAACAAACAACAGAAAGCAAAACTTCTGCCAGGAATCCAAAAGAAATTCACAAATTCATCTATATATAAAATCATTTTTATACATGCAAAATCCTCCTATGTCTCCCTTCAGAGTTTATTGATTTACATTTTATATTCAATCCTAATAAGCTTTGTGGTATCAGTTTCAAGAAATAAAAAGAGTAAAGAACTTGCCCTTAGTTATTATCCATACTAAGTATCAACTGATAGCTTAATACCAGGAGACAAAAAACTTAAAATATAATAGATAGATAAATAACTAAATTAATTAAGTAATCAAAGTCAGCATACAAATTGATTAAACCAGACTGGGTAACTATAAAGATGGTGAAGAATAGTTGGATTCTGGATAGTTAGAAAGTTGAGCCCTTGGGATTTCTTAACAAGTTGGATCCGTGGTGTGAGGGAAGAATAGAATCAAGAATGACTTCCCCAATTCTTTTATCGTGACCCTGGAAGGGTAGAGTTAGAGCCAATTAATATCAGGAAGGAAAAATTGTATGAGATCACCAAAGAGAGATTTTGATAGAAGAGAGAGGGTCAAATTACAGAAGTCCCAAATTACAAAATATTCATTTGCTCATAAAGCTGTGATTTTGTCTGGATCATCAAGAAAGTATTAAATAATAATTTGTTATATTTCGGTTTTCATTATATATGCCCTTGCAAGAATTTAACTAGTTTTGGGAGAGGGATAAAGATATACAGTGTTAAGCCTATATCCAAGAATACAATCTGGGCAAAACAGACATATTTGCCAATCCTCAGTCATTTATATCTGTCCTGTGTCTCTTCCAGTATGAGTTTGTCATGATATGCTTTTGAGGTTCTGTTCTGTTTTGGTTTTGGTTTTGGTTTTTATAACATGAACCTTAAATATTGGCCAAATACCCAAAAGCCACTTCAAATTGACTGACATTATAAAGGGATAATAAGTTACTCTCTGCAGGAATACATATTTGTCCATGTATACTGTAATTGATCTTCAATTTAAAGGGCTTTCAAGAATAATTTTGATTAGATTAATTTTGTCTTATAAAAATTTACCTTAAAAACAGGTCCAATGTAAAATGAGACTATGTCATACACATTTCCAAAAGCAAGGAAATATGTTCATATTTAAAATATTTTTTTCTATTTCTGAGAGAGAGAGAGATATAGCATGAGCAAGGGAGGGTCAGAGAAAGAGGGAGATACAGAATCTGAAGCAGGCTCTAGGCTCTGAGCTGTCAGCACAGAGCCTGATGCAGGGCTCAAACCCAAGAACCGTAAGATCATGACCTAAGCCAAAGTCAGACGCTCAACCGATTGAGCCACCTACGTGACCCTATATTCTGTTATATGTTTATATAATATTATATATGATATATATGTATATATATATATATTTATATGTATATATCATATCTTCATTATCTATTCATCTGTCAATGGACACTGAAGTTGCTTTCATAATTTGGGTATTATAAATAATGCAGCAACAAACATAGATGTAGATGTGTCACTTTGAGTTAGTGTTTTTGTCTTCTTTGAGTAAATATCTAGTAGGCAATTACTGGATTATAGGGTAGTTCTATTTTTAATTTTTTGAAGAACCTCCATACTATCTTCCACAGTAGCTGCACCAGTTTGCATTTCCACCAACAGTGCACTGGGGTTTTTATTTCTCCACATCCTTGCCAAACACATTTTTCTTGTGTTTTTTATTTTAGTAATTCCGACAAGTGTGAGGTTCATTGTAGTTTTTATTTGTGTTTCCCTGATGATGAGTTGAACATCCTTTCATGTTTCTATTGGCTATCTGGAGGTCTTCTTTGGAGAAATGTCTGTTCATGTCTTCTGCCCATTTTTAAATTGTATTATTTGGTTTTTTGGTGTTGAGTTTTATCAGTTCTTTATATATTTTGGATATTATATATATGGATATTTTGTGACTATATATATATATATATATATATATATATATGATGCGTCATTTGCAAATATCTCTCCCATTCAGTAGGTTGTCTTTTAGCTTTGTTTCCTTTGCTATGCAGAAACTTTTTAATATAGTTTGAATAGTTTATGTTTACTTTTATTCCCCTAGATCTGTCCTTCAAGGGACATATCTAGAAAGATATTGTAATGGCAGATGTCAGAGAAATTAGTGCCTGTCTTCTCTTCTAGGATTTTTATGCTCTCAGATCTCTCATTTAGGTCCTTAATCCATTTGAGTTTATTTTTGTGTATAGTGTAAGAAAGTGGTCCAGTGGTCCAGTTGCCCAATGACATTTGTTGAAGAGACAGTCATTTTCTCACTGCATATCTTGCCTCCTTTGCCAAAGATTAATTGACCATGTAATTGTGAGTTTATTCCTGAGCTTTCTATTCTGTTCCATGGTCTGTGTGTCAATACCATACTGTTTTGATTATTTACTTACAGTTTTGTAATATAACTTGTAGTTTGGAATTGTAATGCCTCCTGTTTTGTTTGTTCTTTTTCAAGATTGCTTGGACTATTCAGAGTCTTTTGCGATTCCATATAAATTTTAGAATTGTTTGTTTTATCTGTGAAAAATGCTGTTTGCATTTTTGATAGAAAATGCATTAAATCTGTAAATTGCTTTGGAATGTATAAACATTTTAACAATATTTGTTCTTCCAATCCATAAGCATGGACTGTCTTTTCATTTCTTTTGTAGTCTAGTCTTTCATTATTTTTGTCAGTCATCCTCTTTAGTCCAATGTTGTGCGATCTCAAGTTTTCTTGAAATGTTTTAAAAATAAGTAGACAATTATATTCAGATAAGAAGAGAGAAGGAAAGACAGAGATATAATTATTATTTTAATGTGGGAGTTGGAATAATGTACCATCAACTTGATAATGACATTTATTTCATAAAATTTTTGAAGGATATAATTCCATCTAAACCAATCCAAACAAAATTTATTGAGAACAGATTATGGCTAAGGAAATTACTAGCTTCTGCAAAAAGACACACACACACACACACACACACACACACACAAATTGAAAAAGACATTTATCTTGTCCTCTTAAGGTTCAAGATCCAAGACAGAAATGTATGAGACATGACTGAATTACAAGGCAAACAAAAACCAAGCCGGAAAAATACTAAGAAAGGGATTGAAGATAATGAAGGCATTAGTCTGTGAATAGGTATGTGGTATGCTATGTTTACAAATAACAGATGCAGGCAGTAACATATAATGTTTCCCCAAAAGCCAAACAGAGAAGGAAAACATTTGCAGACTATTTTTAAATAACTAAAATACTTTCCTTTATGTTTTTTTTTCTATACTGCAATCTATAGTGGGGGGAGGGTAAGGTCAGTACTCCAGTGTGTACTGAGAAAGGAGGAAGTGTTCACAATTAGCAACTTTTCACGTTCTTCTACCAAACAGTACTCCTACCCACTGTCACCAATTCATAATCTTTGCTGGAAACATTTTCAACTACTATTGTTCCCCCAAATTATGCCATTCTCATATGTCCATGATTTTCATATGCTGATTTATTTGCCTAGGATGTTCTTCCTATCTTCCTCCACAGTAATCTGCTTTACTTTTTTTTCTTTTTCTCTTCTCTTCTTTCCTTTCCTTTTCTTTTCTCTTCGTTTCTTTTCTTTCTTTCCTTTTTTTTCTTTTCTTTGCTTTTTTCTTTTATTTTTGCCCTGTCCAGCATCCATTCCTGTCTAAAAAGAAATTTTCATTTTCCTTTGGGTAAAAGGCCTCCCTCTTTTCATCCACATCACTCAACTGGAGTTAACCTAGTCCTCCATATATGTCCCATTGAAATGCTAAGTATGAGCTCCAAACTTTATATCCCTTTCCCCTGGTGAGTGGGTGAGAAATGGATATTCATTGAATTCACACCAATAAGCATCAAGCCCAGGGATTTTGTTCAGTGGATCAGAAGATAACAGTCTTCTCTCTGAGGTTGGTGATCAGCTAGAATGGAAGGCTGGGTTGCTGGTGTCCCTCTTGTTCCACAGGACGGACCTTGCCTAAAAATTAAGCCAACAAGAAAGAAAAAGGAAAGAAGGAAAGAAGGAAAGAAAAAAAGGAAAGAAAGAAAGAAAGAAAGAAAGAAAGAAAGAAAGAAAGAAAGAANGAAGGAAAGAAAAAAAGGAAAGAAAGAAAGAAAGAAAGAAAGAAAGAAAGAAAGAAAGAAAGAAAGAAAGAAAGAAAGAAAGAAAGAAGAAAAAGAAAAGGAAGGAAGGGAGGGAGGGAGGGAGGGAGGAAGAAGGGAGAGGGAGGGAGGAAAGGAAGGAGGGAGGGAGGAAGAAAATGAATACTAAGGGAAAGAAGACAAATGTATGGGAAAGGAAAGATTCTTGATACATTATTTAGTTGAGAGTGAGTTTTATCCTTGGATTTACCATTTATGCAAGCCAACATGGTCTACTTCTTTCTTAACCAGGTTTGTTTTGAGTTTCTGCCACTTATAACCAATTTATTGGTCTGTTCAGACTTTAAATCTCATCATGAGCACAGGATCTACAAACTCCAGAGTTTTCTTGGACTCCTTAGTTTAGTTTAGGAGCCTGTACCCATACAGAACCCTCAGGTAGCTTTATTCTTTTGCTCATCAAAAGACTACCATTATCACTGATGTAATTCTTTGTCTTGCCAGCTATGTTGTAAGCTCCATGAGGGTGGGGAAGTAGTCTTCTTTGACTGTGTTTCCTTTATCCTAGAATACACTGTAGGGAATCTATAAACTTGGTGGAGTAAATGAATAAAATGGAGTAATGGAAAGAGGTATCAAAAATATTTTGGGTATGAGGTATTTAAGCAGAAATCCAACCTGTGATCTTGAGAACTAGAGTTTTAGTAAGTTGGTGGGATGTGTAGCAAATTCACTAGGAAGGATAGATGAGCCTGTAGATTTCATTATCTGGGATAGTTTCATGGAGGCTATTGAGTAAGAGGTTAAAACTGTTCAGCTAGGGGAGCTTGGGTGGCTCAGTTAAGTGTCCGACTTTGGTTCACCTCATGATTTCATGGTTTGTGGGTTCAAGTCCCACGTGGGGCTCTACTCTGACAGCTCAGAGCCTGGAGCCTGCTTCAGATTCTATGTCTTTCTCTCTCTCTGCCCCTCCCCCACTTGTGTGTGTGTGCGCATTCTCTCTCTCTGTCTCTCTGAAAAATAAACATTTTTAAAAAATGGTCAGCTAAAAGATTATAAAGATTTAGAGAATACAAAGTGTAATTTTTAAAAGATTGTAAGTATTAATAAAAAATCATACATATAACAATTTTGTAACTCCCCAAGTTACGAAGTTAAACTTTTATTTGTAATGATTCTGTAACTGATACTCCAATGGGGGTGTCGGTGGCCACATGAACCCTTTTTCCCCTTTTTGCTATTTCAATGACTCAGGGTTGCTTTAATTCATTCTTAATTTCTCATTTCTCCTTACACTCAAGGGCCTCCAGTCCCAAGTTTATACTGTCTGTGTTGATTTTGTCTGTGGCAGAATTTGCGATCAAACAAACAAACAAACAAACTAAACTAAAAACCAACCCTTGGGCAGTTTCTTTCTCCATTTTCAACCTCAGTGTCCTGACACCTAATGAAGTTGAACATGTGCTCAACTGTTCATGAGCTGCTCATATTTTCTTTCCTGTAAAACCCTCAATCATTTATTTTGGCTCCTTTTCTAATTGTTTGTATTTGCTATTCTAATCTATTTACATCATTCTTTAAATTTGCAAGATACTAGTCTCTATTGGATTTGCAAAAATCTTTTCTTAATTTGTGATTTATAGATCAGCCCCTTCCTCTGACCATTACCACTGTTCTCGACCTATCATTTACTGAACAGAAGTTCTTAAATTTCATAAAGTTGAATTTATCAATCTTTTATGGTTTATTATTTTTTGTGTCTTGTTTAGAAGTTATCTAGGGCCACCTGGGTGGCTCAGACAGCTAAGCGACTGACTTTGGCTCAGAACATAATCTCAGGGTCCGTGGATTCGAGCCCCACATCAGGTTCTGTGCTGGCAGCTCAGAGCCTGGAGCCTGTTTTAGATTCTATGTCTCCCTCTGTCTCTGCCCTTCCCTCACTGGTGCTCTGTTTCTCTCTGTCTCAAAAATAAATAAACCAAAAAAAAAAAATCAAACATCAAATCAAATAAAAAATTTAAAAAAGTTAACTATTCTCAGGGCACCTGGGTGGCTCTGTCAGTTGGGCTTTAGACTTGGACTCAGGTCATAATCTTCCAGTTCCTGAGTTCCAGCCCTATGTTGGGCTCTGTGCTGACAGCTCAGGGCCTAGAGCCTACTTTGGATTCTGTGTCTCCCTCTCTCTCTGCTCCTCCTCTGCTCATGTTTTGTCTCTCAAAAATGAATAAAGATTAAAAATGATTTTTTAAGTTATCTATTCTCAAGATCACAAAAATATCTTCCTGTGCTGTTTTCTAAAAGTCTTATGGCTTAGTTTTTCATCTGGAATTGATCTACGTATATGGTATTGAGTAGAGTTCTTTATTTTTTTCCTAAAAATAAAGGCTACATATGGTTAATCAATTGTTCCATCACCATTTATTGAAATGTCTTCCTTTCTCTGATATTTTACAATGTCCTAATATTTATCATGTAGTAAGTTTTCATATGGTAAGTTTTCTATTTAGTTCTCTTTATTTATTTGTCTTTCCAGACACCAATATTCTATTTCTTAGTTACTGGGGTTTTATAAAAATTTTTGATATTTGCTAAGGCAGCCTCCATACCACCCAAACTCATTCTTCAGCAGCATCTAGCCTATTTTTTATTTTTCCATGTAAATGAAGGACTCGGTTTGCCAATTTCTGTAAACAAATACACAAATAATTAAATAAACCTACTGAGGTTGTTATGCTTATTATTGAACTTGTGCTGTAACTTAGGAAAGACATGATAACTGCAACACTGAAACTGACAGTTTAAGAACATGTAGTCTCTTCTCATTCACTTAGATGTCATTACTTTCAATAAGCTTTTATGACTTCTTCCATAAGGTTTCCAGGGGAGCCTGGGTGGCTCAGTTGGTTAAGCATCCAATTCTTGATTTCAGCTCAGGACATGATCTCAAGGTTGATCATGAGGTGGAGCCCTGCTTCTGGGCTCTGTGCTCACAGCATGGAGACTACTTAAGATTCTCTCTCTCTCTCTCTCTCTCTCTCTCTGCCCGCACAGGTGCATGAGCACTATCTCTCTCAAAATAAAAAAATAGACATTTAAAAAAAAGTCTTTCATATTTTTATTATATTTTTTCCTAAGTATTCTCTTGCTTTTGGTGCTATTATAAACAGTAGTTTAATATTTTATAATCCCTTGAGGTTTATTCATTAAAATGACTTTTTTGTGTCTTGCTTTGTATATAGCTTTTTAGTTGATATTCTTTGAGTTTTTAATATAGACAGCTTTGTTTTTACCTATACAATTTTTAAATCTTTTTTTTCATGCCTTCTCAAACTTAGACTTTTATTAAAATACTGAATTGACGGGCCAATATCAGTCATATTTGTCTTATTGCCCTATTAAGAGAAATGTATTCAATCTTTGTAATTAATCATTTTGCTTGTTACAGATTTTCCTTTGTGGATCCTATTTCTGAGGATAGGTACATTTCCTTGTGTGGCTTATTGCTAAGTTTCGTTTTTTAATCGTAGATGTTCGGGGTACCTGGGTGGCTCAGTTGATTAAGCATCTGACTCTTGATTTTGGCTCAGGTCATGATCTCATGGTCATGAGAGTGAGCCCTGGGTCAAGCCCCATGTTGGGCTCATGCTGGTGTGAAGTCTGCTTAAGATTCTCGCTCTGTCTCCCCATTTTTCTTTCCCCAGTCTATCTCTCTCTCCCTCTCAGAAAACAAAAAAAAAAGCTGTTTAATCATAGATGTTCAGTTTTATCAAACAACTGATCTTCATTGAGAAAATGAGATTTTTCCCATTTTAAATTGTTGTCATGGTGCATTATGTTACAAAACTTTTCTATTGTTAAACCATACTTGTGTTCCTCAAGTAACTCCATCTTGGTCATGATGTACTGTGATTTTTATATAATGCTTGACTTTGTGGATTTTTATTTGGAATTTTTTTCATCTGTTTCCAAGTGACTATAGTCTCTAATTTTTTTATTATGTATATCAATAATAATAAATCATAAAAAGGGTTAGACTAAATTCATAAAAAGATTAAGGGGTGTTTCTATGATTTCTGTAATCTGGACTATTTTGTGTGGAAAAGATTAATTTGATTAGTGATTATTTGGCAGATTTTATTGGTGAATTCATCTGGATTTATGTGTTTGCTTTATGGCAATGTTTCTACTATTGATGATTTTCTTTACAGTTATTGGATTACATAGGTTTTCTATTTCTTCTTAAGTTAGTTTTGATAAATTGTACTTTTTCTAAAATTTAATGATTTTGCTTTATATTGTATTTGCACAAAAATATTCTAATTATCATCATCATCTCAGATTTTATATAAATAAAATAATAAAATGCTTATACATTTACTACATACTGTGTTGCTGTATATATATGTATGTATGTAATAATATATGTAAATATATTTCATATTTAATCCAGATGCTATTCATTGAGATAACTCCTATTATTGTCCCCTCTTGTTACTGATGATAAAATTGAGAAAATTAATTAACTTGACTATGATCACACATGAATAAGTTGTGGAGCTTGCAAATAAACATACCCAATCTAGCTATAAAATTTGGATTTGTGACCATATAAACTACATTGGCTTTTACTCTCCACATCCACAGATATGGCCATGTCCTCTTTTCCTTTCCTAAAGTAATTTATTTGTACATTTATCTTTTATGTCTTGATCAATTTTACTGGAGATTTATCAATATTGTTAGTATTTTTAAGCATCTAAATTTGCTTTTCTGCGTCCTTTTCATTGTACATTAGCTTTGATTAATTTGTGTTACTAAACTTTTATTATCTTTATAATTTCTTTTCTCCTCTCCTAATTGATATAGATTTTATATCTCGATTCAGGAGTTCGAGTGGAAGGGGATAAAGGGTCTTTCTATCTAATTTCAGAAATATAAGCTCACTATATAAATGGGAAGTCCAGTTATTCCTTATTTTGCTCCACTCCAAGGTTTCTTAATTCTGGAACTATTGACATTTTGCCTCAGATAATTGGTGAGGAATTTCTCTGCATTGCAGGATGTTCAACAGTGTTTCTAGTCTCTGCTCACAGATGCCACTCTCCACGTTGTGACAGTATCTCCAAACATTGCCAAATGTGAAGATGGAGGGGTGCAGCAAAATTGCCCCTGGTTGAGAGCTACTACACAGAAAAAATATAAAAGTTCCCAATTTTGTAAATTAGAGTGGAATATCGCCTTACTGTGAACATGTGGAATCATCCCTAAGTACAAGATCTTTTGGTTTAAAGCAACAATTCTCAAATAGGTATTTTAGAGAAAAATTAAAGAATGGTTGTATCAAACATGTACTGAGTGCCTCTTTTAAACAACAAAAAAAATACCAAAAGTATTTTAAATGATTTCTAAATTTAAAAAGTTACTGGTGTTGGTATTAAATTATATATTTACCAATTAAAATGTTTTAAGGCTGATCTAGAAAACAAAAAATAAGTTACAGCAATAACATATAAATATTCTTCTTTTCATTTTAGAGTACTCTAATACTGGCACAGAAAGGTGATTTGGAGAATATGCATCAAGCATTTATCAACCATGTAGAAAAATAAAGTAGAAAAGATATTTGGCCACTTGGTTCTGAAAGATATTTCATTAATTTCACAAGTTGAACAGGAAAGAAACTTGTGCACTCCAACAAAGTGAGCTGCTAAAGAAAATATAGTTTGTTGGATTGTATACTCTCCTCTGAATCACATTTAAATAAATTTTAGTTCCCATAAATGCTAGGACATATGTTATAGTGTTTCATGACCCATTTTTTTTTCTAATGAATATAAGACTAAAGTCCTGTCTCCCTAAAACTCATTGGGTGATTTTATGGAATTTTTGCAATTCTGAGTATTTTATACATTAGTAAACTTTAAGAGAATACCATGAAATAACACTACCATGGACTGGCAAGAAGAGGTTCAGTATGAATAATGGTTATTGTGAGTTACAGCAAATTCCTTAAACAAATGCAGTGATTTACTCTGAGAAACTGTTAACTGGATATGAACTAATAAACTGGCTAATTCCCATAGGCTTTGATAGATGAAGGGATAAAAATGGTTCCCAAATTATAGATTCTTAATATATGAATAATTGGTATTTCTGAAACCGTTAAAATGCTTAAAGAAAATACCTTCTTTTAGGAAACTTACACATTTCTCTAAAATCTTAGACTCAAACAAGTTTGGAAGCATTTATATGCACAAACACACGCACAAGATGTCATCTTGCAAACAAAGGAAATAAAGGCCCTTATTGAGCAGCAGAAATTATATTAGAGCATATGTTCTTATGTACTCACTACTTGTCTACCTCATCATGTCTTCCTTTGTAGTATTCATTTGCTTGGCAAAATTTTTGCATAAATACAGGAAAAGTATACATTTCATTATCATTCCTCTCCATGTTATCTTACATTCCTTTAGTACTGACTGAAATTAAAATACGGTTTCTTATATGCTCAGATTTATAAATGTGCACTGAAAATATATTCAGTATAAGCAGCACATTTACTAGGATTAATAAGCAATTAATGAATAGCCCACAGTTTTCTAAAAGATTGAGCCCCCTAAACCTGTTTAAAAATTTGACAACTTCTCACACGTGAGGGTTTTTTTCTCCAACTAGCTTTTATGTTCCACTGATACATATCTCCAATCTACTTTCTGAATCTTACCTCTTAATGTTCACTGCAGACATTCTCCTAAAAGCAAAGAGCTATCTACTTCTGGTAGAGTCCTCTTTCTTTTGTTCAGTCATTTCTGCCCATTGAGATGTCTTTTCCCTATGTCTGAATTTCTAATTTCTACTCATCATTCAAGGCTAAACTCAGATACTATCTCAGTCTTAATGCTTTTCCTAATCCTTCTAGATAGAAAAAAATCCCTTTGCTCATCTGAACTCCGATATTACTTTATACGCCATCTCATTTTGCATAGTTATTTACAGATGTTTTTCCTCACTTGCAAGATTGTGAAGTGTTGAAGGATAGGGGCTATGTTTAATTAAATTTTCTATCATTTGAAGGGCTACTAGTAACTCTATAATAAATACTCATTATTGATGGAATAAGAATAGAGAGATAGATACATAAGCAGTTTACCTTAATGATAACATGACACAAAACAAAAATCTAAGAGAGATGCAGAAGAGCTACTAATATAGTTTATTGCAACAGGAATTTTTTTAGATTCTTAGCAGCAATAATTCCACATTCAGTAATTTGCAAGACATGAATTTGCAATCAGAGCTGTTGACTGAAGCTCACAAACAAAATTATGAGTTTTGCAGTCAGGAGATACTCTTTTTTTGTTTTTGTTTTTTTTTCTCCTGCCGTGAGTGCACTCTTACCAGCTGTTCCGCCTGATCCTGCCACCATTTCTGCCAAAAACAACATCTTCCACTGGTCCCCTGCCTCTCAGCTGCGCCACTCCAAAACAATGTTTGCTCCTCATTAAAAATCTGCAAAACCAACTGAGAGTCAGCCCACCACACAGACAGCCCAAACCCAATCGGGAAGGAGAGAATCGAAATCCGATCTGGGTTCCCCACACCACTGAGAGGGTACGCTACTGCATTCCACACAAGCCGCTAGCAACGGAGAAGCCCTGCGGGGAGCCTTTTGGGAAGGCCCTGATGGCAATGGAACCCTGTGGTCGTGAGGGCACGTGCTGCTGTTACAAGGTCGGTGCAAAGCAAATAAACCACAAAATTAATCAGTCGCAGCTTGTGGAGACCATGCTACTGGAGAGGCACTTGTACCACCTCGCCCATGTAAATTGGACCCATGGTTCTGGTCCATCTCCAAGGAATAAGAAAGGTTTTATAACCAGATGGGGCTCTAAACAAAGAAACTGGCCATGTAAGCTAGGTTATTGGCCTTCATGGTGGTCTGCTGTGACATGGAAAGACCCAGGACATGAAGTTAAAGCAATTCAGATTGTCTGAGAAGTTGAAGATGTTTCCATATTATTAGAACTCTGATCAAACTCACCGAATTTTTGATTCTGTATCTTTTCCACCGATACCCTGGGGATCTGGTCATTACTGAGGTTCTTGAACACTCTGAGCTAGCTGTTATTGAAAAAGAGAAGTATCAGCAATTTCAAGGTGACTTGTGATTCTAACACTTCTCTGACTAAAGGATACATTTCCCTAATAATATATATTTCTTTAACCGTAATATTCATTCTATGATTTTGGGCAACATTCAGAAAATACCAGGCCCTTCAAGGTTCAAACACTACAGGTGTTTAAAACTACTGTAATTACTTCTTTGAATAAACACGATGGATCTGACCTTCTTCATTAAAAATACAAGAGAATATGGGGCACCTGGGTGGCTCAGTCAGTTAAGAGTCTGACTTTGGCTCAGCTCATGAACTCTCAGTCTGTGAGTTTGAGCCCCACAACAGATTCTGTGCTGACAGCTCAGAGCCTAGAGCTTGTTTCAGATTCTGTGTCTCCCTCTCTCTCTCTCTCTGCCCCTCCCCTGCTCGTACTCTGTCTCTGTCTCAAAAAAAACAAAACAAAACAGAAAAACAGAGAATAAATCAGACATTTTCTTTTCTACAAAATACTTTGACTGTGTGAAATTTACACACATTTGCAAAAACCTTCCCTGCAGTAAAATAGCAAAGGTGAGAAATTCAATTGCAGACGTTTATTTTGAGAGATTAGGCGTTACACTGAAGGAAACAAAAACCTGAGTAAGGCCAAGAAAAAATGAAATCTTTTATTATAACATCCATCTAAACATTTGTATTATATGTCAGATTGGAAGTGTATCTTGGCATCATACACCTGAGTCTGGTTCATGCACAATGTTCTCAGGAACAATTAAGAGTCATCCAAAGGATTCTCAGACCGTTAAGGATCAGGATCATTTTATCTGGCTGATCAACAGGCTCTAGATGTGCCATTAACCAGTAGTGTAAGAATATAAATGGGAAATAAGAAGACACTGTACATGTCAGATCATTCTGGACCATTAGTTTCCCAGGACATGCTCAGGACTGCTAAATTGTCATTTTAGGACAACACCTTGCTTGTGCACTATAATGGGTCTGGAAAAAGCACTACTTAACAGAGTAAAAAGTAAGAAAATAGAGGTTTAGGTTTCAAATGAATATATAGCCAGAAATACAGAAGAGAACAAGGGCAAGTATAAGTGGAAGAAAATATAATTCATATATGACATATGCTAGCAGGAGTTGAGAGTAATGTTATCTGATAGTAACTTTACTTCAGGAATATACAGGGCATGAAAAGTTTTAATATACATAAAAACACATTGAAACCAGCAGGTATCTAAGAGTTTGATTAAAAATACTGAAAATGGAGAAGTAAGAAGACTAAAAGAACTTTATTCATTTGTATATCTAATCTATTTATAATTTTAAAAACATATCTGCAGATAGTAATTTCCGAGATGAGTAACTTGAAATACTATTAGCTTATTTCTGTGATTATATGTCTATATTATTACTCAATAACAGTTACTATATAAGTAATATTTTAAAAATATAAATAAAATGTGTGCTTTTCCTTAATAATATAGCTACAACTATAGAGGATTATGATTCATCTTCATGAGACTTGTCTTTTACCTGTGAATACCACACACATACGTGGACACTTAGAAAATAAGTATGAACAGAATTATTTAAAGTACATATATGAATTCTCATATTAGAGAAAATAATTCTAATATGAATTACTTACACTTGTGTTAATGTGTGAATTTTATATATAGCATATGTTAAAATTTTTATGTAAAACATTAATGTCACATATGTTATATAATAACTTATATAACAATAATAACCATTAATCTACATGCTATCCTGACAAAATAGAACAATGCAAATATTTCTTAGTAATCATGCTAACTTGGTTAAAAATAACCTCTCCCAAATGTTGTTTTTAGAGAAATCATAAGGCGTTGCTACCAATGACCAAACGTTTTAACAAGATTTAGAAAACTTTCAAGTGCTTTCTTCCACAAAGACATTCTTTATTCTAAAAGATAAACCAAATAATAACATATTTATTAATATGAAGAATTAATATTTTGGTTCATTATTTTGTAACAAGGCAAAATGATACATTATTATGTAATAAAGGGAAAATAAAAAGCACTAGGAATACAATCTATATTTACAACAATATTACAGTCATCTCACTATTAAACATGATAACACAATTTTAAATTCAATTGAGCTAACTTTTCTTATCAATTAAAAAGACCTTAAGAAATTTTTAAAAGCAATGAGAAAAAAAGGGAGTCACTGCCTCTCTCAAATGAAAATGAATAATGTAAACACAGATTACTCGGTGTGGGGGAAATATAGGAAGGCCATCTCTGCCTTTTCTCAGCTTGCCAGGTCTGTACCTTCTCTATCATCAGCTATATACACAAAGCACCTTACAAATCATAATAAGATAACAGACAAAATCTCATTTATGATTCATAGTTATGTGTTTTACTTTTTATCTGATATCAACCTTTCTCAGACATATACGTATATACATGCATATATACAGGCATATACACTGCAAATATATACTACATGTCTATATAATATGTGACAGAGTACCAGGTGCATTTCACCAAGCTAATATTACTGTACATTGCCGTGTATGTACATATGCACATTGCACATTGTGCACATTCTTCATATGCGTGTTTGTGTGAGTATGCATGTGGATGTGGGAATGCCTGTTGGGAGAGTAGTAATTGAGAGCATAGCTTTTTATTTGATCTGCATGGTGAAAGCCTTTGGTAGGAAAATTTTTACATGTAAAACCACACCTCGCATCATCTTAGTCTGATGCTAGGTGTCATGAATAACAAGAATAAGATTTTTGGCTTTCTGTTTAAATCCTATATTCATGTACACATACATACATATATACATACATACATACATACATACATACATATATACATACACACACACATTTGCTAATTTAAGGAAGAAAGAAGTTAAAATGATTCTAAACTAGTTCCACCATCTGCAAGTCACTAGTGAGGAACAGAATGTTTTCATCAGTCATTATGGGTCAGATCTCAATGATTAAAAACCCCAGAGCTTCTCAAGGGTATAATTTCCTGGTTCTCCACCTGCACACTTCCCAGTAGACCTCATCACCCTTGACTCTAACCAAATTCTGGAAAGGCAAGTTAATTCCAATTGAGAAGTAAAGTTTAGCAAAACAAACAATATAAAAAATACAATACCAAAATAAAACTAGTTGATAACCAGATAAAATTAGCACAGGATTTTGATAAAAATATTAGCAAGGAATGTTTTCTTGACTTCGTCTTATATCATCTATTATTAACTGATGCAAAAAAAATACAATATTACAGTAAAAAACAGAAATGTTTTCTTGAGGTTTTATATCAAATATCATCAATAGACCAATGGCCACATTCCAGTGACCTGAGAATCTGTTTGACTTTTGAATACTTTGGAGCCCATAAATCCCAAATGATTTGGACCAATCACACATCCCTAGTTATTTAAACCCTTGAGCATTCCAAAGGAGATTTAATCTATCTGATCTGATTCATTAAAACTTTACGTATCAAAATGGTGTCTGTAGGAGCCATTTGATATTACAAAAGATTCTTTATAAAAATAACTTAAATGTGTACCTTTCAGAAAGAATGCCATTTCAAGAGTAAGCAGCTCCCCTACGTCTCTAAATTTTTATAGTTAGTTCAAAACTAGAATCTTTCTAGTTTCTAAAGGTACTGAATTTTCATCGAAGCATTCTATCTTTCTGAATCACAGCCGATCCCCAGAGCTTTCTTTCTCGATATTTGCAATTCCAAGATGCCTCCCTAATTACAAACAGTTCACTGCAATTGTTCTGAGACAAAACAGCCCTCTCTGAGTAAGAAACTTAAAAACAATGGGTTGAAACAATCTTCTTAGACTTTATTTCCTTCTTCAGTAAATGGTGCTAACATTAGAAATAAATGGAATAAAACGTAGTTATGCTGGAATGTTCAAAACAAATATGGAAAAAGAACTACAACTTTTGCTAAAAACCAGACCAGAAATAAATACCAACAATGGATATCTATTCAAGATTCTATTGTAGCGCTTTATGTTCTTGGCATTGTTTAGTTAGAATTTGGTATTATTGTCTACTTTATGCACATTCATAACATGAAATATAAACATAAATCTGTAGGTTGTTTTTTAAAACTTAATTTAGAACAGGACCTGGGTACTTGGGTAGCTTAGTCAGGTGAGCATCCAACTTTGGCTCAAGTCATGATCCCACCTTCGTGGATTTGAGCCCCACATGGGGCTTGCACTGGTGATGCAGAGCCTGCTTGGGATTGTCTCTCTCTCTCTGCCTCTCATTCACTTGTGCTCTCTCACTTTCTTTCTCAAAATAAATATATGAACTTTAAAAAATTTTTTTGAAAAGAAAGTTTTTTTTTAAAGGAACAGGATCCTATTGCAAAATAATATTTATCTGATGATCATTTGGGAGTGCTGCTTTTTACATAGATGAGGTTGTATAATATTCTGGAATAAATCAGTCATTGTAGGGACCATATGTGGCATAAAATGAATTGAATTGAGAAGAGAAATATTCTGGAGTTTTTGGAATTATTGTATTCTGTAATTAGACAATTCTAAATCTTGTCTAATTGAGACCTTAATGACTAGTCTTCTCTGCCTTGGCACAATTAAGGTAACGTTAATACGTAAGAAATAACATAAAATTTCACAGCTAACAATCATTGTGCCAGGAAAAATATCGTGGGGATAGTAAGACAGAAAAATGGTGCCAGACTGCTTGGGATTGAGTCTTAGCTCTGCCAGTTAATTTGGTGGATGACTGAGCAAACCATTTAAACTCTTTGAGCATCTGTTTCCATATCTATGAAAAATAAAGATAACTATATTTATGTCTTCGGACTGTTGTGGGGACTGCATGAGTCTTTGAAGTACTTAGAACTCCAGCAATATAAATGTTAGCTCTTTTACTATTTACTAAAAAGATTAGTTTGACATTTGAGAATTTTCTTCCCTTGTGCCTTCTTTTTTTCTCCCTCTGTGCCTTCTGTGTGTATATCCAAAAATAATATAGTGATATGGAATGGATTTTTTCCTTTCAGAAAGTTACACCGTTTGCCTACTGCTCCTTAATAATTTGAGTCTTATCATCTAACATTGAATATAAAACAACAAATAATAAATAAATCAATCCAGTTTTATGGCATCATCTATCTAAGTCTTGTTAAATTGGCTGTGAAATCTCTAATTCAACCACCGGCCACTTATCTCCACTTTAAATCCTGATTTCTACTTTTTTTTTCTTTTGAGGAGTTCAGCAGTTACCTCCAGGATTCCACAATCCCAGAACACCTTCTTTTCATCTTTTCTGGGTTTGACCCACCGTATGGTCATCTGAGTTCTCTTCATGTTGATGCAACTCTCTTTGTTCTTTGGGCTTATTGATTTCTTCCCTTGTTTCTTCCAAAATATCTTTGTATTCTCTTATTCCTCTGTGGTCTAGACATGCACTTTCCCTGATTAAATAAATATCCTCTTAATTCTCTCCCCACCATCCAATCCTCTCTTTCAAATTACTCTGCCCACCACAACCAGGCTCACTTCTTTCTAACACTGTCTTCCTCATGTTACCACAACTCTGCTTTGGCTGCAACATTAGGACCAAAGTCTTTTGACTGATTTTTCAGTCGGCATCTTCTGACTCCAGTGGACTCAGTCTCTTTCTGCCCTTTACACTTGAGGAGGTTTCTTCTGACAATGGAACACATCCTGACCATTCCTTATACCTATTTCTGTTTGTTTGATCTTCTCCTATCATGAATCCCTCTCCTCTTCTTCCACACTTTGTATCTTAAATATTTGTTAAGGTCATAATATCAAGTTCTACTCTCTCCAGAAATTGTTTTTGTCTATTCTGACAGCACTGATCACTCCCATATAGGAGTTATGATGGCACTCAGCATAAGTACCTAAGAATTCAACATTTCCCTTGGTGTTATTTCACCCACAAATGCCAAGCTGATTGCATACCTGTTGACGTCTGAGACGATCTATACATTGTCCATTAAAGTTCTAGGCATAAAGCTCTATTATTATAGAAATAACTGATTAGTAATTAAAATGATGCAGAATTTTAGAAATAACTTTATAAATGCTAGCTCTTAAATTTCACACTTGTGAACTAAAATCAGTAAACTACGCTCTATAGGTCCTTCATTCAGTCTTATTAAATCCCTCTCATCTACCCATGACTGCTTTCTCTTTTTAAGTTTTTTAATTTTATTTCTTTATTTATTTTAAGAGAGAGACAGAGAAACAGAGCGACAGAGTGAGTGCAAGTGGGGCAGTAGCAGAGAGAAAGAGAAGGAGAGAGAAAGAATCCCAAGCAGGTCTGCACTGTCAATGTGGAGCCTGATGCAGGACTCAGTCTTATGAACCGTGAGATCATGATCTGAGCTGAAGTCGGACACTTAACTGACTGAGCCACCCAGATGCCCCCAAAAACATTTTTAAGCTTGTTATCTCAAAAGAGCTATGGAGTGGGTAAAATGGAAAATTTTTCAGAACATTCTTATAATTAGTCTATGTTTTAGTATTTGTATATTTTCACCAACTGCCTCAATTCTCCACTCTAAACTATATCCGTACTCTTTGCTCTGTGGGTTTTCAGATTCTCTCTCTGATGGAAGAATATATTTTTTCTGCTTCTTGGCTTTAGGTTGGGATTCGACACTTGCTTGCTTTGGCCAATGGAATATGACAGAGTTGAATGTAGGCCAGCTCTGCAAGCAGGCCTCAAGAGTCTTCGCATGCTTCAACTCTCTTTCTGAGACCTTTGCCATCAACTTACAAGGAATATGCCAGTGCTAGTTTGATAGTTCTAGAAGTAACATGAGAAACACATATAGCCTATCCAAACTGTTCACAGGGAGACCAGCCTAGACCTTCTGAGCTCTAACTGACCCTCAGAGCACTTGAGAAAGGCCAGCTGAGGGGTACCTGGGTGGCTCAGTCAGTTGGGCGAACGACTTCGGCTCAGGACATGATCTCACGGTTTGTGGGTTTGAGCCCCACATTGGGCTCTGTGCTGACAGCTACCCCAGAGCCTGAAGCCTGTTTCAGATTCTGTGTCTCCCTCTCTCTCTGATCCTCCCCTGCTCATTCTCTCTCTCTCTCTCTCAGAAATAAATAAAACATTAAAAAAAGAGAGAAAGACCAGCTGAGATTAGCAGAAACACCTCACTGGGCCCATCTGGATAAACACCTCAATAAATGTTGAATATTGTAGATAGCTGAAATTTTGTGATATTTGCTGCACAGCATTATTATGGCCAATAATACTGTTTTATTGGAAATTATAAGTGGAGTATGGATGTAGACCATACTTTTTCATTGGATAATGCTATGCGAGATCACAATCTGATGCTTTAGGATGGTAAATCAGATTGGTCTCCAGTGTAAAACTGGAAACCTTTTCTTAATTTGTTTGTTTGTGCATATGTTTTATTTTGTTTATGTTTGTTTTATTTTGAGGAGGAAAAGATAAATTAGACAAGACTGCATTGAAATAAGGATGGATGGATGAGACAGGCATTATTTTGAGTGTCATATGTCTTTCTATGTAGCCTTCAGCTTCTTGTCTTTACTTGTCGAAACTACTATGGGAAGAAAGGAACACATTTTCATTGTTTACTATTGTAACTACAACAGTATGTATAGTTCTGGTCACACACAGCTGCCGATAAACATTTTTTAATATGAAGTAAGTTGATTTTTATTTTGAAAGCACTTGCTCTCGGGTGGCTCAGTTGGTTGAGTGTCCAACTTCAGCTCAGGGCATGTTCTCGTGGTTTGTGAGTCTGAGTCCCACATTAGGCTCTATGCTGACAGCTTAGAGCCTAGAACCTGCTTTGGTTTTTGTGTCTCCCTCTCTCTCTGCTCCTCCCCTGCTCACTCTCTGTCTCTCTCTTCTTCAAAAATAAGCATTAAAAAAAAAAACTTACTTTCATTGCCCTTTGCTAATAAATATTACCTAATTTTAAATATTTTAATTTCAGGCTATGACAAAAATAGCTTTTCTTCTTTCTAAAGTAGTCGTCTTGTATGATTATTATAAGAGTAAATAGACTGAGGATAGCAAAGTTCCAAAATCTAGACATTTAGACAATGAAAAACTAAAAGCCTCTCTTTTATACTTTTACCTAGACAAAACTATGTTTACTCATTTCTATTTTTCTTCTATGATGGTTATATAAATAATTCAAAAAGTATGCTTATACTTTAATTTCCAAAACTATCAATTTAAATAATAGTAAGTTTCACCTTCATAGAAAAATTAATTTTAATTACTTTAACCTTCTCCTAAAAAATGTAGAAAGATAACTTCTATTTTTAAATTCTTAAAATATTTATCACCTTATATAATATGTTCAAACCTGTATTTTGTTATTTATCTTCTCAGATAATATTTATTGACACTCTAGTATGTAAGATGCAAAGGTTAGGTTACAGGAGGCCTAAAAAATAAAAGTTTCATTGATATTAAAGCAGAAAATCAGAGATTCTGAAATAAAGGTCCTCAGAAGAAAGTGGATTTAATTAGCAACTGGTGTAATTAAGGAGCTGTGTGTTCACAATGATAAGGCATAGCTAAATGCTGCCAGCTATAAACAAGATAAGAGAATAACAATTAAAATTACCAGGGGCAAAAAACTGTGTAATAACATCATGGGCCAAACGTAAGCTGAACTATGATGTCATAAGACCTAGCAGTCAATTAATTACAGTTCCTGTTTAATCAGCCTAATCAAATAAATTTAGTTTGACATAAATAACATTTTTGTACTATTATATTTTAAATTCTTTATTTTTAATTATCAGAACCATAGATTTTGTTTGGTTTGGTTTGGTTTTTAGTGAAATTCCAGTTAGTTAACATGCTGTGTAATATTATTTTCAGGTGTACAATATAGTGGATTCAAAACTTCCCTACAATACCAGGGGCCCATCACAAATGTACTCCTTAATCCCCATCACCTATTTCACCCATCCCCCCACTCATACTTCCCCTCTGGGAACTGTCAGTTTGTTCTCTATAGTTAAGAGTCTGTTTCTTGCAGAACCAAAGAATTTCAAGGTAAGAAAAGTGATTCCGGTTTCACCGAAAGATATAATTACAATAAAAGATAATGCTATGACAGAAAGAGAAGGAAGTGAAAAGGAACAAAGAAAGGTCCAGGAGGGCCTATAATAAAAATAATTATTTTAGTAAAGAGAAGTTCTAGAAGAGAATATTAAAATTAAATTAATGTAATAACTATGTTATAATACTGAATTAATAAAATTTCTCGAAACATTATTTAATTTGATTAACAGTGGACTTCCATATTTCAAAATTATTTCCAATGTGAAAATTAGTAAGTTTGCATATCCACAAGAATTTTCATAGTTTTATGCTAGTGTCAAGCAAATGAATTTTTCCAGGGAGATTGGATTCCTTATGTTACTTTAGGAATTCCAACTAATGAACCCTACATGTCATTTCACAATACCAATACTACTGGTATAATTCATATATTCATTCTATATTTATTCATATATATGTGTACATAAATACATGTGTAAATATAACCACATAGCCTCAATTCAAATAAATACAGCAGAGAACAAACAACTACAATTTGAACCAAATTGAGGTATTTCCACTCAACCATTATTTTAAAAATAAATTAGGTAAGATCTCATTTTCAACTTTATAATTAGAAAATCTTAATAATTTCCAATTGCTGAGATTTGGTAACTGTTATTACAAATGAGATGAGTGTAAATAATCAAAGATTTCATAACACTATCATTGTGCACTGATGTTCACATTTGTCCTGAGTATCATGACACTCGATGGCTGGGACCACCCAAATGCATGTTACATGCATGCAATTTGTGAGACAAGAACAGGTGCCTGAAGACCTGATACAGTTTCAGTGTATTCCAAACTTTGCAAAACTCTTTTTTATAATAACTTAGTTTTTTAATAGCATCATTTTCAAGAGCATGCATTGCTTTTGTGAAGACTAAAGTTTGGAAATTAATATGTGTCATGAGTCATTCCTAAAAATTAGTTCTAAACTTGTATCTTAAGCAGCACAGTATAATGGAGAGTATGATAGCTGTTGTGAGAGCCCCAGACTTCTGTACTTTATGATTTCTAGACTTCAGTAATCTCATCTCCAAAACAAACCATTGATTAGATAGTCTCTAAGATCTCTTGAAAAATCAAACACCACATTGTTTTTTAAAAATGGGAAGGCAGATCAAGGGTGTCATCTGGTCTTATCTTTCTTTGAAGACCCAAGAGAGATAATTCCTATCTTAACATTTTTTTATTCTCTTTGACTTTAAAGGAATTAAAAAGTAACTTCTCTTGAAAAAATATGAACATTTTAATATTAAATAAATTTCAAAGATTTTTCAAATGATAAATCATATGATTTGGAGTAAAAACAGTTAAGAAACTATAATTTTAGGAACTTATTCCATAAGATACAGACTTTATATATTCTACTTCGTTTTCTAGCAATCACTCATGAATTTACAGTTCTTTTGTTTTTAAGGGAACTATAGACTTTATATTGGCTTAATCATATTTATGAGTATCTATCATCATTCTTTTAGGTAAGTACCTCTCAAGCAATGTAAATTCAAATAGAGAACTGATAAAAATCAAATAATGTTTTATGAAAAAATTTTCTATTGTTGCAATTTAAAGAACTGAATCTCAAAAGATGAAATGATTTTCAGAGTCACACAGCATGTAACTAGGATTGTTTTCTTCTGATTCCAACATTAGTGTATGTAATGTTAGAAGACCCATTGATTTTCCATGATCCCAAGAGAAACTGTTTTCAGGAATCCTTCATTAATCTTTTCTTTTTTTATGCTGGAAAGCAAATGACATATGTCTAAAAAAAACCAAAAACCAAAAACCCCAAACTTTAAGAGCTGCAATGCAACAGAAATTTCTGTAGAATTATTTTTCAATTGTAAATATCCTATCTTATATGAATTGACTCCTGCAACAAGAATAGATTTGAAATAAGAAGAAAGTCCATTGGATTTTTTAAATAACAACTTCATTGGGAGATATAATTCATATACCATAAAATTCACTGTTTTAAAGTATACAGTTTGTTGGTCTAATTGGATTGTATCAGTTCCTGATAAACTATAATATTGCATCCAGATTTTAAGATATTGCAAGTATAAACAGAATCAAAAAGTAAAATAGAAGTCTGAATGATGAGTAAGTGCAGTAAGGAGATTCTTAGGTATTGATAAATTATATATTTTTGAGAAAATGGGCTGCTTGAGATGAAGGAGTTAAGTGTCTCAAAGAAATAAAGAAAATGAGGAATATACTAATGAGATAATAGCAGAGATAAATAACTTTACATAAATAAAAATCCCAATTTTATAAATTGTGTTTAAAAATCTGAAATATGTTTTTAGTAACAAGATCTATTTCTAAGCTCTAAAAATATAAATTGTTTTCTATTTTTCTATCTTCTTTCTATATTGACCTAGTGTTTTTTAGTAATGAGGAAAAAACACTTGAAATGTGCACAGAGGGGCACCTGGGTGCCTCAGTCAGTTAAGCGTCTGACTTTGGCTCAGGTCATGATTTCACAGTTCGTGGGTTCAAATCCTGCGTCAGGATCTGTGCTGATAACTAGCTCAGAGCTTGGAGCCTGTTTCAGATTCTGTATCTCCCTCTCTCTCTGACCCTTCCCTGCTCACACTGTCTCTCTCTCTCTCTCTCTCAGAAAACAAAAACAAAAACAAAAACAAACATTAAAATGTGCACAGATATTTTCACTCTTTCATAAGAAAACAAAACAAAGCAAAAAACAAAACGAAAGAAAATTTGCTTGGCTTTCCTTTTTCTCCTCTACTCTCCAGAGCTAAATTTTTCCAAAAAAGACTTACATAGCATGTTAAAATGTTGTTTTGCTCAGAAAGGTGCCATGGCTACTGCTGCTTTAAGAAATCCAAAGGACACAGACTTCACAATCTGAGGACACTTTTTGTTAGGACATTTATCTCCCCATTGTTCTTCCAGTGATTCAGCTCTTGGCTCTAATCATTTTATGATCATCCTCTGAACAAGCCAAATAATTTCTTTAATGTAAATGTTGGTTCAGGAAGCCCTCCCAACTACCCTCTCCAAACCGTTTATTCAGGTTCTATCCTCACTTTTGCCTCAACATCAAATTTCATCTCACCCCTCCCTCTCTGAGCACACCTGCACAACATCCTTTCTTTTCTGAACCTCTATAGCATTTGTTCCTGTAACTCTTATTTTGGCACTAAATTTTGTATCACTTTGCACTTTTGTAGTCTCTATGTTTACTGTGTATGTTATTTCTGTCACTAGACAATTACAAGGTTTGTATTCATCTTTTTAGTTACTAAAAGGTATATGTCAGTGTAGAAATATCTACTAAGGACTTGTTGATTTAACTAATGAATACATATAACAAAATATGAATTGATAACTGTTAGAAGTATCATAATTGGTATTTGGGGAGAAAAGAGAAAGTCATACTAGGAAAGGAAAGAACCATGAAGAAGACTTGTTTCAGGAGACTAGTAAAGCTTTGGACAATCAAATGGTTCTATGTACCAAACAAACAAACAAAAACACATATTTGACAGTGAGAAGTAGATAAAATTTAAAAAAAAAACATTGCCAGTGAGAATCCAAGGAGTGAATTTCAAATTAATTTTTTTTGTCCTTGAAATGTGTAGGAGTTGGGGGAGCAGGTGAAGGAGACAAGGGCAGTTAGTACTATTAACCAGAGTTGAAGCAGAGCTTAGCTCCAGACTGTTCTTCAACCAAATGTAAGAAAATCAATTAGTAAGCATAAATTAAGCCATTAATAAAGGTGCTACAAGGAGGCTATGACAGTGAAAGAGGTTTGATAACAATGGTCATGTCCATAGTCACTGGGAGACATGAGGCTAGAGTGAAGACTCTACCATGGAGAATATGGACACAGTACAGAAGTCCAATTATGGGGACCGAGGCAACAAGTTCAAAATACTGAGCAAGAAATTCAATGTTCTCCCAAACCAGAGACTAAATTTATTCCAAAGGTCAGGTTGAAGATCATCCTGCTATTGGGGATCAAGTAGAGCTGATTGATATGACAGGAGTACACAAATATGAAACCCACTCAACAAAGCTTCCATCTGCCAAATTTTATTTATTTTATTTTCAAACTTTTTATTTTTGGGAGAGAGAGAGAGAGACAGAGAGGGACAGAGAGTGGGCAGGGAAGGAACAGAGAGAGAGGGAGACACAGAATTCAAAGCAGGCTCCAGGCTCTGAACCGTCAGCACAGAGCCTGATGCTGTGAGATCATAACCTGAACCAAAGTCAGATACTCAACCGACTGAGCCACCCACACGTTTCATCTGCCGAATTTTAAATGGACAAATCCATCTTATTTCTGAATTCTGTAGTGAATATTTCTCTCTCTCTTGTCCTGCTCCCTGAGATCTGAATCATACCTGAATGATGCAGTGACAGAAACAGTTGGAATGGAGAAAAGTATAATGAGAGATTTTTCTGTAGTCTTTCTCTAGATCCTGGGATTTTTCTACATACTTGTCCTTCCTAAGATAGACTATTTGTATCACTGATGCTGTAAGTTCTTCACATCCTTTGTGTGTGTGTGAGCTGAGAGTACCTAATTTTATTTTATTATTTTTAATTGTAATTTTTATTTTGACTATGATTGACATACAATGTCACGTTAGTTTCAGGTGTACAGCATAGTGGCTCAACAATTTTATTTGTCAAGGGATGATCATCGCAAGTGTAGTTACATCTGTAGCCATGCAACACTATTACAATATTTCTGACTATATTCCATTACGCTGTGACTTACGTAGTCCATAATTGGAAGTCTGAACTTCCAACCCCCTTCACCCATTTTGCCCAATCCTCTTACCTTCTTTTCCTCTGGCAACCGTCATTTTGTTCCCTATTGTTTATAGCTCTGATTCAGCTTTTTGTTGTTTATTCGTTTTTTTAGATGTCACATAAGAGTAACATCGTATAGCATTTGTCTTTTTCAATCTAACTTATTTCACCTGACATAATATTCTCTAGATCCATCCATGTTGTCACAAATGGCAAAATTTCACTCTTTTTATGGCTGCATACTATTTTGGGGGGGGTGTGCCTGTTTGTGTGCGTGTGTGTATGTGTGTGTGTGTGACATTTTATCTATCCATTTATCTATTCATATCCTTTTAATGCATTCCTTTTTGTGAAGGTAACTAGAATTGGGTAGATTTGAACCAATATCACTAACTCTTGTGTAGTTATTTTTTTTAAATTTATTTTATTTTATTTTTGAGAGAGAGAGAGCACGAGCAGAGGAGGGGCAGAGAGAAAGGGAGACACAGAATCTGAAGCGGGTTCCAGGCTCTGAGCTGTCAGCACAGAACCCAATGCAAGTCTCAAACCCATAAGCCACGACATCATGACCTTACCCAAAATTGGATGCTTAACTAACTGAGCCACCCAGGCGCCCCAACTATTGTACAGCCTTAACACACAATGTCAAATAATGCCGATTAACATCAGTGTTTAGGATTGTGTGCGCTAAAGCATGTATGTCTAAAAAATACCATTAATTTTGTCAAATACAATTTATAATTATGTATACAAGGAAAGCAGCAAACACTGACTTTATGTACCAGTTATTCTTTTTTAAAAAAATGTTTGTTTATTTATTTTGAGAGAGAGAGCACGCGCAAGCAGGGAGAGGGGCAAAGGGAAAGAAAGAAAATTCCAAGCATGCTCCGTGCAGTCAACACAGAGCCCAACATGGGGCTCAAATACCCAAACCGCAAGATCATGACCTGACCCAAAACCAAGAGCTGGTCGCTAAACCTACTGAGCCACCCAGGTGCCCCTATGTAGCAGTTATTCTTTAAACAGCACTATATTTTTCATCATCTTTTTTATATTTGAAAAAAGGTACTTGCTACATAGTGAGACTTTGATAAATATTTATTGAATGAGTATGTTTTTTCTAGAAATACTTCACTTTTCCATTGAAGCCAAGAATGATTTATATTTCTGACAATGTGAGTAACACAGGTGGCTTTTAATTTTAAAAGCAGCACCCATCAACTGAAGAGTTAAGGATATTATAATCAAAGCAAAATGTTAACCAGTTTTTAAAAATTCTTTTTAGGGGCACCTGGGTGGCTCAGTCAGTTAAGCATCTGACTTCAGCTCAGGTCATGATCTCACAGTTTGTGAGTTCGAGCCCTGCTTCGGGCTCTATGCTGACAGCTCAGAGCCTGGAGTCTGCTTTGGATCTCTCTCTCTCTGCCCCTCCCCCACTCATGCTCTGTCTCTTTCTGTCTCTCAAGAAATAAATAAATGTTAAACAAAGTATAAATAAATACCTAATATTTTTAATAATGTGTATTTTTGTATGGAGATACAGCTTTCCAGTTATGGAATGACCAAGTCATTACTGCATAGGGAACACAGTAAAGGTTAACCATTTTTTCAAAAGGAAATTTATAGTGCTGAAAATAATTTAAACACTATTAAAAAGATTAGACTGCCAATTAGAAATTTCAACCTCAATGTGTGTGCGTATGTGTGTGTACACCCACAGAAGTCATATATATATGACAGAAGTGTGCACCCTCGTGGGTAAGGTCCATGTCACTAGTGTATATGTATGCATGCTCACCTGAAAAGTGCTAGCAAGTATCAGTGAGGTGGGTCTTACACCCAGGGGGGCACACCTCCTGCATACACACTCACTCTCCTGCCTTCAGCTCCTCAGTTTCAGAACAGGGAAATGCTAGTGGCAGCACTCTGGATGATATTAATTGCCATGCCCAGGGAAAAAGGCAATTTATCAGATAACTGGGTCCCAAGCCATACAGGGCCTTAGAGATTAAAATGATCACCTTGAATTGCACTCAGAAGCTAAAAGGCAATCAGCACAGATGGCAGAGCACAGGTGTAACATGCTTCATGTAACCAATCTAGTTAAGCAAGCAGACCACAGCATTTTCAGGGTCTGAAGCTTCCGAGTGGTCTCTTAAGTGGTGTTCCACACAAAGCTTGGAGCTTGAATTGAATACAAATTTTTCACGTGTTTGAGGATTTCTCCTGGAAGAAATGATTTTTAAAGAGAAAACAAATGAAAAACCCTATGAAATAGGCTCCAGAGAACTTGCTAAAATCAAAGGGCACCAGTAAAATAAAATGTGCTATTAAAATGGTAAGAGAGAGTTTTAAAATATTATGTCCAACACATCTGTAAGTTCTTATAACATTTACACTCCCTTCCCAAACTGGAAAACCACTGGAGACATGAAGTGTGCCAGCTATGTCCACCTGGAGTTCATCCCCACTTTTTAATGTAGGAAATACTATTTACTATCACAATTGAAGTCAGAGCTAAACAAACTCATTTAATAATGGAAGCATGTGGAAAGGCTTCCACGGGGCATAGGGTCCTTCTAATATCCAGGGGTCAGTGTAAGAAGCACATTGGATAAACACAAGAGAATGGCTTGTGGTTTAAGTATCAGGTTCGACATTTTGAGACTCCTTTGGACATTTGGTTTAAATCCCCTCGTGGTTAGCGCAGTCTTTCAGTAGTAGATAAACTCAATTTGTGCAATGAACTGTGCTTTTCCTTTTATGATCTGCTGTTATCTGCCTCTCTGTTCTGGTTTGGTGGTAGAAAGTCTCATGTGTATCTGTATCTGCAGGTTAATAACAGCAGTAGGAGGAGATGCCAGGGTCCTTACCCATCTACCTTCAATTTGGAACTCGTAAAAAGAGAATGTGTGCCACAGGGCGGTTTTCTATTTCTAGAAGATAGAAGTAAAAAGTGTTATCTTAAATGCTCAAAACCATCAACACAAGTGATCTTATTAAACTATGACAAATGTCACAAGTGTTGATTAATTTTAAAGGTGTATAGACGTTAAAGAGAAACCCCTGATCATTTCTAGAAAATTCAAACCACAATCATATAAAATTAATGAGAGCAAGAGCAGGCAATAGCAAAGTACGTAATATTAAAAGGAACTTCATATAGTCCTTAAGTGATGAAAAGGGTCATCAAAGTTGCAAAATACAGGAGAAAGATATAAAACAAACAGTCTAACACAGAAAGTGCTGAAGTGAGTATGTAAATTTTGCCAAGAAAACTGTTTAAAGTAGTTATTAACACTCCTGAAAGAAGTGGTCATGAAACATTAGATATACAGTCACAAATGTGAGCCAAATTTTCATCACACTAGACAATTTCCAAGTTATTTAGAAATGACTAAGGGAGAGTAATTTTTGCATCACCTCTCTCAGTAACACATTTACATTGTTCTTCATTGTCTTCAAATCTTACAACTTGATTAATTGAACCTAATTATTAGAATCTTGAAGTATAATTTACATTAAAACAATGTCATCTTTCTTTCTTTCTTTCACTGCACTCTTAAATTGGTCTTTGATTTTTACCAGCTTTGGAGCCAAGTGTACTCTTTCCTTACCTTATATTTATCTAGAAGATTTATGTATTTGTCCAGAAGACTTGAACTATTTTTAATGCTTTCTCAACAAATGCTTGAAGTTAGAAAATAAATTCAATAGGCTTTGTCTCATTAATAAAAGCCAGCAGAAATAAATAAAAATATTACAGCCTCTCACTTTTTCAATAATCTTTAGTAAGGAAAAATCTTATATACACTGAGAAACTACATTTTTAGTGGGATACATAGTTTTGTGGTGTTTGTAGTTACTCAGTCACTTGATGTCAATTTTTACTAACATAATCCTATATAGGTTAATACACTAAAGTTAATAAGAGTGTAAGTATTCTAACATACTGATTCTTAGTATATTAACTTTTTAAAACTTCCTAGTCACACATTTGCCCTATTTTTCTTTAGAGTTTCAGGGAGATCAAGCTCAGTCACCTCTTCTTTATCTTCCTGTGTCAATAGACACAGATGCTATAAGAAAGTATAGAACAGTGCCATCCAATAGTATTTGCTGCAATGCCAAAAGAGTTCTATAATTTGTGCCATTCAAAATGGCAGCCATAAAGTCACATGTGGCTATTGAGCGCTTGAAACATGGCTCGTGGGACTGAGGAACTGAGTTTTATTTTATCTAATTTCAATTTGTTTACATTTTTAAAGTCTCATCTGACTCATCGCTTGCTTATGAATAACTTTTTATTAAGACACATGTATTCCCCTTTATTTACATACCATTTATAGCTGCATTTTTGCTGTGCATTTAGCTATGCTAAACCACAGTGTTAAATAATTTCTACAGGAATTGTATGACCTATAAAATCAAAAGTATTAGCTAGACCTTTACAGAAAAAATTTTCAGATATTGCTCTAGATGATTCTTCTTGATTTTGGACTTGACAGAGGTTTCTTAATACCTGATTGATTTTTATGAGCTTTCTGAAATGGCGGATAACTTCAGGAACAATCTTACCTGACTTCATTGTTTCATTACCACTGCTAAGAATTCTTGATGTCCCATAGATTCTGTAGAATTATGCTCCAGGCTTAATTTCCTCTTATAACTTGTGATGCACAACAACCCTGGGGTTTTCCAGGGGAAAAGGTAAAGACTTGGGTAATTAGAGAGGACTGACTTAGAAAATATTAGACAACTATTCATCTATGGATCTCTATTGACACTTACAAGGTGCTATATAACCAATTGTTGAATGAATAAACGAATGAATGAATGGGTGAATAAATGATGTGCTTGGATGAATCAGAAAAAGTGAGTTGCACTACACTTAAAAATATTAGTAAGTCTATAATTATGCTTTATTCTACTACTAAAATATTTTAGTAGTCATATTTACTACTGAGAAGAAAGAAATCATGAGAAGGCTTATGTGTAACCACTGCGTTGTCAAAACTAGATTCAGATTATTTTCTTCTTTAAAATAATTTGTATTCAGGTGCCGAGGTGGCTTAGTCAGTTAAGCATCTGACTCTTGGTTTGACCTCAGGTCATGATTTCATGGTTTCATGGGTTAGAACCTTGCATTAGTTGGCAAGGTTGCCAACTCTGCATGTAGTTGGCAGCATGAAGCCTGCTTGGGATTTTGTCTCTTCCTCCCACTGCTCCTCCCCCACGCATGCTGTCCCTGCCTCTCTCAAAATGGATAAATAAACTTTAAAAAAATAATAATTTGTAATTAAAACATGTAAAACAGGTGCATAGGTGGCTCAGTGAGCTGGACATCTGACTCATGATTTAGGCTCAGGTCATGATCTCATGGTTCTTGAGTTTGAGACCCACATTGTGTTCTGCAATGATAGTGCAGAGCCTGCTTGGGATTCTCTTTGTCTCTCTCTCCCTCCTCTCTCTCTCTCTCTCTTTCTCTCTCTCAAAATAAATAAATAAACTTTAAAAATTAAAAAGGAAAATGTAAAACACTTGAAAAAGGTTTATAGAGTTAACATCTATAACCAATGTTCTACATGAAGTAATTATTTTTCTGGTTAAACAAATTTGGGCAACAGGTGCCATTCTGTCACCTTTAAAAAATGTTTTATTTTTCTCTGCTGAATGTTGATTGGTTTATCCTCTCATGATCCATATACAACCATTTCATACAGTTTATTATCTTTGTTCCTTCCAGGAGTTAGTAAATAGTATACTTGAAGTAAGATTTTAAATCATATATAGGTATTTCTTTTTTAAGTGACACCTAATTGAAAAAAAAGAGGCCTTGACAGCTTTAGTAATAATCAATTCTCTTCCTATATATGCATGCTCAAATCCCAACAATAGAATTCATTGGTAAAAAATGCAAACCAAATGTGCTACTTGACAAAAAGTTTGTGTCAGTTAAGCTTTTGGTCATCATCCTCTGATAACAAACAAATCTATTTTAAGTGGGCTTTAACTCTTACTTCCCTCCACAATGTAACTGTTCTGTGCTTTTGAGACTTGACTTATTCTCTCAGCGTAGTGAAAAGAGTCCCCTTTTTTCACCCGGAACATTTCTAAGCATCCTTTAAAATTAAAGTAGGCATGGTTTTCTTTAAGAAATCTGAGACTGGACCACACTGCCTAGGTCCTTTCACAGAACCCAGCACATCCATAATCACTAAACTTCTTCACTGCATGGAAATCCCTTCAATAGTGTCTCTCTCTGACTAGATTCCAAGCTTTGCAGTAGCTCCTCAAAAGCAAAGGTCTAATTCTAGTGGATACTTATTATTAAACAGCATCTGTTCAGCATAGAAACAAACATTTGTTAAAAATCACTGATGACGTAAATCGGTTTTCAGTAGGCAGATCTCCAAACTTGTCTCCATGATAACTGGAATTTGTGTGAATGATAATAGACAGGCAGGTGTGATATATTTCTGAAACTGATTTTTTAAATTAATTTTTGAAAAGAGGCCCTAAGTCATGATCTAACGTTTTGAACCACATGTTTCCTGCCTCCCTGTACTTCTTAAGATGTGTTTACTTAGAAAACTTTGGAAACTGAGTTTGTTCATTTGATAAATTAGACAGAAAACTTACTTGACATAATTAAGGTGTATTTTAATTTTATTCTCAATTTATGAACTTTATGCAACATTTGAGTCTAATGCCTATTTACTCTTTTAAATTTTCCTTTCTCCGTATTTTTGCCACTATCTTTTTATATTGATTTACCTTCTTTAAAACATTTTTCTTCCCTTTCAATTAATTCTATCCTTAGACATGTTTTCCTGATCACTCTATGAATTTCCTAAAAAATATCATGCTCTATATAGTTTCTCAAGTTCAGTCCCAGTCACATTTATGATTGTCTGCAAGGCACCTCCACTGGGCTATCCTGCCAGTATCTAAAATACAGCATCCACCTCCCAGCCATATTTTTTTTTTTTTTACAAATAGTTTATTGTCAAATTAGTTTCCACATAACACTCAGTGCTCATCCCCAATGTGCCCTCCTCCATGCCCATCCCCCCTCCCCCCCACATCCATCAGTCCTCAGTTTTTGTCAGCATTCAAGAGTCTCTCATGGTTTGCCTCTCTCCCTTTCCCCCACCATTTCCGCCCTTCTTCTCCCCCTTGTTCCTCCGTCAAGTTCCTCCTAATCCTCCTATACGTGCAAACATATGATATTTGTCCTTCTCTGCCTGACTTATTTCGCTCAGCATAACACCCTCAAGGTCCATCCATGTTGCTACACATGGCCAGATTTCATTGTTTCTCATTGCCATGTAGTATTCCATGGTATAGATAAACCACATCTTCTTGATCCATTCATCTGTTGATGGACACTTAGGCTCTTTCCATGTTTTAGCTATTGTGGAGAGTGCTGCTATGAACATTGGGGTACATGTGCTCCTATGCCTCAGCATTTCTGTATCCCTTGGGTAAATTCCTAGCAGTGCTATTGCTGGGTCATAGGGGAGTTCTATTGTTAGTTTCCTGAGGAACCTCCACACTGTTTTCCAGAGGGGCTGTACCAGTTTACATTCCCACCAACAGTGTAGGAGGGTGCCCGTTTCTCCACATCCTCGCCAGCATCTAGAGTTCTCTGATTTGCTCATTTTAGCCACTCTGACTGGCGTGAGGTGGTATCTCAGTGTGGTTTTGATTTGTATTTCCCTGATGAGGAGGGATGCTGAGCATCGTTTCATGTGTCTGTTGGCCATCTGGATGTCCTCTTTGGAGAAGTGTCTGTTCATGTCTTCTGCCCATTTCTTCACTGGGTTGTTTGTTTTTCGGGCGTGTAGTTTGGTGAGTTCCTTATAGATTCTGGATATTAACCCTTTATCTGATATGTCATTTGCAACTATCTTTTCCCATTCCGTTGGTTGCCTATTAATTTTCTGGGTTGTTTCCTTGGCTGTGCAGAAGCTTTTAATCTTGATGAGGTCCCAACAGTTTATTTTTGCTCTTGATTCCCTTGCTTTTGGGGATGTGTCAAGTAAGAAGTTGCTGCGGTGGAGGTCAAGGAGGTTGTTTCCTGCTTTCTCCTCTAGGGTGTTGATAGTTTCCTGTCTCACGTTCAGGTCCTTTATCCATTTTGAGTTGATTTTTGTGCATGGTGTGAGAAAATGATCTAGTTTCATTCTTCTGCATGTTGCTGTCCAGTTCTCCCAACACCATCTGTTAAAAAGGCTGTCTTTTTTCCATTGGATATTCTTTCCTGCTTTGTCAAAGATCAGTTGGCTGTATACTTTTGGGTCCACTTCTGAGTTCTCAATTCTGTTCCATTGGTCTATGTGTCTGTTTTTGTGCCAATACCATACTGTCTTGAGGATGACAGCTTTGTAGTAGAGGCTGAAGTCTGGGATGGTGATACCTCCCGTTTTGGTTTTATTTTTCAGTATTACTTTGGCTATTCGGGGTCTTTTGTGGTTCCATACAAATTTTTGGATAGTTTGTTCTAGTTTTGAGAAGTATGCTGGTGCAATTTTGATTGGAATTGCATTGAATGTGTAGAGTGCTTTAGGTAGTAATGACATCTTAACTATATTTATTCTTCCTATCCATGAGCATGGAATGTTTTTCCATTTCTTTGTGTCTTCTTCAATTTCCTTCATAAGTTTTCTATAGTTTTCATCATACAGATCTCTTGTATCCTTGGTTAGGTTTATTCCGAGGTATTTTATGGTTTTTTGTGCAATTGTGAATGGGATCAGTTTCTTGATTTCTCTTTCTGTTGCTTCATTATTGGTGTATAAAAATGCAACCGATTTCTGTACGTTGATTTTGTACCCTGCAACTTGGCTGAATTCTTGGATCAGTTCTAGTAGGCTTCTGGTGGAGTCTGTCGGGTTTTCTATGTAGAGTATCATGTCATCTGCGAAGAGTGAAAGTTTGACTTCCTCTTTGCCAATTCTGATGCCTTTGATTTCCTTTTGTTGTCTGATGGCTGATGCTAGGACTTCCAGCACTATGTTAAACAACAGTGGTGAGAGTGGACATCCCTGTCGTGTTCCTGATCTCAGGGGGAAAGCTCTCAGTTTTTCCCCGTTGAGGATGATGTTAGCTGAAGGCTTCTCATAGATGGCTTTGATGATGTTTAAGTAGGTTCCTTCTATCCCAACTTTCTCGAGAGTCTTTATTAAGAAGGGATCCTCCCAGCCATATTCTAAAGTGCCTCTGTTCCTAAATACCATTTTTTAGTTAATTGTACAACTTAAGTTTGAGCTTTTAAATATTCACTGATGCATATACTCTCCTCTCTCTCCCATTCTCTCTCTCACTCAAAGAACATACACATGACTAAATTAACTGAACATTTAATATGCATTTAATAGCTTTACATGTATGGGCTTAAGTATTACAACAGTCCTATATAATAACTATTCATACTGTCTTCATCTTACACATAAGATAATTAAGGTTTGCCAAGGTCACAATGCAGAGATAATATCCAACATTTTGTACTTCCAACATTTATAGGTCATATCACTGACTATTCAAAGGTGGTGAGAGAAGACCCTCATTTCTCTTACACTCATCAACTCAAGATGCGCTGGTGAGGGGGTGAACAGTAATACGGGAAGGAGCGACACAGTTATAAGCTATGGGGTGTTAACTTTTTAATGGGGGCAAGGCGGAACCTGGAAAAGGCTGAGTGTTTGGGAGGCTGACCAGTTAACTTTTTGTGGTGCAAGCCTTGGAGAGAAGTTGAGAAAGCCAGGATGCTAGGGCAGCTGCGTCCTGACTGCTTCCTTTAGGTGGTGAGGCTTTTTGGCTCATCCTCAGGCAAAGAACACGAGAAACATCCCTCAGCCCTCTCAGGCCAACAGAGGTCCACATCAGGGCCCAGGTGTACTCTGGTAGGTCTTCCTTTAGGTCAGTGGAGATAGTGACAAGCTGCCTTGTCTTCATCAATGTGGGGGGGCCACAGAATGACCACTATTTTAATGGCTGCCTAAAGTAATTGCTCTTTATTCAGCTGACTAACATTCCATCCTTCCTTTATTTTTTCATTTTTTAACTTTAACTTAATTTAATTTTAAGTGTGTGTGTGTGTGTGTGTGTGTCTGTTTATTTTTGAGAGAGTCAGAGCGTGTAGTAGGGGAGGGGCAGAGAGAGGGAGACACAGATTCCTAAGTGGGCTCCAGGCTCCAACCTGTCAGCACAGAACCCAATGTGGGGCTCCAATCCATGAACTGTGAGATCATGACCTGAGCAGAAGTCAGATGCTTAACTGATTGAGACACCCAGAGGCCCTTCCATCCTTCCTTTTATAGTGGAAGGCAGTTGCTGCATTTTAGTTTCTTTTTCTTTACACATACTTACACATTGTCAGGGGACAGGCACACAAGTGGCATGTCTGGCTGACATTTTTTTCCTGGGATATAAGCAAAAGAAAGAAAGACCAAGACAGAGGCTCTTGAGACATAGCCCTGCTAGGCATACACATCACTTTGATTTAACTCCACTTTCTAGTTGCTAATCATCAAACATGCTCAAGTGAGAATCTATCTCTGGACATCAACTCATTGTACTTCCCATGTGTAAAATACCATTCCTACCCACATATACCTAGACAAATCCTATCATTTAAGATTCATCTCAAAAATCATCTCTTCTTATGAACCTTACTCTACTTTTCATTGACAGCATTTGTGTAACTGTTGTTACAATAACTCAGTGTTTTCTGCCTTTATTTACAGCTTTTTTGTATTCATGTCTAGTCTCCCCTAATAAATCATATGTCCCCTGAGGAAATTTCATATGGTACAAAATTTCTAAACTGATTAAATTCCATGAAATCACAGCGTTGAAGTAATGCACAACTATTACCTCTGAAGTAGAATACTATATGCCATAATTCACATTTGATAAAAATATAAAAATAGCACTTTAGATATTCTGTGGAAGGAATTTTCCCATTCTGGAAATATATATATATATATGCATATATATATACATATATTTACAGCTTTACAGTATATATATATATATTTATGTATTTCCCATACACTGTTCTTACCTGTTTCCCATTGTCCATCCTCTTCTTCTCAAACCCAGGACCCATGATATAGAATTTAAAGATTAAAGATAAATTGCAGTATAGTTTTTGGAGGCACACACTGTAGAACCAGAGAAACAAACTGATTAGTCATTCCATCACCCAACCAAGAAAATGAAATGCTTTTGCTTCAATCTAAATGTTCAGTCATCATAAATATGAAGTGTTATCTTATAAAAATAGCGAAAGGCAAAATTCATCCCCTGCTTTCAGACTTCTTATGGATTCCCTTTGAAAATATGTATTGAGTGCCTCAAATGTAACTTAGATGACTTAGAGCTAGAGCAGCCTTGCACGGGTTTGACAGCAAGGATATCAAGTTCTACTGAATGTGTTGTCAGGCAGCTGTTCTGCATAACATAGGAGAACGCATCACAGTTCTCAGGTATCTTTTAAATTTGCCTCTTATTGCCTGTCATCTATAAGGAATAGCCTTGGGAATTAATTTAAAAAACAATTCTAATAAAAAAATCATTGGAAATTTCTAACAGAAGAATTCTAGTTTGGCTAGGAACTCAAGGCACATTGACAGTGTAAATAAACCACAGTGGTAACATAAGAAACATGGAAATTCATATTCAACTACCATACAGATATTTGTAATTTTGTTTTAAATTTGTATTTTCTTTATGCATATTAGATACAAGAATCAGATTCAGACAGTCATGGGTTTAAATTCTGACTCAGCCAATTCTTTGTCAGATAATGTTAGACAATTAGCTTGAATTCCTGAGCTTCAGTTTCCTTCTCTGTAAAATAAAGATAATAGCCAATATCAGGATGGAATATGATAACATATGTAAAATGTTTAGCGCAGTATTTGGTACTAACCATTCCCTGATAAATAAGGATATTAATCACCTTTTTCCTTCTTGTCCAATTTTTTTTTAATACTGCAAGTCATTTAGTTGCAAAGTCTCTTGGAATATTTGTGTTATATATTATATTTGTGAAGTAACTTATCCTTTAAAGTAGAATTTACCATATAATTTCAATGGGTTATTATTCCACTGCTTTGCAAAAAATTAAACCCAATTCAGATATAGTCAACTCTATGATTGCCTAGTGAATACAGTTATTGCTAGGATAGTATGCTGACAATTTTATTGAAAGCTAAATAAAATAATATTAGGTTAAATAAAGTATCTTGTTAGAAAAGACAAGAGCTTAGTCTTTCTGGTTATTAAGTCAAAACATAGAATATACAGAAAAAAACAAAACAATCAAGTTTAAAATTGACCTGGCTCAAGGGATACATGGACAGGCAAACTGAAACAAATTTAAGTTTTCTGTTAAGGATAAGTTTCACGTGAAATTTTGATAATTAATTGGAAAGAAAGGGGAGAAAATGGAAATGGGTAAAAAGACCATGTGGGATATCTTGTCAAGATTTTTTTCCAGAGAAAAATGTCAACATTTGTTGACAGCCTGAGCGAAGAGAAAACTTATCCCTCCTGGTATGTACTTTTATTTTTGGAATTTGTGTTAAACAATGTGGACCAAATCAGAATTTAAGAATTTCAAAGAGAAGATGTTCCTGATATACATATTTTTCCAGCTTTTCATGGTGGAAATGAAAAGCTTCTTCTTCATCACTTCTTCTACAAAGGTGTGATGAAAACAGACCAAAGGGGCAAATGCATTAATCAAATATTCATAAAGTTTAGGAAGTAGCCTAGTATGACAAAAATACCATACAGGACTTTATGCTTTTAGCAAAACTTTGTAGATGAGTTCAAGAGAGAGGCGGAAGGAAAGAAAGGAGGGAGAGGAAAAGGAAAAGAAAGAGAATAGCTGATAAATGACTAGGTGGAGAGTGTTTGATATCACTCATAACTTAAATACCTAAATTTTATACAAGCATTTTAGTTGTATTCCTGAAAGAAATAAGACTGATTTGAAAAACTTTTGATTGCTTTTCTAACAGAATAGCATATCATAGGCAATTATTTACATAAAAATGTATTGCTAAGTTGAATAAAAATGTCAGAGATCTTCATATAAAATGCGAAAAGACTATGTATTTCAAGCAGAAACAAGTTTTGGTAAATTCTGTGTTGGTCCAAGAAATAAACAAACAAAAATTATTGGGGCTAAAGATACTAAAGGAAACATTTTCCTTTCCTTTTTTATTATGAGAATAAAAGCTAAAATAAT
Organism: Hyaena hyaena; assembly: GCF_003009895.1. NCBI lineage: Eukaryota > Metazoa > Chordata > Mammalia > Carnivora > Hyaenidae > Hyaena > Hyaena hyaena. The sequence goes on along the minus strand of NW_024081078.1, from coordinate 678,238 downwards.
TTGTGTGAAAGTGAACAGATAATTCATTCAGTGAAAATATGGGAATAAAAGCAACATGTATGTAAACTAACCAGATGTTTATGATTAGTTCCTAGTTAACATCACCCAGCTGGCTAAGGATGATTTTTATGGAGGAGGAGCATTGTAGAATGCCACATGTTTATATAAATCATGAGTACAGCAGTCATGATCCTGGGGCAAAAGAGCTACACATCCCACTTTGGGTAACCTCTTCAAATCACACCATATAACATAAGAACAGTCATTACTCCCGGACACAGTATCTGTTTCTAGTTTCCTCCAACATTTTGATGGGTGTCATTATGTGTCAGTCTGCATTCTATTTTCTTATGTTGTAACACATTGTATGGGTTTTGTACCAGGTGAAGTCCATTATAATTTTTTGCATGTATATCACTAGGTTGAGAAAACATATATGACATATTATATTAAACATTTTCCTTGGAAATAGGTTGTTGACTTATTTATATATTTGTATCAATGTTTATATTTCAATTTCAATTAAAAAGCCAATCTTAACTAAATGTGATTCAATTATAGCTTTTTTTATCCCATTCAAAAGACAAATATGTATATTTGTACACCAAATCTATAAATACAAATACATATGAAAGAAAAAGGAAAGAAAGAAAGAAAGAAAGAAAGAAAGAAAGAAAGAAAGAAAGAAAGAAAGAAAGAAAGAAGAAAAAAGAAAAGGAAGGAAGGAAGGGAAAGGAAGAGAAAGGAGGAAGAAAGGAGCAAAATGGAAACAAAGGCAAAACAAGACCATTTTTAATAGAAAAATATTAACTCCATTCAAATTACAGTTTAACTAATGGTAATCATGGTAAGTTTTCCCTCAATATTTTATCACAAGCCTTTTACTTTGTTATTGAAAGCTCCTTCAAATCATTTTAATGGCTGTAAAATATTTCATTTCATGAACTAGATAAAAACCAAAAAAAGTCTAAATAAAGTATACATTTTATTTACTGGTACACTAGTTGTGACAAATATACTGCAGTAATGTAAGATATTAGCATGAAGGAAAACAGTACAGATTATACTGGGTTGCTATACTATCTTTGCAACTTTTCAAAGACAAATTGCCAACTAAAACTATTCTAAAGATAAAATGTTCATAAAAAATTACTTAGCAATTCTCAAAAGCAAAGAAATCAATAAGTAAAATGAAAATTACTTCACATTTCTTTTTTTAAATTTTAATTCCAGTGTAATTAACATAATGTTATATTAGTTTCAAGTATACAATATAGTGATTCTATATATTCCTCAATGTTCAACAATATAAGTGTACTTAACAATTCTTAAAATTCTATATATTACTCAGTGTTCAACAGTGTAAGTGTACTTAACAATTCTTAAAGTTAGAAATTTAATTTTGGGGGACACCTAGGTGGCTCAGCCAGTTAAGCGTCCCACTTCGACTCAGGTCATGGGTGGTGGGTTCAAGCCCCGCATCAGGATGGGTGCTGACAGCTAGCTCAGATCCTGGAGCCTGCTTTGGATTCTGTGTCTGCCTCTCTATCTGACCCTCCCCTGCTCAGGCTCTCTCTCTTTCTCTCTCTCTCTCAGAAATAAATAAAAAAACTTTAAAAAAAAGAAATTTAACTTTTCTCTAAAGCATCATTATGAATATAAAACATTATTAGTATCTCTTATCATTTCTTATTGACCTGGTTTTTGATGTGCAGTAACTATATTAAGGGATGAATATTATGAGTATATGCACAGATTTTTAAAGAAAAGTTGCATGTATTTACATTCTAACCAACAGTGTATAAGAAATATTCTTATAAGAATGCCTTTCATACTATATTTTCCCCCAGCCACTTACTAAGAAAATTTACAAACATTTAACAAAGTTAAAATAATTTTACAGTTAAAACCATGTAGCTACCACCTAGATTCTTCCATTTTACTGTATGTATCATGGCCATCTCTCCACCAATCTAGTAATCCATCTTATTTGAATGCATTTCAAATAGACTATGGACTTCTGTTCATTTGCCAAAAAATACTTCAACATGCACATCTTTACTCAGAGCTTAATGTTGTTTAAAATATTTTCAAATGAAATTTACAATGAAATCCACAAAACTGACTTGTATATAGTTAACATATGTATATACTTGGGCAACTAAATCCTCTCTCAAGATCTAAATTGTCATCACTCTCAAAATTTTCTTGTGTCTCTTCCCAGTCAATCCTCACTCTCACTTCAAGCTTCACTCTGAAGCAACTACTATTCTAATTTTTATACCACAGATGAGCTTTACTTGTTCTAGATCTTAATATAAATGAATTCATACAATATGTTCTCTTTTGTGTAAGATTTCTTACACTCTGCATAATATTTTGGAGCTGCATAATATTTGGTGCTTGATCTGTTACATCAGTTTGTTTCTTTTTATTGATAAGTAATATTTCATCACATGAATATACTACAGTGTGTTTACCCATTTTCTTAATTGATGAACAAGTAGGCTATTTCCAGTTTGGATCATTATAAATAAAATTTCCAGTTCAGACAATTTACATTTTTTAAAACTATTTTGTGAATATAGATAAATATAATTATTTTGTGACTATAGGGTTTATCTCTTGGGGTAAATTTCTGAGTCATAAGATACATGTAAATTTAGACTTATAACTGATAGCTAGAGCTTTGTCCAATATAGTTGTATCATTTTACACTCACACCAACAGTATATACAACTTTTAGTTGTTCCTTATTTTCACAAATATACTATCAGATTTTGAAATATATAGCTATTCTGGCTGGACATGAAATCATATATCATTGTGGTATTGTTTTGCATTTCCTGATGACTAAAAACGTTGAACGTATTTTCATATCCTTTGTGACTATTGATAAATCTATTTTGTAAATGCCTGTTCATATATTTTGTCTATGTTTAATTGGGTTATTTGACATTTTTATTTTTGAATATTAGGAGCTTGTTATGTGTTGGATACTTCTTTGTCAGATATATATATTAAGAATATTTTCTTTCTATCTGAAGCTAGTCTGTGCATTTTCTTAATGGTGACTATTGATGAGCAAAGTTCTCAAGTTTAATGAATTCTAAATTATCGATTTTTTATATTCATTGCTTTCTGTGACCTAAGAACTCTTTGACTAACACCAGATAACAATAATTTTCTCCTGTATTTTCCACCGTCATTCACAAATTTACTTTTGGTTATGTTATAAAGTAAGGATTGAGAGACTTTTTCTATATAGATATACTTCTCCTCTATTTTTTTTTTGCTATTCTTTTTCTATCTATCATAGACCATTTAAACTTTTGTATTTACTAATAAACAAATATAGAGCTTTATGTTTTGCTTTTAGTATTATTTAGCAGTATGAATTTTGATATGTTGAATTTTTATTATTATTCACTTTACAATATTTTTGAATTTTATCTGTATTTCTTTTTGATCCTTGGATGATTTGGAAGCTTGTTGTTTGATTTCCAAATATTCAGCATTTTATATATTTATTATTACTGATTTGTAATCTTATTCAACTTCAGTTAGATACTATAACTTTTATGATTTTATTATAATTTTTTGGATTAGTTTTATGGCCCAATGTATGCTCTACCTTGCTAAATATTTCATATACAATTAAAAAGAATATGTATTTTAAATATAGTAAATATAAATAGATCTAGGTGATTGATATTTTTCTGATCTTCTATGTCTTTGTTGAATTACTTCTTACTGCTCTCAATTTCTCAGAGAAAAGTGTTAAAAAATCTTCAACTCTGTAGATTTGTCTATATTACCCTTTATATCTGTTGATTTTTAATTCACGTTTTAAGGCTATATTATTTGGTGCATATGTATTTGTAATTATTGTGTCTTCCTAATGAATTAACAGAATTATTGTTATGAAATATCCCTATTTATCTCTGGCAATACTCTTATTTTGTAATCTATTTTATCTTATATTAATATAGCTTCTGCAGCCTTCTTAGTTTACTATTTGTATATCTTTTTCTACCAATTTTATTTAGATATATTTATGTTTTTATATTCGAAGTTCATCTCTGTAGACAGCCTAGATTTAGGACTTGTTTTTTGAAATTGTTGCTATTATGGTTGTTTTAATCCATTCTAAGAAACAATCTTTTTTTTTTGGATTATTTATTTTGTTAATATTTCGTATAATTATTGATATATGGTATTTAGGATTGCCATTATTTTGGATTTTCTTTTATTTTATGTTTATTACCTCTGTATTGTTGTTGTTATTGGTGTTGTTGTTGTTCTTCTTCTTCTTTGTTTCTCCTTTTAGTCTTTTATTATTTTTTGAGTACTTAAATATATTTTAGTTTTTATTCTAATTTATCGTTAGGCTTTTAAACTACCTGCATACATTAATTTTATTATAGTCTTATTATTGTTGATCTGGGGATTTTAATATTCATTCTTAATTTTTCATACTCAAAATTGATTTTATATTTCTCATGTAAAATGTAAAAAACTGCAATCATGTAAACCCACTTACCCATTATTCTTTCTGTTATATTTCTCATATATGTATATATGTAGAGATTATAAATTTCACAAATCACTGTTAAATTTCTTGTTTCAAATAGTCTCTTGGATTTTAACAAAATTAAAGGAAAATATTTTATATATTCTTAGAAATTTACTATATTTGATACATTTTGTTTTCTCTTGAAGATCCATAATTTTATATGAATTTTAAAGTTTTATATTTTATTATATTTATCTTAGCATGTAAAATTTAAAAATATCATCTCTAAATACTAATAATTATTTTCTTCCTTTCCAATATTTTTATTTCTTATATCTGTTTCATCTTTACTGAGATCACTGGAATATTAAGTGAAAACAGTATTAGTGGGCATATTTGTTTAGACTTTTATCCTGTTTCAGTTAACCTATTGCTGTATAACAAATTATCTTAAGATGTGCTGGTTTGAGATAACAATGTATAAATGTTCACCATCTTGGATTCAACTGAGCAGTTTTCACTTGGAGTCTGCTGGGGCTTTGGATGACCACAGTCTCAAAAATTACTTCATTCAGATGGATGACAGATGCTTGAGAAATCAGCTACAGCTATTGGTTGAAGGTCTTAGTTTTTTATTTTACCTCCTTCACATGACCTCTTGGTCTTTCTCAAAACATGGTAGCCTGGATTTAAGCTGAAACTGATCTCAAGGCAAAAACCTGCCAGTCTTCTTAAGTTCTGGGGTCAGAAGTCCCAGTTCATCACCAATTGCATCCAATGACAACCAAAAAAATTAGCTGAACTTCAAGGCAAAGAGAATTAAGCTTTGACACTGGTGAAGACTAACTTATATGTCAGGAATTGGGAGGAACTTGTTGAGAGCCATGATTGGAGACTAACTACCACATCCTTTTAGTCTTATGCCACTAATCATGATACTGATATAGAAGAGCCTTTTATTCGCAGTGTTTTAAAGAGGTACTATATGAATTTTATCATGTGTTGTTATAAAATCAATTTCCAATTATATATCCTGGTAGATCTCATAGTATTAAAACAACTGTGGATTGCTTAAGGGTGAGTCTTAACAATTATTCAAGGGGCTTATAAGTTGTTACAAAATATATATAACAGGACAAATGTTACCCAATATTTATAAAATCATAATGTTAATTTAGGATATCTTGTTTTTATATGGTTGAAATGTCCTATTATTAAAAGAAAAACAAAACAATCAAACACAAAACTTAAGGCAAAAGATCTGATGAATTTGATTAAATACACTTAAGATGTCTCCTCAAAAAGAAATGACAAATAAAATTGATCTACAAATAACAGGTTGGGGGAAAAGAAATTTGCAATATGTTAAATAGAAATTAAATAGAAATAAATATTTCTAACAAGAAACTCTTACCTAAATTCACAAGCTAACAGGAATAATATAGTAGTCCTATTGGTAAAATGGAAAGGAAATAAATGGTTAATTTCCAGAAAAAATGAAAAGTCTGAAAGCCCTGACAAAAATACAAGTGATAATGTAGTTTGGTGCCTTCATTCTGAAGTACAACTTAGATGGGAGAGTTTAGTCAAGTTAAGAATTCACAGATATGGGCGCCTGGGTGGCTCAGTTGGTTAAGCAGTCAACTTCAGTTCAGGTCATGATCTCGCAGTTTGTGAGTTCAAGCCCCACATGGGGCTCTGTGCTGACAGCTCAGAGCCTGGAGCCTGCTTCCAATTCTGTGTCTCCTTCTCTCTCTGTACCCCCCGCCCCCGCACCCCCACTCACACTCTGTCTCTCTGTCTCTCAAAAATAAATAAATGTTAAAAAAAAAAAAAAAGAATTCACAGAAACATTATCCAAATCCTGCTCCAGGGATAATATCCTCAAGAGATTATCACACAAGTTGGTAATAAAGATATTTGTGAAAGTGTTTCTCATAACAAGATTACTGTGACAGGGAGATAGATGCAAGGTAGATGCCCATGTGGAGGTATGGTCTAAAATAATTTGGTGAATCACTGTGTTTTGCAGCAATTAGATACAGTAGATGAATTATATATTAAGCAACATCAAAAGATCTATAGTGCATATCATTTATGTCCTTTAAGGCATATTCAAGAAAATGATAGTGTATTAATAAAAACACTCTTCAAATGTAATAGAATGTTGCTGAGAGAAGAGTGAAGAAGAAGGATAAAGGGGAATAAAAATATAAGTAAAAGGAGAAAGAAATTTACAAAAATGAAATTATTATGTGCCATATATCATAGAGAGTAACTTGTTCCTTACCTTCCTTTTTCATTCTATGGTTTAAAACAAACAAAAAACAAACACTAGGATACAGTTAGAAATTTACATGCATTACTTTCCAAAAGAGAAAAAAAGTAAAATTTAGCACATGTTTGACAGATTAGTATCTCTTTGTTGCATAATGTCAATCATTTAAGTCTTGCTCTTTTGTAATGATTTCACTTAAGCAAAAAGTAGTCAAATTATTCTGCTCCTTAAAAAGCACACTTAGTAAAGATACCAAAATAATACAAAATGTCAAATCATGTCATTATACTATTAAATCATAAAGTATATGCAGATAGCTAGAAAACTAAAGTGAATTCAGCCATAGTTAGACTTAATCATTATCATCTTTATTTCAATGGACATTGAGGAAAAATTTAGAAATATTATTTTCCAAATATGCTCTTCTTTTCTACTCAGGGATGCCGTAACTCTAAAAGGAAGGATTATATAAAATGTTCTTAAATTATTTGGAAATAATATTCTATGAAAGAGCAAAATAAAGTGTTAGTATATTATTTCTTATCTACCTGAATCTCAATCATTATGAATTGTTCTTGTTTTGACATAATTTACTGGGAGTTTACACTTATAATGTTACTGAGTAGGGCATTTCCAATCAACATATGTAAATTTCAAAGATATTTGCACAGCTTAGCTTTTCTGGTCTTTCACCAGTATAAGAACATAGTTCTGAAATTAATAGTCGGTTGTAATTATGACTCTGACATACATAGTCTAGTTGAGTCATTAACAACGTCTATTTCCTTTGTGTGAGAATACTCATTTTCCCAAAAGTTATAACAAAGGAGGAATTACCAAGCATATTCATATTATGATAACTAACTTCTTTTGTGTTTCTCAGGTCTTAGAGGAAAAACTAACATGAATACTAATCTTAAAAAAAAGAGTCATTAAAAATTCAATTATATTCTTTCAAAAATCATTATCTATCATTAGATTTCTAAGCTTTCACGTTGGTATAGGATTTTCATGGTGCATGTTAGTTATTTGTCCTGACTATTGAAAAAATAGAATATATCTATAAAAATATGTCAGCGTATATATTTCCTTCCAGTTTGTCAATTTGAAATATATAAGCATTTTCCCAGAATATAAGCAACACTTGTATTTGGTGGGTGACAACAGGTGATCTTCTGAAAGGGACTTAAAAATAAGTATTTTTTTCAGTGTCAGGGTTACATATCTGTTCTGGGAAAGTATTACTTAGAGGTTTTGAGTATTAAATGGTGAGATGTCATCCTATTCTCTGCCTCATATAAGGAATGGATTTGGTAATCATGACAGCAGTAGATGGAAAAACAAGATAGAAGAATAATTGGTTTGGATTTCTTTTTTGAAAAATAACCCTAAGCTTCAGATGCAAAGAAAGTAGCTGAATTCTCAGTAATGGCTTAAAAGAACTGATTGACTTATACATGGAGCTTCCTCCAAACAGATTTAAATAGTAATCTAGTGAATATACCAGTATGTATGTAATGGTTACAAATACTCTCTGGAGAAACGTGTTGAGGGGATGAGGCCAAAAACTTTTAAATACATATGATAATTTGGGGACTTTGAGATAGAGAAAGGACAAAATGGCTTTTCAAGAGTCATTTTAAAGGGAATTTAGCAAGAGTATGTAGAAAAGTATAATGTGAGAATAGCAGAATAGTATAACGTGAGAAAGAAAATGAGACAGAACCTCTAGTCATTGGCATCTAGATAAGTGTCGTTAAATGCAAGGGAAGCCTAATTCTTAATTGGAGCAGTTTCACATATTTTCCCAGGAAAGAAAACTACCATCCCTATATGGACTAACTAGGACTTGAAATGTCTCATGTTTCTTTTCAGCCGTCTCCAGCATTTGAAGGAAGAAGACTTGCAAAATCAGAGATGTGGTTTTCCCATTAAAACGAGCTCTTGGAAACTATCAGTAACTCATGAAATTAGTGCCAGCTCACTAGTTTAAATTAATTTCTGCCAAGTCTCCCTGCCATTACTGTTTTCTTGTTTCCTTTTCTACTGTATCTGCCCCATTCTCATTCCATTGGATAACCTCAGACTCATCTTTAAAACCTAATTATATAGCATAATCTAAACCAGACCCTATGAATCAATAATGACTACTTGTCACTTTTCTAAAGAAAGAAGCAAAGGGCTAATTTTATATTAAATACTGCCTTTCCCCCCGTCCCCTTGAATTTCAGAAAGGAGAATTCTCTCTACTGTGAGAGTATTAAAATTGTACATATAGCATTGACTTAAAATTGAAGCTTTTTCTATCAAACTAATTTTCTAAGTATGCATACATTTTCTATATTGTGATAAATTAAAAGGGATTGATTTAGTAAAAAAAATATTATGCTTTGACATTTTCAGAATTAGAATATAATTTGTCAAAATTTATTTACCTTGCAGTCATTCCTCATATTAATAAAAATATTAATCTCTTGAATTATAAACCCATTCCTGATTATCATCCAAATAGCAAATAAGTATGATTTACTGAAAAAAGTCCTATCCTTCTATTACAAAGTGGCAAGGTAGTTAGGGAGTGATTATAAAAATACAGCCCTCCTTTGTATGGTTCCAAAATGCATGAATTTCAGCTACCACAGTTTAGTTAACTCACATCAGTTCTTCTACAACACAGTTCAAATTTCAATTACCACAGTATATTCACTGTAACTGTAAAAAGTATAACCTGCACTGCTAGCTCTTTAGTTCACAAGTCACTATGCAATAACTGATGCCCATCATGATCAGTGAGCAAGCAGGTCATTTCTTTTAATGTCTGCCACTGTGGATCTGTTAATCAGTTCATACTCAGACTGCAAAGTGTGTGACTATGTAGCCTCCTTGTCTCTTAGTGAGAAACTTATGTGCCATTTTATGAAAAAAAAAAAAGGATATTTAAAAGAGAGAATTGGTTAATTAAGATGAAAATACAGCAAAGAAACAAAAAATGATAATGCTAGAAGTGAAATTTGAATTAAATATAAATTGAGTTATAGAAGAAATAGCTGACTGTGAGTGTTAGCCTTGCTGCCATTTAGGAGCCCGACATGTTCTGCCAGAGGAACCTAGTGAAGGCAAATGTATTAACATTAATCAGAAAAGTTGTTGTGGAAATATAAACTGGTGCAGTTGTTGTGAAAAACAGTATGGAACTTCCTTTAAAAATTAAAAATAGAGGGACGCCTGGGAGAAGGGAAGGAAAAAAGACAAAGAAAAGAAAAGAAAGAAAAAGTGAGAAAAGAGAAGACAAGATGAGAAAAGAGAAGGGAAGGGAAGGGAAGCAAAAGAAAAGGGTTGTGAAGAAAATAATAACCTCCCTGAGGAAGTGCTACCGGCAAATAATCTTCATATTAATGGAGCTCTCAGAGATATTCTATGGCGTTAAAAGTATGAAGGATAAATGTTGGAGGCTGATGCAAACTTAGAAAGAAATATAACAGTTTACCAAGATATACAAAATGATAGTAATGTGAGAGTCAAATACTGCTTTTCTATATAACCTCTCTCAGTTTTAGAGAGCACTCAAATGTTTTGCTCCCCAATATCCGAGTATTATGTAGGATGAACATTATACCTGGCTAAGAGAATGGTTTAAAACAAAGAAAACATTTTAACTGATTATGCAGTAAAAAAATATTATCAGGATCAGAATCTCTTATTCTTTATATGTGATGGTGTATTTTTTATTTCATTATGTCAGATTTATAATTATCATACTTTTGATATTTAAATAATTCTTTTATAAATTTGTCTAAAGATAGTTCATTTGTCATACATTTGTTTACAAATTCCAATTATGTTTCAATCACTCTAACAGATTCTGAAAATGTAAAAGCGAATAAAGTCCTTGCCATGAATATAATCAATAAGATAAAAATCATAATAGAAATTTATACAAATTCCCATGAAGAGGAGACAGTAGGAAAGTTCTAGCTAAGTTGAGAAGAGTTCTGAAAGTTCCTTTTATGCTTATGTAAATTTTGTTTAGATAAGCACAGTAAACTCATCTCTGTATTGGAGATTATTCTGTGAAGAGCATTGTTGTGATTTTCCTTCTAAAAACGTAGAAGCATAGGGGCACCTGGGTGGCTCAGTGGGCTAAGTGTCTGACTCACTTTCAGCGTTTGTGTGTGTGTGTGTGTGTGTGTGTGTGTGTGTGTCTAATTTTAGGCAGGATTTATTGACCCCTTATAATGGTAGTTAATTTTCAAAAGTTTTACTCTATCATACTTCTTCTTTTATATATATCATACTTCTTCTTTTACTTTTTTTTGTATTTTGCCAACATGCTTATTTCATAATTTTGGTTTAAATTTTGAAATATTACTACTGTCTACTTCTAAGCCAAGTACAATGCCATGAATTACATTTTCTTTCTCCCACAATGATTTTTCTGTTTTTTTTCTTCATTTATTTGGTTTTCTAGTATAGATACCCACTTTCTCCAAATACTTCAAAAACCCATCTAATTCTTTGCGATAATTTCTCCAATGCTCAGTTGCTCCAGGCAATGAAAACAATTTATGTTTACATTTGATTTTAACCTAGGGATCCCCACCCCAACCTCTCTTCCTGCTCCTGTCTAGATGGTTTTCCCTACAGGTCCACTACTCTGTGGCTTCTGTGAGTGATCCCTCAGCCATCCTCCTCATTCCAGGATTTTTTGGCCTCCTTTCTCTTCCTGTTACTTTTCCAGAATTCCTGTTACTTGGATGTGGTGCCCATATAGATTGATCTTCAGAATTGTCTTTAACAGCTTGTTCCCTGATCTTTAATCTCTGTGTCGTTGTGTTCTACTTTCTGGGACATTTCCTCACCTTATCTTCAGGACACTCTATTTCTTCTTAATTTCAATTCTTATATTTTTAATTTCTATGACTTGTTTTTTAGAGGGATGTAAGCTTAATTATCTTTTCTCATAACTTCGTGGGGTTTTTTTTCTTACCATTAGTACAATTTCCTCTCACATCTGGTTGATTATTTTAACAATTTCATTTCTTTTATATTATCCTTGATCTAATGTCTCTGCTTGTTTCATTAGATTTGGTGTCTTCATATTGAAGATTTTCCTTAAGTATCTCAAGATTTTGACTCTCTGTTTATACTCGAGTGAAGACCATTGAACTTCTCCATAGAGGAGCTAAGGGAGTTGTTGATTCATTTCCTTTTCTGTGTAATGTTAGTGGTTACATTGGACTTTGCCTAATGTCTCTGGGGCAACCCTTTGCTTTAGAGGATATTCTAATTTCCTATCTCATGAAATACACATTCTTGAATGCTGTCCTGGGAACAATGCAGGGAGAGATCAGAATGGAGATTCTGATCAGTCAGCATTCCGGTTTTCATTTCAGCTCTGTGCCTCACCTTTGCTTTCAGCTATACCTGTGTCCCCAATTTTCAGAGAATGGTTTGTGTGTGCATGTGTGTGTGTGTAGGTCAATATGGGTGGATGGCAGCTTGCCTGAGCAGAGTGGAGAATGGGAACTGAAGGCCACGTATGCTGTCTATGGACTTTAACATGATTGCCTATTTGTAGTTAGAGAATTCAGCCTTCTGCAAACAGATTGGAACTGCCTTTGCTCTTATGAGTCAGTTGCAACTCTTGTAAATCATCTTTGCATGTTCCTAAGTTTTCTCCAATTTATATTCTACTGTTCTGTTGTTCTGGATGGCTAGTACATTTTTCCCCTAATTTGCTGGATTTTGGTGGTATTTTAGAAGGAAGAAAATATAAACACATACGTTCAATCCACTATGTTTATGGAGAAATATCCTTCAATATATCTGGTAGGGGAGAAACCAAGAAGACACATTCCAACAGACTAAAAATCTCTCTATCCTCAAGCCTGAGATGAGTTGAGAAAATTAGGTCTAATAATTACATATGGGAATATTATGTTCCAAACTGGTCAGTTCAAAATCTGTGACTTTGTATTCATCCCTGACTTAGATTCTCCTGTAATTTTGACTATGGACTGAATTGGCCTCACATTAAATTCAGGAAAAGTGAGGATATCTTGAGTACTAGCTGACTTAAGACAAGATAAAGAGAGCCTGGGTAGTTCAGTCAGCTCAGCATTGGACTTCGGCTCAGGTCATGATCTTGAGGTTCACAGGTTCAAAGCTCTGCATAGGTCACTCTGCCCCTCTCTCTGCCCCTCCCCCAAGTGCTCTCTCTCTCTCTCTCTCTCTGTAAAAAATGAGCATTTAAAACATGAATTTTACATAATTATATATAAAATTATGTGTTATTTTATTTTTATTATAATATATTATACAATATAGAAATAATATATAATTTATATAATTGCATATATAATTTTATATAATTATATATTCATATAGTTATAACCATATATAATTAATTATGTATTTTAGCATTTTATGTATACACATGTAAGAAATAGATTTTTATTTAATACAATGTTGTATCTATATATTGATAGTTGTTTTCAAAGTTGTAATTGAAGCATTTTGCTATCCAGATTTTAGAACCCAGATGAATCTCTGTAAGTTTCAAGAGTTTATAAATCTTAATTTTTAGAATTAATAAAATTCAGCTTTCATTCAGAATTTCCCAATTATATCAAATAATAAATCTAAATATATTGGTCAGAATCATAGGAATCATACCGTGTGGATCTGTCAGTGACGTAAGGAAGTCACCAGGCATATGTAGCAGATTTTTTACTGAAGTAAAATAGTATTTTATGCCCATTTTATAGCTAAGGTAACCGATACTCATGACAGTTTCTGTCATTACCAATGCAGCAACCTGTCTCCTGCTTCCCTAAACCAGTGCTCGTAAGTTTCCAGGAAAACGCTATTATCCACAGAAGTAGAAGTACTCCCACTGAAATGAGTACATGTTAGACAGGATTGTTAGAATCCCTTAGAACAAAAAAGTATAGACCACTGATTGCTCAGTGACTGAATCAGCCTTTGGACATCCCCTTCCCAGGTTGAAACTTCTTCCAGTTAATTACTCCTCCCATACATCTCTACACACTGCCTCCGAAGAGCCCAGCTGGCCAGAGAACTATTTTCCCTTTCCTTTCTGACATGTAACTCATGCACAGCCATAGTCAGTGTGTGATATTTCAATTGCTAGTTTTCAAAGATGTGGGCAAATATCAACTGGTTTGGAATTGAGATACCACGATTATTTCATCTTTGATTTAAAGCACACTTTAACCTCAGGTGCCGTGAGGCAAAAGGTTAATGCATCGACCAGCTGCTTGCATGTAGCTCCCTTGCCATAACGGTCTTGTTTTTTGCCCCAGCTCGGTACCTATTTCAATATACTTTACAGCTAGAAGGTAAATATGACATTCAGATTTTGTTCCCAAGAGCACTGAAAGCTACTGAGATAGTACTATCTCAAATAATAGATGTTAGGGATATACTCCTGTTTGAGGTTTATCTTTTAAAAATTCTTATTTTTTTTCCTTCTGTGATAAAATCAAAGAGTGTTGTTTTTGGTATAGCCAAGTAGATAGAAACGAATTATGTACCAATTATGTTTAAACCTCCCTTTTATAAAATTACTTAAATATTTTCATCCCTTGGAAAACTTTATTTTATAATAATAACAAGTGTGTATCTGGGGATGGTAAAGGAAAGTAAAAGAAATAAAAACAACCTCAGGAATGGAAACTATACACTTAGCCTTTCCATAATTTTAGCATATGATTGTGTAACGTGCTTTCACACATCCATTTAACATAATTACATACTGTTCGTCTTAATTGTCTTGTGCTTTCGTCCTCATACATTTTATTTATTGTATTTTTCTTATTCACATGCCTATTCTTAATATATTAGAAATATAAGCATTATACCCAGGAATATTCTCATACCTGGAAGCCAAAATAGGAAGAAAATACTAATTAACACAAGACCCGTGGAATTTCTGGTGAAATGGCATGAAACAAAAGCAAATAGTGTGACTTCATTTGCTAATTAACTAGTTAAATCCATACTCAAGGATTTACCAAAGTGTGTATTTTAACTGGCAGATGATAGTCTTGCCACAGTAACATCATTGTCCTCGTTCTTTCAGGTTGATGGGAAAACTAGGGGCTATATTTCCTTCCCAGGGTGTGGCAAACTGTGAAGCTTTAACTGATTAAAAAAACAAAAGCATCTCTTTTAAATCCTGGGATCTTGTCTTCAACAATTATGAGGCTAATATCACTCCACAGTGAGGCAAACTCAGAAGTGAAAAATAGGTGGTTTTTAACACTGTTCTTGCCTTCTGACTTTATATTTTGTCTGTTATTGATTGTTGCTCTTTATTGTTAGATTTAAAATTCCATATCTCCTTAGTTTTCCTTTTTTACTCTTTTAAAAATCAGCACATAGGTAGTAAATGATCCAAATCTTCTACATGTTTACTCATTCTTTTTCCTTTTAGTTTCAATATTGAGAGAACATTGAGAGCCCAGAACATCCTACAGTACATATGTTCCTTAAGCAGGATGCAGATTCATCCTTTAGTATTCTGAGACTGAGGCTAGCTACCTGCAACAATATTCACTGTGGTATGTAATACTTAAGTTATGAATTGCCCACTTCAGTTTCTGTAACTATTAAAAATATTGAGATGTCATCAAGCTATGTGCCAACAACAAAGGAAAAATAAAAGAACAATTCAGAAAAAAAAGAAAATTACTTTCATGTGGTATGAATTTTGATGACACAAATAGATGTAAATAAGGGATACAAATTGAGAGAGAGGGGTGGGGAAAACTACGGTTACATTACATGAAAATATTTATTCATTTAAGCATTTATGCACTCCCCACCTTGTTTCACGAATCATTGCAGATAGATATACTCAAATCTGTATATGAAAAACTTTATCCCAAAACAGGTTATTGTTTTATTTTTCCTTATCACTCCATAGGATCAGCTATGAATCAGCAGCCAATATGTTCAATATCAATGGCAGGATATGTTTCACAAATGTCCTAAATCTCACACCAAACACCATTACTGAACAGGAAATGAGTGCTTTGGTTGAGCAGGTCCAGAGGAAAATAGTATAAATTATACACTTGCACATCAATTAAGAGCAGTTAGAAGTTATTTGTGTAAATGACTTCCATACCACTAGGTTCTGAATGATGGGAGTTGTTTGGATTTATCAATGATTCTCAATCACCTGCCCCTTAATTACAGACTGCTCTCCAAACCTATAGTTAGGAGTATTAAAGTGAACATTCCTGTCATTTGAATCATTACATGGAGTTCTATGGGTCACCAGGTTAAAAGAGAATTCATTATGTAGACTTCAGGGACTAACGTCGGCGATCACTTTCTCCATTTACTACTGTTGTATTGAGGAAGTTAAAATATATATGCATAGCATTTTATGGAATGGCTGAAGTTAATTTAAAGTAAGTACTCCTAAAATGGGTGATGGGCATTGAGGAGGGCACTTGTTAAGATGAGCACTGGGTATTTTATGTAAGCGAGCACTGGGTATTTTATGTAAGGTATTTTATGAATCATGGGAATCTACCACCAAAACCAAGAGCACACTGTATACACTGTTTGTTAGCTAACTTGACAATAAATTATATTTAAAAAATAAAAAATAAATTAATTAAATAAAATAAGCACTCTTATATAATGGTAAAAAGTGAAACAAACCTGATTACTCCTTGCCTTTTCTGGATCACTTTACTGCATTATTACTGTAGTGTATAATCACTTGGGCATCACATCTGGAATAAAACTACCCTATTTATCATAATAACTTTTGAAAAATTTTATTAATCCAAGGACATAGCACATAAAATAGTTCTAACTTTTCAAGAGTTAGAAACATATAATGTATCACACTGCTGAGAAAAGCTTGCCCAGGATTTCCAGGACTTATCATGAGAGCTACAGCAAGAGAAAATATGTGATAGTGAGTTGATATAGGAATGTGAAATGATTTGAAAAACTTGTCTCAATTTGTAGGAAAATCCAGCTACTGTGTAGAATGCAAACCAAAACATCCTCACCTTCTTCTCCATCCTGTACTTATCCCCACCCAACAGACATTGAAAACTGTGGATCTTGCTTTTGAAAAATATTGAAAATTAGCCAAAGCGTGACTATATTGTTACGGGATAAATGTGCACGTATTTGTCTGCACACACACACACACATCTATAAATACTTGCAACTTGATTATGTAGCATCTTTAAGTTAATAATATTTTTCATTCTTATGATTCTGTCTCTTATGCTAATGAAATCAGTGTGTGCTATAAATAAACCACTCATCAACAAAATTTAAAAGCAGAGTGAATAAACGAATCCAGTCTCGTGTCTTTTTCTGTCTTGCCACTACCACAAATGCTTTAGATTTCCATTCACAAACACAAGAAGATTAAAATCACAGTCTGTCATACATATATTTTATAAAATTACCAAAATTGATTCTATTTAATGGTTATGTAATTCTATGACTATACTGTGTGATAATCATTGCTTCAAAATATGTTTCCAATTACCAATAAGTCTTATAGAACGTGTGTTCCCAAGGACATACCAGGAGCATGATACAGGACAGTACTGAGACAGAAAATTTCATAAGAACTAAATAAAACTCTATGTAGAAAAGCATATTTTTCCCCTGGTAGGAGGAGAAAAACAAGATAACATTGCCACTGTATTCAGCAGTAAGCTCGTTTCAAGGAAATCTTTTAGGAGATTATTATATCTTAATTTCAAATTCTGTTTCTGAAAAAATTTAGAACCACTAACTGCAAAGGGTGGCTAACTGACTCCTAAAGTTTTCTTGAATTCCTTTCTTCATGGCTTATTTGGAAAAAAGGGAAACTCAGCTAAGATCTAGGCTTTCTAAAAACCATGCCAATCAAAACAACTATTTGAGTAAAATATACCATTAGGAAGGACAAAGTAGAAAAATGGAAGTTCCTGGATATTTTGTAAAGTTTTTTTCTCACATTTTAACAAGGCTTCGGATGAAAATCAGTATGTCTGTAAAAATGTTGAAAATAAGAGAGAATACATCATGAAACCTTAATAAATATTATATATTATATATTTTTTTCTCTTCAAGATTGAAAATCTCCTAGATTTCCTCCATTAAGTATTTTCACCTACCTGACATATTTACAAGATAATTATATCCAGCAACAGTATATTTTTGAGCATAGGGGAAAATTCTTATTGGAAATTTTGATGATAGAAAAGTGAACAGTTTTCAAAAAGATTATCTCTTGGGTATTCCCAATTCTTAGTGAACTAGCTTCTTGAACTTCTCTTACAATCACGTGTTTTTAAGTTATAAGCATTCTGAACCATACATCCAAATATATATCAGAATGCAATAATATACATGTTAAATAAATTGCACTTTCACAATTTATTATTTCTTTTTTTAAGAGATGTATCTGTGATAAGTACAGTTAGTATCTATTAATATCTCATTCATAGATTCATAGATTCTTAGGTCCAGCTTCAAACTTTTTGAAATTTTCTTCAGATATAAAAGATCCTTAGATATGGTCCAAACTTTAAGCCTAAATAGGTTTACCATATTGTAATTAAGTACTGGTTTTCTCAAACATGCATATTTTATGTATAGAAAGCCACAAACGTTTTTTATGAATTCTGAATATGGTTACAATGTAGAATTACAAATTTAGTACTCAGAAAAAGTATATACAATATTTTGATGTTAAGTTAGATCTATAATCAAAGAAAAATAAACTTTACATTTTCTGTTCTATAAGTATTTCAACTTAAAACCATACATGTTTTTCTATTTAAATAAACTCTTACAGAAAATATTGCTTGATTTCAAACTAAAATATAAATTTTTATGAGTAAGAAACTATCCATTTCAAATTAGCTACTGAACTATAAAGTTATATTCAGGAAAATATGAGCAAGAATATTTCTACCTCTTTTGGTTATAGCTAAATATTTTCTCAAAATGCCTCTCAGTCTTGAGTTAAAATTTTATGCCAAGTGAGTGCATAATTTTTAAATTCATATTTAGTTCTTAAAATTAAACACAGTGGGAATCTTTGGGAAGAGGTGTTTAATATTTTGAAAGCACATTTTTTAAACAAAACAGAATAAAAGGTATATTCTCTAAAAGTTTTTTACGATTGTAATAATTCTATTCAATTGGGGGTTGGAATTCTACTCTGACTCTACATTGACTCCACCCATCTGTAAAATGTTGCATCCAATTTCTAAACCATAACTCTAATCTTATTTTTTATTGTTTATCTTGGCACTCCACTACTCCACTCAACATCCATTCCTTCTTCTGCCATCATAAATACTTATAGACGTTTTTCCCCCCTATAATGGAGATCAAAATAATAGGATTCAATTTAATGTCCTATGGCATTAAGATATTTTAAATATTTATTGTGGAAAATAACACTGTATAACCTCTCTTGAATTAGAAAAATTGGATCCAGCATAGAGTGTGGTATTAAGAGACAGAGAGAGAGAGAGCCTGAGACATATCGATATGATAATAAGTATTAACTATAGTCTGTGGCATCCTGATTTATCTGGAGTCTTGCAAGTATGTCTCTCTGGTTGCCAAGGAGAGTTTAGGTGAAAACAAAGACAGCTTGAGCCCACAATCCATTTTAAGGATTATAGGACTTATTTGTACATTTAATAAAGGAGAGAAGTATTAGGCATGTATGAACACATAAAAATTGATTAAACTATCTTCAATCACTAGTTTAAGCAAAAAAAAAAAGTAGAGGAAAATGAAGAACTTTACATAGATTGTGCTAAGAAACTGTGACTTCAATGTTGAACTATAAATATTTTGGTTTTGTCTCTGTTGTAAGTTAATAGAACTAAACCAAAAAGCAAAATCTCTTTCATAATCACATACACAAAACCTGCCAGTGGAGAAATAGGTTTTAGAGAGACTTAAAATTAGAGAAATGACCTCAAAGTTTTTTTAATTCCAGGATTTCAAAATGTCTCCAAATGATCAACATAAAAATAGGACAAAATTAAGAAAGCCTATTTCTTTACAGTATAGTTCATTAATGTTATTCGTATTTGTTCTATCTCAGTTAATATGCATTGTTGAAAAAACTAAGAGGGAAAACATGCCTCTTATTCTCAGAAATTTAATATATATTTGGGTAAGAAATTCATGTACCTATAAAGAAACTTAAGATTCAATTAAAAGAAATACAAATATGTAGAAATTAGCTTTACCCTATGTAGTGAAGAAGAAATTTATAAATTATCTAAGATTTCTATATTACTTTGAGCCTGACTTCTCAGTAGGTATGCCTTTAAAATACCTGTATAAATTTAATCTATCTAAGTTGAATAACATTTTAAAAGCACAAGATAGGATTAGCATTTAAAAATCCTCCATTCGGGGCGCCTGGATGGCTCAGTCAGTTAAGCGCCCAACTTCAGCTCAGGTCATTGTCTCATGGTTTATGGGTTCGAGCCCCACTTTAGGCTCTGTGCTGATAACTCAGAGCCTGGAGCCTGCTTCAGATTCTGTGTCTCCCTCTCCCTCTGCCCCTTCCCCACTCATTCTCTGTCTCTGTCTCTCAAAAAACATAAAGACGTTAAAAAAAATTAAAGATACTCAGTTCATTCTTTCTAAAATGTGAAAATTCCTTTACAAAGAAAATAATTATCCTGAATTATATGATTCTTAAATGTGGATTTTTAATCAGTTTATTAACATGTATTTAATTAAAAGTAAAGAGCTTATATCTTTAATCTAGATGTGCTTGAAAATAAAACAGTTCTATCACAATTTTAAAGTGTGATTATATTTTTTCATTTGATCTATAAAGAATATGTAATAAATTGTTGAAAAGGATATCGTCAATTCAATAACATGACTTTGACTTTGAATGCTCCAAAGGCCTTATAATAATGTATTCTTTAATTTGTATCTTTAGTTTTCTCACAAAACATAGGCCAAGCAGTTTTCATTTGGAAATATAATTATCATCATTACATGCTCATAAATAATCATAAATAATAATTATAATATTTATTATGATATGTAATTGTTGTGGATTGCGGATTATTGTACTTGCAATTGTTCTAATGGCTACTCTGGGTTATTGGCTATAAAATTGATTACATTTCAATTTACCAACAATATAAAGTTTTTGTCACAAAGATAAGTGGAAACATGATGCCTAATAGATTAACTCTAGAATATCTGTTTTTACTGTTAGCAAGTTCAGACCAAGTGAAAGGAGCATATAATACTTCATTTTTTTATCTAGATAATGCCATCTCTCTTACATATGTTCCAACTGGTTTCCTGAATTGATTTGGTAATTATATCCATAGTTCTCCATCCTCTACTACTAACATGTATTGGTACACACGGGTCAAAACCCAAACCTTGACTTCCCAGGGGAAGGATGTGACTTAGTTCTGTAAGTCTAGTTTGGGGGTAGGAGAGTGAGAAATAATCTAAAACAGCAAATCTCAAAATTGAATATGCATATTAATTATCTGAAGAATTTTCAGAAATATAAATTCTGATTAGTTAGCTCTAACATGAGACTGGATATTTGGCACTCTTAATAACCTCACAAGAACGCAAATGCTAAATACTTCATTGACTGTGCTGTACACATAATCATTTTATTTTATAAATGAGAAAAACTGAGAAAATTAAGTCCTGGACTGGCTGTTTCAGAGGTGGGCTTGGTACTTAGCTGAATGGAAGGCCAACATAACCAAAAACTTATGCCCTGTGGTTATTCTTTCTGGAAGATCTTAAAGAACAGTAATCATGTGCTGAACATAATTTTATCAGCCATAGCACCTACCCCTTATCTATAGTGAGGTTTATCGAACAAATATTCCCTGAAGAAATTAGAAATCAGAAACTTTGCCTTTGTTTCATCTCACTAAGAAACTACAATCCAACTTCAATCCCTGCCCAAACAGCTTCTCTTCCAATGTTCTTCATATCAGTAACAACACCTTATCCACACAGCTGCATGTGACAGAAACTTGGAAGTCATCCATGACATGACCTTGTCCCCAGATATTGAATATGTGGAAAATACTTATTGATTCCAGAAGAAAGAGGTATCTTAAATTTGTTCACATCTGTCCATTGTCACAGCCACCCTTACAATCCAAGTCTTGACCCTCTCTCTACTAAACAATCAAAGCCTTCCTCATTGTTTCTCACACTATCAAAGTTTCCTACATATTTCCCTAAAACTTAAAACACCCAACTTTTGCTCAGTTCTGTTTTTGATTCCTCCCCATCAATCTTCCTCATAGCATCTAAATACATTTTCTTAAAATACTAATTAGATCTTGTTAAAACCCTTGCCTAAAGCTTTCCAAAAGTGTTCCATTGGACCTATGCTAGTCCAAAACACTAACGGGGCCTAGAATCCTGTCAATCATCTAGCATCTGCATACCTCTTAAGCCTCCTGCTGTGTTACTCTCCCCTAACTCAACATGCTGACTGAGGCCTATTTTGGAACTTCATGACTCATGCCCTTCCCTCTCTCTGGAAAACACATTCGCCTATTTTTCACAATGCAACTGGTACTTGTGCTTCAGTTTAAATGTTACGTGCTCACAAAGGCCTCCTCTGTTATCCCTTCCTGCAGAGGTCATCTGTTATCATAATCCCACATGCTTTTTAACACTCACTATAGGCACTGTATTGTTTACGTATTTGTGTGATTATTTGCTTAATTTCTGTACCTCCTACTAAACTTCAGTATCCCTAGGGACAAGAAATGCATTTTGGCCATCTTTATTCTCAGCCTTCTATTCTAGCTCATGAAAAATGAACAATAAATATACTAAGCAAGTGATATGACCTGTTCAAGTCAGGCAGGTAAGAGCTGTGCAGAATGTTTGGAGGAGAAGGTCTTCCACACTCTAATTTTTTAGTGATTATGTGAATGGTCAATTAGAAGATGGGGAAAGTCAAAGGTGAAGAGGAAGGAAAGAAATTGCTTTATTACCTCAATATCCATATTCAGACACACACAGACTCACACATCACCACCACGACCAACAGCAATAACCTTCACTGTAGCCATAACTCCGGGTGATTTAAAGAAAATCATCTAACTTTCTGGGATTCATTTTCCTCATCCATCAAATAAGAATTGCATCAAATCATACTCTAACATTTGAAGATTTCTAAGTCTATAGGCTGACCAAGTACATGGGTCTTTTCCATTCAACATTCATTTTACTTCTATGACAGATTTTTGTCTTAATTCTTAAAACATTTCCACTCTTCAGAACCAAACTTTCAAGTGGAAATAATTATCAAGTACCCTAGCCACCAGCAGCAAACATTTTGTGAATTCCTTAAGTGACATCAGAGATCAGAAAGTGTTGTACACAAGCATAGGCCTGGGGATAAAGGTCCTTCTCTAACTTATTTGCTACTTGGCAGTTTGAGCTATGCCTTTCTTCTTGGAACTCTCTCCTCCCTTGGCCACCATGTCTCTGCTGGTTCTACTTATGCAACCACTACTTCTTGCAATTATTTTATGCCAATTAATAAAGGTACAATGTTGCTTTTAGAAATCATGGTAGTATATCAAATGCATTATAGTCATACATAGTTATTAACAAATTAGCTTATTAACTACCAGATTAAGTTCTGATTAGCAGGAAAAGATTGGGCTCATTCTTAAATGTAGATTGGTCATCTGAAATTTTTGTGTAAATGTTGCATCACCTAATTTGAGTCCTTAAATAATGTATTGCTTTTTATATATGTGTGAAAAGTGAACAGTCACATATACTATGTCCTTGCCTAGAGACCTGGTATCTATACACACCTGATTATGCCATCGTTAGGCCTTTAAGTCAAATTTAGAGAGGAGGGAAATGTCACCAAATTTAAACCTGAGAAAGGCAAGAGGTGGAATTTAAATACAATCAAGAGTGGTCTAGTGAGGGAACAAATACTGTAAACAGCATCAACTTCTCAGTTTCATTTTTGTCAATCTCTCAGAAGACCTGGAGTATCTTAAAAGAAATGTGTCCTTGTCTGAATATGTGTCTGAAGGATTCCAAGGTCTTGAGATTATGGCATCTTAATAGCTCCTTTTCAAGGTCAGTTAAAATTATCCAGTTAATCTCCTTGCAATATGTCTCATGAAATCAGCTAGTGGGTGACATTTTCACTGTCCTGTGCTCACAATTAGTGGCTGTGTGACTCTATTTTCTGAATACATGTTAATAGAACATGGCATCTTCCTTGTCTATTGAAATTTTTGTGACTAACAGATCAGTTTTCTTTAAAAACACTCACCGTATGACTGGAATTTTGGAGCTTAGGTAGCTGGCTACATACTCTAAAATTATACTATCAAGGGGCACCTGGGTGGCTCAGTTGGTTAAGCATCCGACTTTGGCTTAGGTCATGATCTCACGGTTTGTGGGTTCGAGCCCCGCATTGGGCTCTGTGCTGACAGCCAGCTCAGAGCCTGGAGCCTGTTTTGGATTCTGTGTGTCCCTCTCTCTCTGACCCTCCTCTGCTCATGCTGTCTCTCTCTCTGTCAGAAATAAATAAAACATTTAAAAAGTTTAAAAATAAATAAAAAATAAAATTAGACTACCAAGGTTCATATTTTAGATTTATTTCTTATTGATCATATAAACTTGGGTAAGTTTCTTAACCTTTCTGAGTATCTACATAGGGTTACTGTAATAAGTTTTTTATTATTTATTCTCAAGTTGCTAACATACAGTGTAGTCTTGGCTTCAGGAATAGATTCCCATGATTCATCACTTACATACAACACCCAGTGCTCATCCCAACAAGTGCCCTCCTCAATGCCTCAATGGCATTTTTCCCTGTCCCTCAAATCCCCACCCACATCAGCCATCAGTTTGTTCTCTGTATTTAAAAGTCTCTTAAGATTTGCCTCTTTCTCTATTTTTATCTTATTTTTCCTTCCCTTTTAGTCATCTGTTAAGTTTGTCAAATTCTGCATATGAGTGAAATCATATAACATCTTTCTCTGATTGACTTATTTGCTTAACATAATGCCCTCCAGTTCCATCTAAATTGTTGCAGATGGCCAGATTTCATTCTTTTCATCACCAAGTAGTATTCCATTGTATATATAAACCACCTCTTCTTTATCATTCATCAGTTGATGGACATTTGGGCTTTCCTATAATTTGGCTATTGGTGATAGTGCTGTTATAAACACTGGGGTGCATGTGTCCCTTCAAATCAGCACTCCTGTATCCTTTGGATAAATTCCTAGTACTGTAACTGCTGGGTTATAGGATAATTTTATTTTTGATTTGTTTGAGGAACCTGCACACTGTTTTCCAGAGTGGCCGCACCAGTTTGCAAATAGTGCAAGAGGGTTCCCCTTTCTCCATATCCTCACCAACATCTGTTGCTAATTTTAGCCACGCTGACCAGTGTGAGGTGGTATCTCAATGTGGTTTTGATTTGTATTTCCCTGATGATGAGTGATGTTGAGCATCTTTTCATGTGCCATTGAAGAAGACACAAAGAAATGGAAAAACATTCCATGCTCATGGATTGGAAGAAGAAATATTGTTAAAATACTAATACTACCCAAAGCAATCTATATAGTCAATGCAATCCCAATCAAAATAGCACCAGTATTCTTCACAGAGCTAGAACAAACAAACCTAAAGTGGAGCCACAAAAGACACCAAATAGCCAAAATAATGTTGAAAAAGAAAACCAAAGCTGGAAGCATCACAATGCTGGAGTTCAGCCTGTATTACAAAGCTGTAGTCATCGAGACAGTATGGGACTGGAACAAAACAGACACATAGACCAATGGAGTAAAACAGAGAATCCAGAATTGGACCCACAAATGTATGGCCAACTAATCTTTGACAAAGCAGGAAGACGTATCGAAAGGAAAAAAGACAGCCTCTTTAACAAATGGTGCTGGACTGTAAATGGAACAGGACAGCAACACACAGAACAATGAAACTGAACCACTTTCTTACACTATACCTCAAATAAACTCAAAATGGATAAAAGATCTAATGTGAGAGACAGGAAACCATAAAAATCCTTCAGGAGAAAACAGGCAGCAACCTCTCTGACCTCGGCTACAGCAACTTCTAACTTAACATATCTCTAAAGGCAAGGGAAATAAAAGCAAAAATGAATGATTAGGACCTTGTCAAGATGAAAAGCTTCTGCACAGCAAAGGAAATAATCAACAAAGCTAAAAGGCACCTGATGGAATGGGAGAAGATATTTGCTAATCACATATAGAATAAAGGATTAGTATCAAAAATCTATAAAGAATTTATTAAACTCAACACCCCAAAAACAAATAATCCAGTGAAGAAAGGGGTAGAAGACATGAACAGACACTTTTCCAAAGAAGACATCCAGATACTGTTAATAATTTAAAAACTGAATACAAACAAACCACATCAGTTGAAAATATGGTAAGTGTGTTCAATAAAAGTTAAAAATATTTATATACTGTATATTATATACAGTATCTCTTACAATTTTCAGAAACTTTAGTAAAATGTTCTATAGCGTGACCTCACACTCTATAATTTTAGAAGTTCACATGTGTCAAGATTGAAATTAGGTGTCTAATGTTTATAAGACTGAACGAATCATCTTAAAAATTTCACAAGAAATATGTCCCAGATGGTTGCAAACAACATTTCCCTTTGAACAAATGAAATATTTTGTCTTTTTTCCTAGATATCCAGAATAATGGATGTAGATCCAAAGTGATGTGGCATTATTTTTCAAGTTACAACCTGGGTTCAAAATCTGCTTACCCTCTTCAGAGTAGGGGAGAAGAGAAGCACACAAAATAAAAATGATATTTGAGAGGAATCTAATAATGCAGAAATGAGGAACACTTAGGGCAAGACAGACATCAATAACTTAATATTACCTTAAATTTTAACTATTTTCAACATATCCATAAACCCTAAATCAGGTTTGGTCTGTTACATCTTTATTTGAGCTTGAAATTAATTGAAAAATTTTTTTAAAAAGTATTAGCACTTAAGACATCAAGAATAAGAAGTAAGTACGGGGTACATAGGTGGCTCAGTCAGTTGAGCGTCCAACTTTGGCTCAGGTCATGATCTCATGGTTTGTGGGTTCGAGCCCTGCGTCGGGCTCTGTGCTCACAGCTCAGAGCCTGGAGCCTGGAGCCTGCTTCTGATTCTGTGTCTCCCTCTCTCTCTGACCCTCCCCTGCTCACACTGTCTCTCTCTCTCTCTCAAAAATAAATTTAAAAAAAACATTAAAAAGTTGTAAGAAAAGAATAAGAAGTAAATCCTTATAGAAAAGCATTAGGGCTATTAATAATTTTATTATTCTTATAGTGGAAAACCTAATTAATTGCTGTCCTGTGTTACTGGTTGTGCTTTTTCTGCAGAATGAGCCCTTTTTAGCTGATATTTCAAACGGGCACACTGAGAGATTTCTTCAACTAAATAACTAGTTCACCAGCATTGGCACTTAGCACTTTAGAAACATCTCCTTTTTAGGATTTCTTTCACTTATTAGGTCCTTTCACTATTTATTTTTGGTAATAGAAGTTAGAAAATACCATCATATTGAATTAGGAATAAATTTTGGCTATTTCTTCCTATCACATTATAAGGCTAGATATATCATATCTTTTTGATTCATGCTGCAGGAATCCAAGAGGATTTTGTCATTTAAGAAAACTCCAAGCAACTTCAAAATAAAAGCAATTATCTTTACAAATGTAGGGTACTTGAATCACAAGCTAAAGCTCTTTTTCTTAGTACTTGAGAGGTAAATATTCTATAATTCCATAACACATATTTTATATCCAAAGAAGCAAGGTATAATAACAATAATAACAGCAAATAATTTGTTGAACATTCACTGTATAATATTCATATAACGCTCATGTCAACACCACAAGGGAATACAACTATCCCCATTTTACACTGACAGGTAATTAGCCCAATGTGCCAGCTAGTGAGTGAAGGAGCAAGATAAACCCAGATTGTAACACCCTTAAGCATTAGGAGTTCATTTACGCCGTGTCAGGAGCAATTATTGCATATGTGATAGTACACTCTAATCTACAGCCTCATGATTGGTTGGTTACACACTCCACTGGGGCTGGAGGTGAAAAAGAAGCCCCAAAGTAGAATCAGTCTAAGGTGGGCTTGTATATGTGAGTAATATCTCCTGGGTCTTCATGGTTTTCTACTTTACTCCCTTTATTCATTTTTGTATAATTTCCCCTTTTAATACTACCCTGTGACTCATTCAGTTAAAGAACTCATACTGCCTCCCTCTTGAAAATGGACCAGGACACATTTCTCTCTCTCTCTCATTCTCTACCACTGTTGTTTGTATTGAATTTGGAAGTTTAGCTAAACTCTGCTTCAGAATTTAGATTAGTTTTCTTTCTTTCACTTGTTGCTTTTTCTCCCGTGTCCTTCTTGAACCCAATCAAAACTAATGGCATTAATCTCTTTAATGCCAAAATTAGAGGGTTGGGGAAATGTGACAAGCTGGCATTTTGCCTAGAAATTGAGCAAAAGTGACAAGAGTGATCTTATAACTCACAGGTGGTCTAGTAAACTTTGCCTGGAAATTACACAGACGTTGGTATCAAAACCCAGTCAGAAGAGACTTTTGTCTGATTTTCTCTACACACACATCCCCTAAAGATCATTTTAGAAGTGGTTAAACAAGGCAGAATGTGAGTCAAGGTCTCATGGGTAGTCTTGGGCTATTCACTGTCTGCCTCTCCTTTTCACTACGTAGTCACCATAAATGGCAATTATGCCTACATAAAATAGTTTCTTGGAATAGCTTAATGTATGATTCCATTTTGATATTTTCTGACCATAGCTATAGATTGTATGAGCAGAGTACCACAATTTGTTTTATTGCTTTTAAATGTTTCAAGACTCAAATATGGATTCTATTCTCAATTACTCTATGTCTGTTTATGCCACAATTATTTTCAAGTTTTTGTTTTTGTTTTTCCCTCTAGAATGCATGGTCTGCAAAGACAACTTTTATGTTCAATCACACTCTGATAGGAAGGTCCTGGGTGTTTGAAAATGTATATTATTTTCATTAAGTTTATAATTTTAACAGTAAAGCAAAATATATATGTATTATTTAAAATTTTAAATAGTCCAACGACTAGCTATCAACACAAAAAATGTTTGTATTAGTACACAATGAGCAATCAAATGCATGCTAAGAACCTAGAGTCTGCCAGAGAACACATTGCCATGGAAATTTATAGATGAGACTTGGCCTTGGCTTGGGATGAACAGGAAGATTTAATGACAGTCACCGAGAAATAAAAGACATGCTAATTAGGAACATAGGCATAATCATGCATTGTCAATTCTAGAATACTTAAAGTCAAGTGTTTGTAATTTGGTTTACTTTGTAAACATTCCAGTTCCAACATGCCTCAGGACCTTTGCAATTATTCTGACAGCAATTCTCTTACTTGAGATTTTCCCAGGTTGATTCTTTCTCAGTCTTCCTGCCTCAGCTTATCATTTTATTCCTTCCGCCTGTCACTCTCTATCACCCATGAATATATTTTAATGGCATATATGAACATCTAAAATGCACATTTATTTTCTTTTGCCTTCCACTCCTACTAGGAGCTTTTAGTTCTTACTATATCCTTAGGGACTAGATCAAGTAGTAAATACAGATGATCTCTGACTTACAATTGTTTGACTTATGATTTTCTGTCTTCACAATTGTGTAGAAACAATATGCATTCAGTAGAAACCATACTTCAAATTTTGAAATTCCATCTTTTCCCAGGGCAGTGATATATGTCTTAATACTCTCCCATGATGCTGGAATGGCAGCGAGCCACAGCTCCCAGACAACTACACAATCACAAGGGTAAACAATTGATACACTGGCAACCGTTTTGCACCCATACAACCATTCTGCTTTTCCCTTTCAGTAGAATATTTAATAAATTACATAAGATATTCAACATTTTCTTACAAAACAAGTTTGTGTTAGATGATCTTGCCCAACTGCAGGCTAATGAAAGTGTTCTGAGCACGTTTAAGATAGATAAGGCTAAGCTATGACATTCTACCGGTTAGGTATATTAAATGCAGTTTGACTTAAAATATTTTCAATTTATGATGGGTGTATGAGCTCCCAACCCCAGTGTCAATTGAGGAAAACATGTACTCAGCACTTATGAGATGAACAAATGAGTCACAATGACTATTACATCACATCCCATGTTGGGAAGGAAGAAGTGTTCAAACGGGAGGGGAGGGGAGCAACACTTGCAGAACTAGCAAAGTATTTGACTCACCAGAAGTTCATAGACTGTCAATTTAACTGATACTCAGTAAATGTTTCCTGAACCCAGCTGAATTAAAGGCATTTCAGATGATTCTGAATAGAACAGAGAACTCTACTACAGGGATAATGCAGAAAAACAGAAGCTGGAATCAAACTCAAAGTAATCTTATATGTTAAGCAAAGAAGGTTGTGATAAACCAACGATAATCAGGAATAACAAAAGGTTTTGGGTCTAAAAGTAATTTTAAGAATGAAAGAATGTTGGACATTTGAGTCCTGCGGTATGGTCCAGCTTGAAGAGAAAAAGAGCCCAGGGCAATAAGGGACCTATTGCAATAAACCAGACATATCATGATAGATTCCTGCTTAGAATGGTATGAGGGGGTCAGTGCCTACAAAAGAGCTGGCAGGACTTTTTACCTTGTTCACTGTGGGAAACAGAGAAGACTAAGAAGTGGTGCAGGGATTGAGCTCAGATAATCGGGAAACTGAATTTGCAGAAATACAGAAAATCAAATAAGGTTTTGAGGGAAAACTCAATGATATGAGGGCAGAAATTACTATTAGGCAAGAAGAGATTCATAACTGAAAATATGAACTCTGAGCTTATAGTGGGAGACATAGAATACCCTTTTCCAAAGTATCTTCCATGGGCTGTTATAAGGTATTGAATGAGATAGAAAAAGAAAAGGAAAAGTAGTCATGGCCAAATAAGTATAAATTTGAGAAGCATTGGATCAAAATAATCCTTTGCTGCAGAACATCTGAGTCTTTAATATTCTATGTGCCTTACAGATCTTAATACAGTGGTTTTCTATTTATAAAGCTCTCCAAATTTGTTCAAGCACCATTTGTTTATTATGAAACATCTACCAGGATTTCTAATCCATAGGAAAATAAAAGTGAAGAAGACATAGATCATTGTTTAGTTTGCTAGGTAGGGCTGCCATAACAAAATACCCCAGATAGGGTGGCTTAAACAGAAATTTACTTTCTTACAGTTCTTAAGACCAGAAGTTCATGATCAATGTGTCAGCATATTCGGTGTCTTCTGATGTCTCTTTCTTTGGCTTGCTAATAAGGATGCAGATGGGCCTTGTAGAGAGCTGCCTTCACTTTGTGCCCTCATGTGGTCTCTTCTCTGTACATGTACATCCCCTGTGTTATTTTGTGGGTCCACATTTCTTCTTTTTTATGGGTACCAGATTGGATTAGGGCTATCCTAAAGACCACATGTAACTTCATCACCTCTTTGAAAGCCCTATCTCCAAACACAGTCACATTCTGAGGTATTGGTGCTTAGGATTTCAATATATAAATTTTAGAGGACGCAAAGTAGCACATAACAATCATCAATACAATGAGTATGGGTGGAAGTCTCCAAAAAAAGAAATTAAAGCCAAAAGAAACTGGGTCCACAGACTGACATGGGGAAGACTCACAATAAAAATAAAGCACAAGGAGCCATGAAAGAGCTAAAGAAGAAAGGACAGAAAGGTAGAAGGACTGCAGGATATTAAAGCATCAGAGTGATTGGGGGCTCCTTGGTGGCTCAGTCCAGTGAGCACCTGACTTCAGCTCAGGTCATGATGTCACAGTCGGTGGGTTTGAGCCCCACATTGAGCTTTGGATTGACAATGAAGAACCTGATTCAGGTTATCTGTCTCCCCCTCTCTCTGCTCCTCCTCTTCTCCCACTCTCTCTCTCTCTCAAAAATAAATAAACGTTGAGGGGCACCTGGGTGGTTCAGTCGGTTAAGCGTCCAACTTCGGCTCAGGTCATGATCCCACAGTTGGTGGGTTCAAGCCCCGCCTCAGGCTCTGTGCTGACTCCCAGCTCAGAGCCTGGAACCTGTTTCAGATTCTGTATCTCCCTCTCTCTCTGACCCTCCCTTGCTCACACTGTCTCTCTCTCTCTCCTAGAAGTAAATAAAACATTAAAAAATTTTTAAAAAGAGATTAAGAATTGATAATATATTTAATTGTAAGAAACTAAATGCCATGTTTGAGAAATCTAACATTAAAAGAAAGAGCCTGTAGGATGGAGTTATTACTTGTAGATTGAATCATATAAAAATGTCATTTTTGTAGGTTAAAAGACTGTTAGGTATCAGTAATTCCACATAATCCAACCTAAAAAATGATTACTTCTAAGGAAAATCTGACATAAGTAAAACAAGAGTAAGAAATAATGGGAAAAGTGATACTGGAAAAGCTTGGAGTAAACAATTGAAAAGTTTGAGAAGAAACTGGGAAAATATTGGCCAAAAAATACTAAAAAAGGATCTTTTAGAAAGAAAATATTTTTTTTAACTAAGAAGCAAGTTTGAAAAATTGTGATGGACGAAGTATGAGTAAATGGGCTCAATTTTGAACTGCTAACAGGAAACTTAAAATGAAGCCTCAATGTTTACACATTTCATAAATGATAAATTTCTGCAAATGTTTTAGACTCTAATAATTATCTAATATTTTATCATTTTGAAAGGTGCTATTTAATTTTGTGGCATAGTAGAATATGACCTATAGGTTGAGAAGATTAGAGGTGTAAGGTTTCAAGTGTATCACTTTTTCTTATAAAGGCAGTGATGACATTATAATAGTACAAATACAAAGCATTGTTCAACATCCCACATAATGCAAAGCCCATGCAATTAGCCAATGAACTTTTCCCTAACTACTTGCACATCTCAGCAGGATTCCACAGTTCTTACAGTAGTTGTGAGCTCAACTAGTATACAGAAAAAAATCTGAAAAAATGCTGCTCCAATTGGTATAATAGAAAGATAAAACAAATAACTGGGTTATGATCTAAATTCTCTGCTCTCAGTCATTAAATAGATATAAAACTCTACTAACACAGCAAAAAAAAATCGTAGCTGCACAAAGTGAAAGTCATAGATTTTTACCATCTTCTCCACAATAGGGAGAGGGAACACTGATATTTATAATGCATTTTCACTGCTTTTTTTTTATCCAATCAGGCTGAGAAATACAAAGCATGGTCACAGGAATAAAAATAGTATGTCCTTGGGGCACCTGCATGGCTCAGTGAGTTGAGCATCTGACTTCAGCTCAGGTCATGATATCACATTTATGAGTTCTAGCACCATCTTGGGCGCTGCACTGATAACTCAGAGCTTGGAGCCTGCTTCAGATTCTGTGTCTCCCTCTCTCTCTGCCCCTCCCCCACTCACACTCTATCTCTGACTTTCTATCTCTCTTTCAAAATAACCATAATAAAAAATTTTAATTGTATGTACTTGAGCATAAATGTAATTGGGCAATTTTGGAAGGAGAATAATATTTTAAGTTAAAGTAAACAAAATATATTATTGGCTCTGATATAAAATGTATTATAAACTGTAATGATAAAAACTTTAAAAATTTTAAATGCAGCCAACTGCATATAACTGGCTATCCCTCCAGAACCTACCTCTATAGAGAATAGGACAGATTTTTCATATATTTGTTCTTCTCTGTCACTGGGTTTCCTTTCTTAGAAAATTTGAGAACTGACAACTGAAAAAAATAAAAGAGTTATTGCCTATGTAAACATTCAACTTACTGTCAAGGAGTGATATTGGCACTAAATGAAAGGCTGCTCTTCATGTACAAGAGAAGTATGTCATTTAAAAAGGTTGTTCATATGAATAGATTACTTTGGTTGCTTTATTTAACACAAACCTGGTATAACCAGACATGGATGGACATGGGTTTCATAGAATGAGTATAAGTATTTGCAAAAAGAACTTCTCAACAAGATACACAGTTAATAAAATCCAGTTTTCTTTAAAAAAAATTTTTTTTAATGTTTTATTTATTTCCGAGAGAGAGACAGTGTGAGCAGGGGAGGGTCAGAGAGAGAGAGGGAGTTACAGAATCTGAAGCAGCCTCCAGGCTCTGAGCTAGCTGTCAGCACAGAGCCCTACGGTGGGTCTCGAACCCATAAACCGTGAGATCATAACCTGAACCGAAGTTGGACGCTTAACTGACCGAGCCACCCAGGCGCCCCAATAAAATCCAGTTTTTGAGAAAAATTTAATTATAGTACTTGATTTTAAAATTTATAATTAGTTAAAGTGGGATCACCTGATTTATAATAAGGTAAAATGGCAGGCAGGATAGCTGTCTAGATAACTGAGTCCAGAGTTTATGTACTGGAACCAATAACTTAAACTTGTCAGTGAAAAAGAACAAATTTTTTAAATCTCCTCCCCCTTAGCAAATGTTTTGTCCTTTCACATTTCCATGGTGACTTTCCTCCAAGATATTAAGAGAATATCCTAATATTAATATTTTTCAAAAAGACCATGCAAGTATAAGGGTACCAGGAACCACCTCAGGTTTATAGACAGAGAAATTATATTGATAGATTAAAAAGTAATGTTAGATTCCTCTTTCCCAATTAAATTAAAGAAATATTTATTAGGTTTTATTCAAGTTTTCACCAACATGTTGGTTATCATAAATTAGAGATTGCATGCATATCCTAAAAAATAAATACATGCAGAAATTAGATATTGAACTATGTTCTTTTATGTATTTGCCTGATGAGTACATTTTGGCAAGAAAATATGTTAGAGACTTCTGATTAAATAGGAGATAGAATAGATGTGTCCAGCAGCAGATGCTCAACAAACTTATTTCCCTTTCTTCACAGGGACACAGCCAGACTACATTTCTAAGCCTCTCTTAAGTTTAGTCATAGCCATGTGTACAAATGTGACATGTAACTCTTCAGTCTGCAGTTATCTCCACCCTAGATGTAGGAAAGAACACAGAGTCCTTTTCCCTAATATGCAGAGGATCTAGTAGGCTGCCAAGGGCCTGGTGGGTGGTAGAGCATCCGACTGAAAGGGGCCTAGATTCCCAAATGACCACAGGGTGAAAGTCCCCCATTGCATTTGACCACCACCTGCATCAGACTGTGGTGAATTTACTTGTGTGAAAAGTGGGAATGAATTGAGTTTTAAGCTTATGAGATTGAAGTTTGTTTATTATTATTTTCAGACCACTCCACAGAACAAACTGTGTTTACCTGCCACTGCCTCCATAAAACATATTAAGGTAATAGTAAATGAAAAAGAAAAGACACAAACCAAAAGACAAAGAAAACAAGAGAGGTGATTATAGGCCGATAAATGTTCAATTCATTTTGAAGTTGGAAAGTGGAAAAAGGAGAGGGAGAGGTAACTTACGTGACAGAAGAGACACAACTGAAACTTAAATGGATGGGAATAATAAAGAGAAGTTGAGCCAATCTTCCCAGAACCCATAAAAGGCACAGTTCTTGCTGGCACTCAATAACATAAAAGGACAGGGTTAGTCTGGGATTCAAAAGACAGGGTTGGTTGGGGCGCCTGGGCGGCTCAGTCGGTTAAGCGTCCGACTTTCGCTTAGGTCATGATCTCACAGTCCGTGGGTTCGAGCCCCGCGTCGGGCTCTGTGCTGACTGCCAGCTCAGAGGCTGGAGCCTATTTCCAATTCTGTGTCTCCCTCTCTCTCTGACCCTCCTCTGCTCACGCTGTCTCTCTCTCTTCTAGAAATAAATAAAACATTAAAAAAAAAAATTTAAAAAAAGACAGGGTTGGTTGAAAGTCTTAAGAAGAGTTAGATCACAGATCTCTGTCTCCCACCGTTAATAATGCTTCCAAATCTAGTGAAAGTCCATAACTTCACTTGATTAAAAAAAAGAAAAAAAAAAAAAAAGGGAGACAGTGGAAGAGGGAAGTCAGGTGCCAGAATAAAAACAAGGATTAAATGAAATCTGTACACAAATAGTGATGCCTTCCAGACACTTTACTTCATGCTGCTCCCAACAATGATATCTAGGCATATACTTCTAATACAAGACAGTGGTAGATTCTTCATCAGAGAAACTAAATGAGAAAAGACCTACATA
This sequence comes from Hyaena hyaena, assembly GCF_003009895.1. Classification (NCBI taxonomy): domain Eukaryota; kingdom Metazoa; phylum Chordata; class Mammalia; order Carnivora; family Hyaenidae; genus Hyaena; species Hyaena hyaena. Next base: position 642,163 of record NW_024081078.1, on the reverse strand, counting down.
GATACTGATATTTGTCGTCTTTCTCTGAAAATGCTAGAAATTTCCTCTAGAATGCCTCTAGAATTGACTACTCCACTACTATTACCACCACCACACAAATGCATGAATTATTTCCATTATCTTTTTAGGTCACTTTCTTGAAGGTAAAGGATTACTAGGGCTTTGAGAAAATTCTTCAGAGTCAAACAGAGAGACTAAAACAAAAAAAGAAAATAATTTAGACAGAACAAAGATAACTCAGGGTAGCATACAAAACTTAATTATCATCATTATTAACACCATCCAATAAAAAAAGATGCTTAATCTATGATCCAGAAATAGAATACTATGAACAAAATTAATCAGATAACAAAAATGAGCTCCTACATATTAAAAATAGAGTTTTTTTTAATGATAAGGTAAATCTCAGAAAATCTAGGAAGTTAAACAAAATAACAAAAAGATGGGTAACTAAAGTGGAAACATACAAGAGTTTCATCAAGTTGAAAAAGCATTAGCATCTGTGGCACCTGGGTGGCTCAGATGGTTGAGTGTCCGACTTCACCTCAGGTCATGATCTGATGGTTAGTGGGTTCTCGCCCTACATATGACTCTGTGCTGACAGCCCAGAGCCTGGAGCCTGCTTCAGATTCTGTGTCTCCCTCTCTCTCTGCCCTTACTCACGCTCTTCTCTCACTCTCTCTCTCTCAAAAATAAATAAACAGTAAAAGAAAAAAAAAGAAAAAGCATTATACAACCAATATAAATTTCAGAATTAAAAAAAGAGAGGGCACCTCGGTAGATTAGTTGGTTAAGCGTCCGACTTCTGCCCAGGTCATGATCTCATGGTTCAGAAGTTCATACCCTGCATTGGGCTCTCTGCTGTCAGCACAGAGCCCACTTAGAATCCTCTGTTCCCTTCTCTCTCTGCCCCTACCCCACTTGTACATGTACATGCATTCTTTCAAAGATAAAAAAAAAAAAAGAAAATTGAAATGCAAAATTTACCAAAAAATGCCAAAACCAAAGAGAGATAAAACTGAAAATCACTGGTTTCCAGATTAGATATTCCCACCAAGTACTTCAAATTCCAAAGGGGATAACAATGATTTTTAAACCTAGAATTTTATACTGATTGTGTTGGTTAGGCGCATCAGTCCATCAGCTGAACCCAATCTAGTACCAGCTCTGTGAATGAGGAAACTCTGAATGATTCTAGCCCAGCCATTTGACTCTTCCCCAGACCCTTAAGCCTTTGCTTCTCAAGTCTGAGACATTGTGGAGCTAAGATAGGCCCTCCTCCCCATGCCTGCCTAAATTTCTGACCCACAGAATTAGTGGACATAATCAAATAGTTGTAACATTATACCATTAAAGTTTCGTGTCATGTGTTATACAGCAAATACATAACTAGAATATCAGCTAGAAAATCCTGACATTTTCAGACATGCAAAGATTCAGAATATGTATCTCCCAAACATAACTTCTTAGGAAACTACTATAGGGCATGCTTGAGCAACATGATGGGTCAAGCAACAAAGAGAAACATCAGATCCAGAAAACAGGGACTTCAGCCCTGGAAAGAGGGAAGTTAGCTCTCGGGATTATAAACTCTCCAGCAGAACTTCAGAGAAAACTATCAAGTTTAGCAAGAATACAGAGGGCTTTGGAAGGAGAGTCCCTTGGGGGGGGGGGGGCAAAATAGTGATTTTAAACAAAATTTGAGCACTTTGAGTAATTATTATTAAGTAGTATTTGACAGATTCATTGGAGCATTTGGAAACAAATGGTTGGTTAGCACATATCAAACTGAACTGAGCTCCTGTGTGGCTCAGCCAGTTAAGCATTTGATTCTTGATTTCGGCCTATATCGTTATCTCACAGTTGTGAGATCTAGCTCTGTGTCAAGCTCTGTGCTGAGCTTGGAACCTACTTGGGATTCTCTTTCTCCCTCTTTCTCTCTGTCCCTCTTCCCCTTCCCTACCTATGCACATACTCTCTCTCTTTCTCAAATAAAAAAATAAACAAGATAATGCTTAGCCTCAAGAGTAATAAAAATGTTAGAGAAAGGTGGAAAATATAAAAATGGCTAAGTCTTCCACTATAAAATGTAAAATAAACACTTATTGTCTAAAACTGATTTAATAATTAACAGATAATAACAATTACATAGACAATTAGATACAGGAGCAAGAAGCACACTTGAGAATTAAGACTATTTGGCGATGGGAGAAGAAGATAGGAGGCATGGAGCAAGACATTGTTTTATTTGTAATAAAATCTTCTAGTACTCTTTTTAGATCTTCTTGGGTAAGGATAATGATTACATCCCAAAGGTGTAGAATATACATAGAAATCCTCATCAAGACAAACGAGTATGGTAAATAGAGAGTTTTCCTGCCAAGCAGACATTATTTGCATTCACTTCCACTTATTGTATTAGGTAAATTATTTACTTAGCCTTCCTTAGCCTCAGTTTCCATGTGGGAAAAATGAGGATAAGTTCTTTATAATGTTGTTATCAGAAATTTAAAAAAAAAAAACAACACAAAATTTAACAGAGTAAATTTTAAAGATCTTACTGTCTTTATTGAATGATTCATGATCAAGCAATGTCTCATCTAGCAGATAAAAGGAAGCTCCAAGGAGCTATATAAAATGAAAGACTTTTATAGGTAGAAGGGAATAGAAACAAGGAAGCTCTACTAGGCAAACAGTAGGTTGATTGCAGCAAGGTTACTTCCCTGTGGGGAATGGCAGGAGTCAGTCAGATTACATCACTAGTACTGCCTAGGAAATTCCTGATGGACTGGTTTAAGATTCCATTTCCGAGAGAGGCCAAAACTATAATTAACTTCAGTGTCAGCTTAGTGACATGGAGCTTAGCATAAGTGACTCCATTTTGGGGCTGTTGTCTTATTTTTAATGAAAATAAATAATACAACAATTGTAAAATAACTAAAATAAATCAGAATTTTAATATATATGAGCTCACATCCTTCCTTTGGTGTTTGTTGTTATCTGAATAAATACACAAATATCTTGTAATCTTGAAGAATGCTCATCAAAATTAACTTAAATGTACAATATAAATACCTGAGATCCACAGGCTAAATTTAAAAGGTATGCAATTCAACAATCTAGTATTGCATTCATCCAGTGAAGGTGAAGGTCTAATAGTTTAGATTAGACCTTGACATTCACTAAATCTAGTGCATTGTATGGAACAGTGGGAAATGAAAGATACTACTTTTTGGTCTTAAAACTTCCACTGAACAAGAGGTCCAAATCACCTAATTTTCTCAGGATTCAGATGTTCTCTCCATATTGAATGAAAGAGGAAAGATGGTTCTGGTTACCTAGTTGGAGATGTAAAAATGAACTGTTATCTTTGTAACATACATTGGCTTCCTGGTAGAGACTGTTGCAACACAAAAATTTTTTTTTCTAATTTAATGGAAGACATTCTGTTGAATGCACTGTATACATAGAGCAACCCAACACTTCCTTCCCAGAAGAGACCTTTCACCCCTCCTTTTGCAAGCATTAATACTGTCTTGGATTAAATAAGCACTAGAGAAATGACTTTTTCTTCTCAGTCAAAAGCACTAGTTTTATCATAGACTGAAGTGCAAGTTATAATAGTTTGCTCCTCTCTATAAAACTATCCTTGGTAACTAATGTGCAACAACACAGCAATTAGATCCAAAGCACCCCTCAATTTAGACTATCAGTATTTCTTTAACTTTAAAGAGCACAGGAATCACCCGGGGGATCTTGTCACCAGCAGATTCTGGCTATGTCGGCCTGGGATGGGGCCTGAAAGTCTGAATACCTAACTAGCTTCCAGGAGGTGCCAATTTGGTTGGTCCTCAAACCACATTTTTGAGTAGCAAGGATTAAAAGACAGTGCCACCATGCGAATGTGCTGTGGGCCATGTAAATAGATATTGCTCATTGTGTTAAACATTAACCACCTTTCAATTTCTATGTTAAGAATTACAACCATGGAGCCCTGATTTGAAGAAAGTCCATGCTTCCTGGACTAAAGCAACAGGTGGAGAGTCAATTGCGATTGAAAATGCATCATCTGCTCTGGTTATTCAATGCCTTGCTGAGTTCAATCAGGATTTCTTCATCCTCCATTACCCTCATTAGTCCTGTTGGGTTAGTGCTCAATCTTGATCTGTATCTTAGTCAAGACAATTGTTGCTGATTAACTATAATTACTAGTAATGGTGCAGCTTTCTTTCAGAGACTAATGCCCTCAGCTCATCCATGCATTGTTCTGCCATAAAAGGTCCCAATCTGCTAGTCATTTACTTACTTATTCTTTAAACCAACAAGTTGCTTCATGTGTGGGCTTTTAAATACTGTCCACTAGGTCCAAATACCATGAGTATACCTTTTACTTTACCTTTTCTTTTCTCCCTCCCCCCCCCCATTTTCTTTTTTACATTTTAGAACAGGAGAGTGACACGTCTTAAAAAAAGAGAGAGAGAGAGAGAGTGTTTACATAAAATTCTAGAAGCAACCAAAACAAAAATTTTAAGGTGAATTAAAACATTATTTAATATTCAGAAAGATTTGCAAAATTTGCACATTAGAGATGGTACACATAAGTAAATGAAAACAATTTGCTAATTTTACTAATTTGATGACCTGCAGATTTGATTATTTTTTTTGATGTTTGCTTATGTATTACATGTAATGCATAGACCCCTACATATACAGTGTATTTTGTTAGTTTTTGTAAGAAATTTTAAATAATAAGCAGACAACATTGTGTCTAAAATCCTCTAGTTTTAATCATTTTCTAACTGTACCTTTTATTGAAACACTGGGCATGGATATTTGCCATTTGCAATAGAAATACAGTGAATGTTCAAATATTCTTTTAACAGTGATATTACCTGAGAAAATGGTTTGGCAACTCTTTTCATGAAAACATAACATCCCTAGCAATTGTAATGGAATCCAATTTAAAACAGGCTAATCCTAGAAGAAATCCAAGAAAATCTAGTTGTTATAGAAAAAGTGCATTTTCATAATTCTTGAGACAAGTGAAATACAAACATGATTATATACTACTAGCAAAAGAAAAACCAGAGACTGGTATTTGAGATGGCTGTACCACTAGGCAAACCTCGTGTCACAATATTTTTTTATTTTTAAAATAAATTAATAAAAGCCCCATCTGCCTCAAACAGTAGTGAGGATTAAATAAAAATAAAAGTAAGGGGCGCCTGGGTGGCTTAGTTGTTTGGCATCCGACTTTCACTTAGATCATGATCTCACAGCTCTTGAGTTTGAGTCCCATGTTGGGCTCTGTGCTGACAGCCCAGAGCCTGAAGCCTGCTTCAGATTCTGTCTCTCTCTCTCTCTCTCTCTGCCCCTCCCCACCCATGGTCTGTCTCCCTTTCCTTCAAAAATTATCTATTAACAGCTATCTATTATCAACTAATCTATTCACTTAGGATAGAAACATGTCTTGTTAACAGCTTATTGGGGCACCTGGGTGGCTCAGTCAGTTAAATCTCCATCTCTTGGTTTCAGTTCAGGTCATTATCTCATGGTTCAGTTTGTGAGATCAAACCCTGCATTGGGCTCAGTGCTGACCGTGTGAAGACTCCCCTACGTGCATGTGCATATGGGCTCTCTCTATGAAAAATAAATAAATAAACATAATAAAATAGCTTATAGAAGAGTATGTGGCCTACAGTATATACTCAATAAATGTCTGCTGAATAATTAATTCATATAAGCATACATTATTTTTTCTTGAAATTATCAGAGACTCTTATGTGTAAAGTACTAAATCCTCACCATTTCTTTCCTAAGTACTAATGGCATATTCATTACATTTCTATCACTGAGATACCACCTTATCTTACTGGCATGCCTTTCCCACCATCCGTGTAATGTAATATACGAGTAAATATTATTTCTGATATTATGTCAGTTAACAAATATTATGAGTAACTAATATAAAGGTTTGTGCAGTGTTTACCAATATGAGGTATCAGGAACCAGTCGAATTCTATAATTTTGTTATTTCTACTTATTATGCTCTGTAGTTTCCCCGGCAAAGTAGTAACAATTCTGGTTTAGGAGTTAGATGACCTGATTTGCAGTCTCAACTCTACAGCTTAGTAAACATGAGACCTTGTGAGGACCTTATCCTCTCCTTGTATCATTTATCTATAAAACTGTCCTTCCTAACATTATGAACAATTTGCATGGGCTAGGGTCATATCTTTTTAATCTCTTTACATCATGCCAAGAATACAGCAGAACCCCAAGGAATATGTTTACTGAAAAGATAAATGAAAAACTCTTGAGGAGTAGTAATGTATGTCTATTTGCAGCAGTGTTGGAGCGACATAACTAAGGGTTAAGATGATAGAGGAGAGAGACATGTACATCAATCATAATGATAGCAGATTGTCAATTCATATAATGGGAAAACATACAAAGCCACATGAAATAGAGCATAGATTACTTTAAAGACTATACATACACATGTTTAGTTGAGATATCTGATCTAAAAGAGGCAGGCTGGTTTCAGATTTTTAAAGACCTTGAATAATGCACTCTAGTCCTTGGGATTCATCCTGTACGTTTGTGGGAAGTCAGGAATGGAATTCAAACAGGAGAACAACATGTACAAATATGAACTTTAAGGGGATTTCTGCACTAGGAAGAATACAGGAGAAAACGTAAGCAAGGAAAAGGAAGAATGAAAGTTTCTTAGGGGTTTACTATGAGTATATTATTTCACTTGATAATGAGAAAATTATAGTTAATATAGTAATAATTATATGAGGAAATCATTACATATTTACATATGTATATACATACGTATACATACATATATACTCAATAATGTCTGTTGGATAATTAATTCATATAAGCATATATATGCTTATATAAAATATTTTTTATTTGACAAGGCATCACAGCCATTGAGAGGAAGAACTGGGCATTGAACACGTTCCACTGACTCCAGGGCCAGCACTCTCCCACCCAGCTTATCACCTACCTCCAGCTAGGAGGTATTTGCATTAATCTCTAGATTTAATAAAATGAAATGGTTGAACTGAGGCAATGGCCACAGAAATAAACAGGAAAAACAGATTCAGGGAGCATGTAGGAAGTAAATTGACTCGACTTGGTGACTAGTTAGATTTGAGACTTAGAGAAAGGAGAAACTGAGGGTGTTTTTCTCTCAAATTTGGGATTATTTGAAAATACCCCCAAAAGGATATCATTGAAATTTTGAAAAACAATACTAATTAGAGGAAGAAAATAAGTTTTTCCAGACACCCATATATAGAATACTATAGTATTTTTTTTCTAAATTTCTATTCACTCAATAATGAAATAAGGGGGAGCCTGTGTGGCTCAATCTTTTAAGAGTCCAACTCTAGATTTCAACTCCAGTCATGATATCACAGTTCATGAGTTTGAGTCCCACTTTGGGCTCTGCACTGGCAGTGTGAAGCCTGGTTAGGATTCTCTCTCTCTTCCTTTCTCTGCCTCTCCCTCGCTTGCTCTCTCAAAGAGTAAATAACAATAAACTTTTTTAAACAAAAGAAAGAAGTTTGGTACAAATCAATTGTGGTAAACATGAGAGAAAGTTCAAATATGCACTGTATTTTTTTAATGATTACATCAATACTTGCTATGGACTGAATGTTTGTCTCCCCAAAATTCATTATGTTGAAGTCCTAATGTCCAAGGTGGCTGCATTTGGAGATGGGGCCTGTGAAGAATTAAAGTTAAATGAGGTCACGAGATGGATCCCTGGTCCAATAGAGCTAGTGCCCTTATACAAGGAGAAAGAAACACCAAAATTCTCCCTTGCCTTCTCTCTGCCATGTGAGGACACAACGAGAATGTTTGTAAACCAAGAGAAACCAGCCATTTGGCACCTTGCTCTCAGACTGCCAGCCTCCAGAAGTGTGAGAAAATGAATTTCTGTTTTTTCAGCCTCCCCAGTCTATGGCATTTTGTTTTGTCAGCCTCAGTTGATGTTTTATTAATTAATTTGACTGATATTCATTGAGTTACTTCTACGTGAAGAGCAGTATGATAGACGTTGTGAAGTTGAATGAGAGATTGTCTCTGCCTTTAAGAAATTTACAAAGCAGCAAAGGAAATTAGAAACATTGGAAAAACCCGCAGACCCAAATCTAGAATATAGACATCATAAACAAATGTCAGCAATGTCATTAACTGGTCATATGATCTGGTAGGCATTCTGGACCTTGTGCAAATTTTTCATCATCAAGCAATTACTGTATTGCAATCCTACATTTAAGCACTTGATCCAGATTTAAGGAATTTCAAAAGCTAGACAAGAAATTCCATTTTTTCCTTTGAAGTTTAAAAGAAACAGTTATGAAAAATGTATACATAGGTCATGGTATATCAATGGATTATACAAATGACATTTACACAAAGGTGAACTTGTAGAATTAAGAAGTTACTTTGGATAGCAAACAGGGAGTTCTAAAGGAGTCATATTTGAATTGGGTCTTGAATGAATAATTTAGTTGTAAGTTCCCAGTATGGTAATCTCATGTGAAAGTCATTTAAAAATAAAGATATACCAAGCCACCAAATATAAAAGAAAAGATGAAACATTTTCACCATTAGCAGAAACGGTATGATGCAGAAAAGAAAAGAATTTAGGAGATCACATTTCTGAGATTGTTTAAAGTTAGTTGACAACAAAGTTAAAACTCAAAATATTTTTCCACTGGAATTTGGCCAGCTAACAATTCAGAAAAGCCAACAATTTGTTTTAGTATTGGTTTCAAACTACAAAAAATATGAACAGAAGTCATCATATCACCCTATCAAATACACAGCAGATTTCATTTTAATCATCACTTGCTTAATTGTCCATGAGCCTTTTAGACCTCACTGATAAGCTCTGAGCAAAAGAGCTCTGTTTTCCTTGTTTACCAATGCATAGTATATAATCAGGAATGAATGTATTTTACTTTAACAAATAAATGAATAAATCTAAAATTATTTCACTCTAAAATGCAAGGTCAGAATTTAATAATAGAAATTAATTGTCCTTGCCACTTTGCCTAAGGATATAATCATATTTCAACATAAGTTAATATAAAAATTATTTAATATTATTAACCATCAAAACGATTCACATACACTTGATTTGGTATGACTTAAGGGTACCTGCAGTTACTTAAATTTCTTTTGTAGAGTTGCAAATGACGGAGAGAATCATTAAGGACAAGAAACCACATTATTCAGTAGTAGTTCAAAGGTAACTATAAAATATAGAGGTAGATGGGTGTCGAGGTGGCTTAGTTGGTTAAGCAACCAATTCTTGATTTTGGCTCATGTCATGATCTTATGGTTCAGAAGATCAAGCAACCTTCGGGCTCTCTACTGAGCACAGAACTTGCTTGGGATTCTCTCTCTCCCCTCTCTCTGCCCCTCCTCCTGTTCTCTCTCTCTCTCTCTCTCTCTCTCAAAATATAATACACACATACACACACACACACACACAAACACACACACACACACATATATACATATATATATGTAGAAAGGCAATGAACATAGTTTTATTCAATAAATTCTACAAGAGTATTTAGGGGTAGTATAACATATAGGGATTGTAGTAATAATAGTTTGCTCCATTCTCAAGGATGTACAAATTATTAAAATAACATTTAAATATTGCTGATATTTGCTTAGCAATGTGGAAGTCACTCTACTAAACACAAAGCATTTTTATATCATTTTTATTTTTTAATGAGTAGGACAACAAAAGATATTATCAGTCAAGTCAATCAGCTTGATATTGAGATCTGAAAAGATTCTGGAACAAGCTAACCAAATTAAAAGCTATGTTTACAGGATAAATGTATATGATAAAGTGACAATACACAGAACCAGTTATGTTATCTCAGTTTAATTTATATTAAAGTACAGGCTATAAAGTTATAGAGCAATAATATTTGCAATACCATTCAACTCGGCATTAGAAATATTTCTGACTTTCTCCTAAATGTCTCTTGTTATCTATTTTAAAATACACTAACAAAAAATGCTGTAATATAATTTTTAGGCAGTGACTACCAGTGGTTGGTTGCCAACATAAAAGAAAAAAACGGACAACACAGGAAAATATTACATAGATCTGAGATTATGTCTAAGAGTAGTCTCTTGGTATTTTAGTAAAATGACTGGGAAATGTAGTATAAATATGAATATTTTTGCTCATGAAACAACAGTGAAGTGTGGCTTGTTTTATAGGAAACACGTCAGAAATTTAAGCAATCCTTATCTGTCTTTAACACAGTCAGAAGGGAGAGGAATATAGTCCAGTTATCAGAAATATATACAAAGAAAGATGCCAAGCAAACTATCTGCATGTGTATTTATGATAGCAAAGTGAAGACATAAAAGTACCTGAGATATACTGATACACTGTCAGGAGAGGGGGTACTCTTCAAGCTTGTTAAATTTCCTAAAGAAAAAAAAGGACATGGTCTGTTAGAGAATTGGAATCTTTAATTATCTGGTCTGGACAACTGAAGATGGCTCTGTTATTCATCCAGGGAAAGCAGGAAGGACTGATTCAAAAGGAAAGTAACACGTTTTACTTTGTCAATTAAGTAAGTAGTCTGCTGGTAAATACACCCAGGCTGCATTTGGGAATATGATTCTAGCTTCAATGGGTGAAGTCAGAATGAGATATATGCATTTGGGAGTCATACAAATATAAATGGATGCAAGTTGAAACCACAGTCAGGGATAAGCATATCTAAGTAGGATGGATGGATGAGAAATGAAACTGTAGATAATTCTAACATTTAATGGGCAGTTAGAAGATGAGGGTGATATTGCTCTCCACCTATGTTTTAGCTCTATACTTACCACAACATGTTATTATGAGAGATCCTTCCCATATCCTCCATGCCAGCCATTGATATATCATCTCTGATTCTTACTGTTCCTCCCTCTATATAACCCACTGGTCAAATCCTATCAGTTTCTCTTTAGAAATATTTAGGCTCAGCATTTCTTTTATATTCCAACACAATATCCAAGCCCAAGGTCTTCATTACTGCACAAAACTCCTATCTGATAATGTCAATAAAATTCCAATAGCTTCATCCAGTTCAGCCTGGACAATAGGTGTACCATTTCAAATTCCTTTCTAACAGACATCAGTGTGCAGCAATGAAAGTTCCCTTTAACATGATTTCTGATATTTACATCATCAGGCAGAAGGACCTGAAGCCTGGAAATGAACTCAGACATTTCAGAGACTAGAAACTTGTTCTTCAACAAGCATTTTCACTGTTGGTATTTTCTACCATCATAATGAGGTCAAAATATGCTTCACTTCCACCCAGGCCACTTTCCTTGGTAGTTTCATCTCCACAAATTGTAATCTAACTCATCTTTGAAGGCCTGCTTCTTCAACTAAAGACCTCCAAATCTAAATCATCCTTCAGGGTTTTAATTCCTCTATGAAATCTCCATAATATAGAAATATTATTCTCTCTAATATCTGAACACCTGCAAAAGTTATTATTATTATTATTGTTATTCAATTTTCCTCTGATTTAGGTTTCAAAGTTCCATAATTCTTACACAAAACACTGTGACTTCTTCCACTAATTTTCTCAAGGTTAGGAACTATGCCTAATACTTTTTTTGGTTTTCAATAACACAAAGTACAGTTAGATAAAACTCTCTAAAATAAATATGTACTTCTTTAAGTTGAAAAAGCAAGCAGAAACCTACTCTTCATTGTCAACTTCTTTGCTTTCTATAAAATGACACCCAAAAAAGTGACATATATTTATGTGAAGAATTGAAGGTTGTAAAAGAGAGCCTATAGAAAGAATTTTAGTATCAGTACAGAAGAAAAATGAGCACCTGAATAGTCTGCCCGAATTGATGACCTAAGAGAAGACAACTTATTAAATGAATGAGGATAGGAAAGTAGGCACAAAGGCATGATCAAGAAGAAATACTTAGAACCTATTGGGGTGCCTGGGTGACTCAGTTGGTTAAGCGTCTGACTTCGGCTCAGGTCACAATCTCACAGTTTGTGGGTTCGAGCCCCACGTCAGGTTCTGTGGTGACAGCTAGCTCAGAGCCTGGAGCCTTATTCAGATTCTGTATCTCCCTCTCTCTCTGACCCTCCCCTGTTCATGTTGTCTCTTTCTCTCTCTCAGAAATAAATAAAACATTTAAAAAGACTTTAAAGAAAAAAGAACCTAAGAAATCCTGGGGCACCTAGTTTGCTTATTCAGTGGAGCATGAGTCTCTTGATCTTGGGATTGTGGGTTCGAGCCCCATGTTGGGTGTAGAGATTACTTAAAATTTTTTAAAAAATAGTCTTAAAAAGAAGAACCTAAGAAATCTTGCCTTCAGAAACACAATGTACATATTGTGCACTAGTCTTTATTCAATACACTATTAATCTTATATAAAATAAGATACCAGACGTAAACACTTCTATTGAAATATTTCCTCCAACAAAAGTTTCTTCTAAAAGTCAAAAATTTCATAAGCAGAAATAAAGGAGGTAGTTTAGCAAGCAAAATGAAAATATTATGTATACATACAATATATAATGTATTAAATGTATATCACTAAGATGAATCATTAAAGTTGTTTCAATGGGTTTGTACTAGATATAATTCCCTACTTCTCCTCCATTTGGTATTGGAGTTTTCGTGGTACGAATGGGACTTTAAGAACTTATTACCCTACTCATTTTGTGTTCGATATCATTTTCTCTGTGCTTCAATTTCATCTTTAATCATAGTTTGTGTATTTATGTGCTCAACATTCAATCTGGTTTCTTCCACATTTAGAATTAAATTAAAAGTATTATAGGTCCCAAATGATCTGGCTTCTAGTTACTTCTTCATTTACCTCCACCATTCTCCCTTCACCCAATGTACTTCAGCCAAGTTGGCATCCTTGTTCTTCCTTAAGCAGTCAAGTGTGCTACAGCTTTAGATGCTTTATTTTACCTCTGCATGAAACGCTCTTCATGGCTTCTATACATCTCTATTTAACATTATAACTCAACATTAGGTGCTAGCAGCCTTACGTTCTCCTAATGACCATGTTCAATTACTCTGCCAGAATAGTGACTTCTTTCCTTGTCTGCTCATTTCTAAAGTTACTGGTGACAGCTATAGACTCTAGTATTAGTTAAATGGGACCATTACTGTATCCCCAGTGGAAAACTCCCCTCTCTGAGAATCAAGATCTCTAGGCTTGCAAAATCTAAACTTTCAGAACAGAGACTATATGTTTATCAAGTACATGCCTATTGTCTTAGTCCTCAGACACATACATTTATCCAGTGGGGACACAGTACTATATAAAAGCTATGGATCTAGAGTGTATACCATATTCTAGAGAATGGTGCCCAATCTGGCAATTCAGCTGTGCTTTAAAAATTCATCCCACCTGTCTATAAAGCCAACAGCATTTGATATGACTTCTATGTCCCAAACTCACATTTCCATCATATGTATTGAAATTTGTCTTTTATGATCTGAGGTGGTAATACATAAAGTCTCAAGTTAGAAAGTCAAACAGTATATAATCTCTCATTAATACTGCTGGGCAAAACATTATGGTCATGAGAAACAATCATATACCAAGGACTGTGTCAGTTTCATTCAAGATGAGTTAGTACCCCTTCCAAAGCAAAAGAGGCCCAATATTCACTTGCCACTAGTGGCTGGTTAGCTTTATTTTTAGACAGGGGTAATACCATATCAGGACCACAGTATTAATCTCTATTGTTGACAACAGAAGTAGCTGGATCTGCCTTAGTGGAAGTCCATAATGTAGTGTGCATATATAGTCGCCCTCCATGCCACCATTAGTACCTCATTCATGTATCCATATTTCAACACTTGAGAGAAATTCACAAATAAAAACTTGCTGGATCATTCTTTCTACTTGGTTGTTTAGTGTCTTTTATATGGTGGTAATCTCTGGTGGGCAATATAAAAACCTTCATAGATGATAGATAGATAGATAGATAGATAGATACATACATACATACATACATACATACATACATACATACGTAGATACGTAGATACAAAGATAGATGATTTCCATACACCCTTGAACACAATATTTTAATCTTTTCCATTCCAGACTTATCAGTCAGCCAGGCTACTCACTACTGCCTATAAGTGCATGTATATTTTTACCTCAGGGCCATTTCTCTACCAAAATTCCAGCCACTGGAAAAAGCTCCTTTCACTGCACTCCTTTGGGAAGTGCCCCTGAGTGGGCTTGCATTGTATCATTAACTCATAGACATATCAAGTCTAGTCAATTGTGAAGCCTGCTCAGCCATTTTCCATGGTCATTTACCATAATCCCAGTTGGTAAAGTGGTACTGAGTTAATAAATTAGAGATATAACAGAGATCACCATCCTCTTTATGTTTGAGATTCTTTAGTTTTTGAGGTAATATTAACTTCCCATACTCACAGTATGTAGTATTGTTTTTGATTTATGATCTTAGATGAGTAGTTCTGTTTACCACTTGGCTTTCACCTCTATAATACCTGTTGCTGGGCCCATCTTTATAAGAAGCTTTCCTTCAGTCATTGGTTCTGGGTCTAAGAACTGGGTAAAGTAGAGAAACTTATCAAAGCACTTTTTGTTGAGGTGACTGCCATTAGGCTTTTGAACAGCCTCCATTCTCTATTTCTTTTGAGTGGATAAATTAGGCCAACCCATATTTTGGCTGCCCATGTATCTTGCCTCTGGTAACACTGTGTTCTATTAACCATTTCTGTGCTTCTCTGGATACCACACCAATCTTACTAATCATTGAGATAATAGCATTCATCCTCTTTCTGATGAATAAGTACCACCACCTCATACACTGTCATGGATTCCAAGATTTCAGGATATCGTTATCTCTACTGCTATCAAGTCACTCAGTTCCATAACAGTATCTCCTATCAGCCCTGGCTACAGAGTACAGAAATTACTGAGTTTATCATTGCTGTTGGTACTGCTCTTATTAGTATATTCCTTATCACATATGGGAGAAACTGTTTTCTGGGCTATTTTGTGCAACATATCCAACCAGCTAGTGGTGAGTTCTGGCCTTACATCATAGACCCACTATACCATACTCACTCTACAAGCCCATTGATCCTCTCCGTCATCACCTGCTAAAGTTGTGCCAACATTTATACTTCAGTTTGTTTGTCCTCAACTCCCAAGTTTCCAAGGGTCATCTTAGCTACTTGTTAACACCATACTCAAGGTTCATGCCTAGGTGCTAAATTCTATTCCATAGGAAAGTATTTGCCTATCGATCAGCTCTCCCCTATTCAATTTTAAACCTCTACCCCCTTGATTCAGCACCCTCATGATCAAGTCTCATGCATACTCCCTGGATTCCTACTAATACATGTTATCCATACCTTGAACTTCTTTAACAATTGTCCCACACCTCCCTTACTAGGGATTCCCAACAACAGCATAGCACCAACTGAGCTAAGCTGGGTTTGAATCACTGTTGATTCCTTAGTTCCCAGGAAGGGAAGGCCTTATTGTCTTATAAGGACCTGCCTCATTTGAGGCCTCTTTACTGGTCTTCAAACAAGGGTTCCTTATAGAAGGGCCACTTCTGCCCAGCAGATTCAGGGGAATTAGAAGTTCAAGGATTTCCACAGCATCTTCCCAGAATCCCCTGTTAAGTCTCAGAATTCCATTCTCTCCCTCCTAGGGTCCTACCCTTAGCATAGTAGATATTCTGGGACTAGGCATTCAACCTTTTCTGAAGGTCCATTACCCTTAGAAACTACATCCTGAGCCTGCCTTCACTCTTTGTGCTTTTAGCTAGAAGTGATGAAAGTTTCCTTCAATACTGCCAAGGAGGCCCTCTAGCTTTCACAAATTGGTGATTAATCAGCCCAAGCCTGTCATTATCCCCCTCAGTGCTCTGCAATGACTTTGTACTTCCGTATTCTTAATAGTAATTATCATTTGTCTCATACCTCACCAGCTACTGCAATATCCTCCTCAGTATTTTATCTTGGTTCCCTACCAATGGGGAATTAAAGTACAAAATACTTTAAAAAACAGAAATTTCAACCAATCCTGCAACCCTTGGAACTGGGGTGAACCTTCAACATTGTCACAACTTGATGCAAGCAGATATTTTCAAACTCATATCAGACTATGAGGGCACAGGCTGAACCATGAGAAGGTATAACCTTGGGAGAGGTTATACCTATCTGTGACCTTTGGCAACCCCTGGCAAGGGGTAAACTCAGTGATTGTCAGCAGCAGGTATTTTCACTAGCAAAGGGGATTTGGGCAAAGCACAAATAGTGTTCAGTATAGCTGAAAATGAATTAACTTAATTGAAACAAAACCAGAAATGATCATATTTTATAAGAGCCAGAGATGAAAAAGTGATTTGAAAATGGTGATTATTCAATACCTTGTTCGTTGTAATAAACATAATTTTATTACAGAAGTAATAAACATATCCAATACTGTATAGTGTTACTCAGTACTATACAAAAACATATCCGTTAACTTAAGTATTTATTACATGTTAAATAATTTTGGTAACTGGTCTATTAAATGTTTTATATTATGCAGAAGATTGATATAAAAGGGTTGAGTATTTTAGGCTTTTAGTGCCTCAGTATTCCCCATTTGAAACATGGCATACAGATTCCCACTCTCTGAACACATTTTCAGGAATGGATGGGGTTTGTGTATCTGTATTCTCCAAAAAGAGAAATTCTATTAGTTATTAATACATGAAAATAATTCATAAAATTATATAACTCATTACCAACAAATAAAATTTCTGGGGCACCAGAGTAGTTCAGTCAGTTGAGCATCTGACTTGGCCTCAGGTCATGATCTCATGGTTTGTGTGTTTGAGCCTGCATTGGGCTCGCTGCTGTCAAAGGAGAGCCCACTTCAGATCCTCTGTCCCCCCTCTCTCTGCCCCTCCCCCACTCATGCTCTCTCTCTCTCTCTCTCTCTCTCTCTCTCTCAAAAATAAATTTAAAAACATTATTTAAAAATGAGAGTTCTGACTGTGGAATATAAATAAGAATAGATCACTTATAAAACCTGAAACATTTCAAGAGAGAAATTTCAACTTTTATGTAATTTTGAAGCATCAGTGAAAGTCTACTGTATAACAAATTTTGTGCTATAATCTAAGTGTACAAGAATAAATAAGTTAGAAGCTCCATCCTCAAGGATCTTTCCATCCAGTATGTACGGGAGAACACAGTAAGGTAAACAAATAATTGCAATTTAATATATGTGATAGAATAACAGGCCTATTAATAACTGTGGTGCAAATTAGAAAATAATCAACTATGGTTGATGAGAGAGAAGGAAATCCCTGTTTGGGGAGTGGAGGTTTGAGATAAGTTTGCAATGTATGTGTGTGGGAAGCAAGGGGTTCTGAGCATATGAAAAAGAGAATTCTAATAAAAATGAGACCCATTTAAAGGTACCAGATGAGCAATAACAAAAAAGGAATATCTTGGAGAATAGGGCAAGAAGAGATGTAATTGGTGAATAATATAGGCATGGAGTGAATTAGGCCTAATTAGGAGTTCTTACTCTATACTCTCAAGTATCCAGTGACTACATTTATTAAAGCAATTACTATGTTCTATAGCAATTCTCTTGAATTAGACTATGTTTTTGAGGCTAGGGATTGTGTCTTGGTCACCTCTGTATCCTCTAACACTGTGCCTGATATATTGTTGAGTGGATATTTTGAATTTCACATAGACAAAATCCAACATGAATGAATAATGATAATAGTAATAATAATAGCAGCAAATATTTTGGAAGCATTTAGTACAGTGCATGGGTAAATTTTATTTAATTTTCATAACAATTCTATTACTTACATACTATTATTACCCACGGTTTATTTACAGAGGAGGAAATGGAGCTCCAGAGCAAGGTAATTATTTATCCAAGGTCACAGAACTAGTTAACAATGGCCCCATCACTGAACTAGAAAATATGTGGGTATGTGAAAAGGTAGGAGAGACGGCCTAAGGTGTAGAAGGATTCAGAAAAGAATGTATTTGCGGCTGAAGAAGAACTTTGGCAGTATACCCTAGGTGGCTAGAACTGTGGCTGGGAGGCTAGCCTGCTTTCTCTCCTGTGGCTTCTACAGGCTTCTGGCTGGAATGCCAAGTTGTTAGAAGTTTGCCAGTGTCACCCCATCCTGATCTCCCCATTCTCTTCTGTTTCACCCACCCAAATCAGCTGATATTTTCCCCACCTTTCTTTACTTACTCCTACTAGAACAGAAAAAAAAAAAAAAAGACAAAGAGAGATAAGAGAAAGGGAGGCAGGAGAAAAGGATAATAGAAAGAATAGAAGAAAGACAAATTTGACCACAGACTGCTGCTTTTGGGGGCCTAAAGCACCTCATTCTTCCACACGGAAGAATGTCTGCTAATGTCTCCCACCATCTTTACTTTGGTGATCCTAGTCATGAGAACTTCTGTATTAGATCTCTATAAAATTCTAGGCATTTCCTGGAATTTTTTACTGCACGACTTTTGCATGGTTTCCTCACTTGTTTAGTCTAGAAACCTGTATCTATGTCTGTTGACACATTGCCCCATTTCAGAAGATTTTATTTATACATAGAACCTGCAATCTTATGAATCCATCACTCCTATTCCTAGTCTTACTCATTATCTACAAGGAAATGAGTGTGCACTGTTTCAGAGTCTAGAATATCATTTCAATTTATGTGTTTCCCTCCTTACGCTAAGGAAGTAAAATTCAAAAGAGAGAATGGGTTACAGCAAAATTGGAATGAGGATCTGCTTGATCATAAGTCTCTACCTGATAAAAGCCAGAATTTGAGGGAAAAGGAGTGATTCATGTTAATGATGATTCCTTTCATTCACCAG
Source organism: Hyaena hyaena (assembly GCF_003009895.1). NCBI lineage: Eukaryota > Metazoa > Chordata > Mammalia > Carnivora > Hyaenidae > Hyaena > Hyaena hyaena. The sequence continues at coordinate 623,198 of NW_024081078.1, read as the reverse complement.
CTTCCTTCCTTCTTGGCCGTCCCTTGGGAATCTATGTAGTGCCTACAAATCCCTCCCTTGATGTCAGCCCACTGAGAACAGGGATAAAACAGCCTTTATCTGGCACGCAGAAAACTTCTCCCACATTTTCCTGGCAATAATCCAACACAAGTCCAAACCTCAAAGTTGTCCAGACTATACTAAATGGTCTTTGGGGAACAGCGTCGGAAGGTTTGGGATTTCGTTCCATTTTCTCTTTTGTGTTGCAGAACTAAAGCTATAAACTGTCAAATTGTCAGGTGATATTTTCAGTAACCATTACTTAATGCCCCAGAATACTCCGGGATAGGAGTAGAAGACCAGAATGCTTAACAATAAAACTCAAGGTCACCTCAGGTCTCATCCTTCAAGCCTCAGCTTAAATGTCAATTCCCTGACTTTCTAGTCTTTGAACACTCTCACAGTGCCCTGTGATTTGCCCCATAGTAGTTACCATAATTGTAATTATTATTTCTACAATTATGTCAATGCTTTCCCCACTAGTTCCTGAACTAATAAAGCTGACCTAACATCTTATTTAATACTGTAGGCTGCATGCTTATGTCCATAGTCCCAATGCCCCTTATCATGCTCTATCGTCTTTTTTTTCTTAACTCTTATCACCTAACATCATTTTATATAATTTACTTATTAATCACATTTATTACTAATTGTTTGTCTTCCACATGAGAATGAATATTCTACAAAGTCAAGAACCTTTGTATTTTGTTCGTTGCTATATCCTGAGTTCCTAGAAGACTGTGTATATAGAATGTGCATGATCAATATTTATTGACTGGAAAAATGGGGAGGGGAAATACTTCTCTGGTATACTTCACGTCCACAATACCCGGTTGATTGTCTTCTTAGGATTTCACCCTCAATGCCTACTAATTTGAACATTAATGAAGGCAGGGGATGAGCATGAATGAATAAAAGATGCAAATAGCTTTGAAATGTTATTTTAACTGCCTATAACTAAATCCTTCAAACCTGTATCTTCCTATAAAACAGTTAGTTTTACTGTTTATCCCATAAACTGAAAATAGGTCATCATACAATATATCAAAATTATGCAGGCTCTATCCAATCCATGTAATTCTCTTCTAGTTTGTCTGAATATGTATGTTTCTGTATGCGTGTGTGTACTTTAAGTGGTGACATTTTTCCTGTGCCACAGACAAGTTGGAGAACTAGGGAACACAAAAACATAGATGAGTTAATATATAAGACTAATTTTGTTTGCCTTATTTCCATCCTTGTTTTTATTTCATCCCTTCATTTAGATGAAAATTTCTGAAGAAGCATGTCATGTAAAAAAAGGACATCACATAAACTTTACTCCAATACCATATATGTATAGGCATGAGTATATATTTTGGGGACAACATATATGTTTATGGACATATATTTCCACACAGAAATATTTTTTAAATAGTTTATTGTCAAGTTGGTTTTCATATAACACCCAGTGCTCATCCCACGAGTGCCCTCCTCCATGCTCATTACCCCTCTTCTCCTCCCCCCCAGCCCCCATCAGCCCTGTTTGTTCTCAGCATTCAAGAGTCTCTTATGGTTTGCTTCCCTCCCTCTCCCCCACTATTTTTCCCCTTTCCCCATGGTCCTCTGTTAAGATTCTTCTGTTTCTCCTATACATGCAAACATATGGTATCTGTCCTTCTCTGCCTGACTTATTTCACTCAGCATACCACTCTCGAGTTCCATCCATGTTGCTACACATGGCAGATTTCATTCTTTCTCATTGCCATGTAGTGTTCCATTGTATAGATAAATCGCATCTTCTTGATCCATTCGTCCGTTGATGGACACTTAGGCTCTTTCCATGTTTTGGCTATTGTTGAGAGTGCTGCTGTGAACATTGGGGTACATGTGCTCCTATGCATCAGCACTCTTGTATCCCTTGGGTAAATTCCTAGCAGTGTTATTGCTGGGTCATAGGGGAGTTTTACTGTTAATTATTCCACACTGTTTTCCAGAGAACTGCCCCAGTTTACATTCCCACCAACAGTGTAGGAGGGGGCCCGTTTCTCCACATCCTCGCCAGCATCTAGAGTCTCCTGATTTGTTCACTTTAGCCACTCTGACCAGCATGAGGTGGTATCTCAGTGTGGTTTTGATTTGTATTTCCCTTATGAGGAGGGATGCTGAGCATCATTTCACGTGTCTGTTGGCCATCTGGATGTCCTCTCTGGATAAGTGCCTGTTCATATCTTCTGCCCATTCACTGGATTGTTTGTTTTTTGGGTTCCACACAGAAATATTAAATAATTTCAGTATTAAAATATCTAATAATCTGAATGTTTCTCAGAAGACAAATAATTTCTCATGAGAAAATTACTAATATACATTTTCTTTAGTTATATATATTGGAAGATCCTATCCAATATGTAATGGTATTCACGTTAGTTGAATCCTTCTATTTCTCTTTTACTTTTATTTAATCTCATAGCCAAAAGAGTATATTTTAAAGAGGCTTCTTGTGTGTGTGTGTGTGTGTGTGTGTGTGTGTGTTAAGAATGCTTAAGATCTTTTCTCACAACTTTCAACCATATTATTGGCTATTGTTGTCATGATGCACACGAGGTACTCAGAATTTATTCTTCTTATAAATGAAAATTTGTACCCTTTGACCTACATCATCCAATACTCCTTCCCACCCAACCCCTGAAAACTACCATTCTATTCTGTTTTTATGAAATTGGCATATTTTAAGACTTCACATATAAATTATACAATGCAGCATTTGTGCTTGTCTTCTGCCCTATTTCACTAGCACAATGCCCTGAAAATGGCAAGGTTTCCTTCAGTTTTATGGTTAAATAATATTCCAGGGTGTGTGTGTGTGTGTGTGTGTGTGTGTGTGTTGTGTAGTTGGTGAAAATGTAAAATAATACAGCCATTATGGAAAACAATATGGTGGTTCCTCAAAAACAAAAAATTGAACTACCATACAATACAGCAATCCCACTCCAGGTACATATCTGAAGGATATATACTTTTTATATATGGATACATTTTTTTAAGAATCAATAATCGTTTCTTTGAATTAATATTTTGGCAGATAGTTTTAGAATAAAGTTGTAGTCCTAGATGTCACATGGCCATCTAACATCCTCTGAGGCCACAAGAACACTGCCTATTACATAATATTACCAAATGGCTATGAAATCCGACTGGCATTTTCTGAGATACGTCTACAACAATCGATGTCAATCATAAAATCTTCTCTTAAGATCATCTATTACTAAAAAAAGAGAATTCAGGATACAGATTATGTCTTCATTGGCCATAGCAAGTCTTATGTTTGTGTTTCTAGGTTTCAATCCATAAGCAATTGAACAAATGGGTGGTTGACTGGGTCCCTTGCTAAAAGATTTTATAACTAGCAGTTACAAGTAACTGAAGAAGCAATACCATCAGACTAATTTTGTATTTGTGGAATAATAGTTTAAGCCCCAGATTACTAGGATAGTTACATCCTATTTTAATCATATCCTTCCACCTTTAAAGTTTTTGATTTGGCATATAAATATTTTTACTTGGTTATTTCACTAGCATAATATCCTTTGGTCACAAATGTCAAAACTTCTTTCTTCTCGTGGCTGAATAATATTCCATTGTATATATACCACATCTTCTTTATCTATTCATTTAGAGATTGATTATTTGGCTACTGTGAATAATGGTGCAGTGAACGGGGAGTACATATATCTCCCGAGATAATGGCTTCATTTCTTTTGTACATATACTGAGAAGTGAGATTGCTTGATAATATGGTAGTTCTATTTTTAATTTCTTGAGGAACCTCCATACTGTTTCCCATTGTGGCTGAATCAATTTACTATCCCAACTACAGTGCACAACAGTTCCATTTCCTTCAAATCCTTGCCAACAATTGTTGTCTATTGTCTCTTTGACAGGTGTGAAGTGGTATCTTGTGGTTTTAATTTTCATTTCCTTCATGATTACTAATGTTGAACATCTCTTCATGTACGTTTTAGCCATGTGTATGTCTATGCAGTTCCTTTGCTCATTTTTACTTATTTTTTAAAAAATGTTTGCCATACTTACAGTTAAATTTTTTCAAATTTTTGTTTAAATTCTAGTTAGTATATACTAGAATACTATACTATATAACATATAGTATAATATTGCTTTCAGGAGTAGAATTTAGGGGCACCTGGATGGCTCAGTCCGTTAAGCATCCAACTTTAGCTTAGGTCATGATCTCATGGTTCATGGATTTGAGCCCTGCATTGGGCTCTGTGCCGACAGCCTGCTCAGAGCCTGGAGGCTGTTTCAGATTCTGTGTCTCCCTCTCTGATCCTCTCCTGCTCACGCTGTGTCTCTAACTCTCAGAAATAAATAAAAACATTAAAAAATTTAAAAACAGAAGTAGAATTTAGTGATTCATAACTCACATACAACACCTGGTGCTCAACATAAGTGCCCTCCTTAATTCCCATCACCCATTTAGCCCATTCCCTCCATCGACCTCCCCTCTAGCAACCCTCAGTTTGTTCTCTATCATAGAGCCTCTTATAGTTTATTTCCCTCACTGTTTCTCTTTTTTCTCCCTTCCCATATGTTCGCCTGTTTTGTTTCTTAAAATTCCATATATGAGTAAAACTAAATGGTACTTGTCTTTCTCTACCTTATGTATTTCACTTAGCATAATACATGCTAGCTTTATCCATGTAGTCATAAATGGCAAGATTTCATGCCTTTTGATAGCTGACTAATAGTCCATTGTATATATATATACCACATCTTCTTTATCCATTCATCAGTAGATGGACATTTGGGCTCTTTCCATAGTTTGGCTATTGTTGATAGTACTTCTACACACAGTGGGATACATGTATCCTTTTGAATTTGTATTTTTGTATCCTTTGGGTAAATACCTAGTAGTGCAATTACTAAATCATAGGGTAGTTCTATTTTTAACTCCTTGAGGAATCTCCATACTGTTTTCCAGAGTGGCTGTACTAGTTTGCATTTCCACCTACAGTGCAAGAGAGTTCCCCTTTCTCTGCATCCTTGCCAACATTTGTTTCTTGTTAATTTTAGCCATTCTGACTAAATCTGAGGTGTAAGGTGTGAGGTGATATCTCACAGTAGTTTTGATTTGTATTTCCCTGATGATGAGTGATGTTGAGCATTTTTTCATGTGTCTGTTAGCCATATAAATATATTCTTTGAAAAAATGTCTATTTATATCTTTTGCTCATTTCTTAACTGGATGTTGGGGGGGGTTGGGTGTTAAATTTGATAAGCTTATAGATTTTGGACACTAACCCTTTATCAGATATGTCATTTGTAATTATCTTCTCCCATTCTGTAGGCTGCCTTATAGTTTTGTTGATTTTTCCTTCATGGTGCAGAAGTTTTTTACCTTGAGAAGTCCCAATAGTATATTTTTACTTTTGTTTCTCTTGCTTCCAGTGGAGTGTCTAGACAGAAGTTGCTATGGCCTACGTCAGAGGTTGCTGCCTGTGTTCTCCTGTAGTATTTTGATGTTTTCCTGTCTCACATTTAGGTCTTTCATCCATTTTGAATTTATTTTTGTGTGTGGTTTAAGAAAATGGTCCAGTTTCATGCTCCTGTGTGTTGCTTTGCAGTTTTCCCAACACCATTTGTTGAAGAGACTGTCTTTTTTCCATTGGATATTCTTTCTTGTTTTGTCAAAGATTAGTTGACCATATAGTTTTGGGTCCATTTCTGGGTTTTCTATTTTGCTTGATTAATCTTTGTGTCTGTTTCTGTGCCAATACCATCCTGTCTGGATGACTATATCTGCTCATTTTTACAGATTGTTTTTTTGTTCTGTTTTGCTTTTGTTTGCTTTGTTTTGTATTTTGTATAAGTTTCTTATGTATTTTGGATATTAACACTTTATCAGATATGTTATTTACAAATATTTGGTCACATTCTATAGGTTGCCTTTTCATTTTGTTGATTATTTCTTTTGCTGTGCAGAAGCTTCGTTATAATCTGTTTGTTTATGTTTCTTTTGATGTAATCCCACATTGTAATCCCATAAACATGTCTGTTTCTCCTTTTAAATTTGTTAGTATTTGTTTCATATAATTAGGTGTTGGGAATGTGTGTGTGTATAATATTATAATTATTAAAATATAAATATGTATTTATATATATAATTTAGAATTGCATCTTCTTGATGAATTTACTGCTTTATTATTTTATAATGACCTTCTTTGTCTCTTGTTATAGTGTATAGCTCAAAGTCTATTTTGTCTAAGTATAGCTACAACTGCTCTCTTTTAGTTTCCACTTGCATAGAATACATTTTTCCATTCTTTCACTTTGAGCCTCTGAGTGTTTTAAAGGCAGACTTAAGTTTCTTTTAGGCAGCATAAAATTGGAGCCTGTGTTTACATCCATCCAGCCAATCTGTCTTTTGATTGGATGATTTAATCCACTTACATTTAAAGTAATTATTGATAGATATGAGTTTACTATTGCCATCGTATTGTTTTCTAGCTGTTTTGTGAGTCCTTTTCTTCCTCTCTTACCATTTTCCTTCAAAAATTGATGATTTTTCCATAGTGTTATGCTTTGATTCCCTTCTCTTTTTTCTTTCATGAATATAGTGTAGGTTTTTGCATTGTGGATACCATGAGACTTACATGAAACATAGATGTTATGGTCTATTTTACATTGATAAAAACTTAATTTCAACTGCATACAAAATGTCACTTCTTTATTCTCCCTTTTTCATGTTTTTGATGTCAAAATTTACCTCTTTTGATATTCGGTATTTATCTACCAATTATTGTAGCTATGGTTATTTTTAATACTTTCATCCTTTAACCTGCCTTCTAGAGTTCCGTGGGTTGACACACCACCGTATCATAGTATTAATGCATTCTGAATTTGACTGTTCCTACCTTTACCAGGGTGTTGTATATTTTCATATGTTTTTATGATAGTAGATAGAATCTTTTCATTTCAGCTTGAAAAACTATTGGCAATTTCTTATAAAGCAGATTTTTTTGTTTCTCTGGGCATCTTTATTTCTCCTTCATTTTGATGAATGACTTTGCTGGGTAGAATATCCTTCATGTTAGTTTTTTTCTTTTTCTTTTTCTTTTTCTTTCAGCACTTTGAACATATCATCTCACTTTCTCCTGGACTGTGAGGTTTCTGGTGACAAATCTGCTGATAACCTGGGCATGTAAATTTTTTTCTTGTTCTGTTTTTCAGATTCTCTGTCTTTAATATTTGACAGTTTTATTATAATGTGTTTTAGAGAGGATCTCTTTAAGATGAGCTTGTTAGGTTATCTATGAACTTCATGAAGTTGGATATTCAAGCCACTCTCCAGATCTAGGTATTTCTCAGCCACTAATTTTTAAATAATTTTTCTGTCCTAGTCTCCCTCTCTTCCTCTTCTGAACTCCAATAATTTGCAAACAATTTCTTTTGTAGTTGTTGTTATCACAGAGATCACATAGGCATTCTTCATTCTTTTTCAGTTTTCTTTTGTTCTCTCCTTACTGGATAATTTCAAAATTCTTGTCTTGTAATTAAGACATTTTTTCTTCTGCTTGATTCTTTCTACTATTGATGCTCTCTATTGCATTTTCTATTTCATTCATTGTATTCTTCATATCCAGCATTTCTGCTTGATTATTTTTTTAATTTCCATTTCTTTGTCAAACTTCTTATTTTGTATAATGTTTTCCTGATTTTTGTTGAATTGTTTTTTTTGTATTCTCTGTTTTTAATCTTTTTTTTTAAATTTTAGCTTTACTGTTATAATTAACATATAAAATTATAGGTTTCTTAAAGACTTATAGTGGTGGTTTACACAAGAGACTCTCTTTTTTTTTTTCATTTTTTTATTTTTAATTTTTTTTAATTTCTTTTACAAATAGTTTATTGTCAAATTAGTTTCCACATAACACTCAGTGCTCATCCCCACAAGTGCCCTCCTCCATGCCCATCCCCCCTCCCCCCCACATCCATCAGTCCTCAGTTTTTGTCAGCATTCAAGAGTCTCTCATGGTTTGCCTCTCTCCCTTTCCCCCACCATTTCCGCCCTTCTTCTCCCCCTTGTTCCTCCGTCAAGTTCCTCCTAATCCTCCTATACACAAGAGACTCTTAAATACTGAGAACAAACTGAGGCTTGATGGGAGGTGGGGGAGAAAGGAAAATGGGTGATGGGCATGGAGGAGGGCACTTGTCGGGATGAACACTGAGTGTTATATGGAAACCAACGTGACAATAAACTATATTTTTAAATAAATAAATAAATAAATAAATAAATAAATAAATAAAGATTTTTAAAAGTCTAACTATGGTGGTTTAATATACATTGTAACTGGGTGGCTCAGTTGGTTAAGCATCTGACTCTTGATTTCAGCTCAGGTCATGATCTCAGGTATGTGGGAGTGAGCCCCATAATGTGCTCTGCACTGAGTGTGGAGCCTACTCAATATTGTCTCTCTCTCTCTCTCTCTCTCTCTCACCTTCACCCTCTCTCTCTCTAAATACATACACACACACATTGTGAATGGATTCCCCCCATCTAGTTAACTATCACATCCATCACCTCACATATTTATCTCTTTTTTCATGATATTTTGGTATTTTCTTGTAGGTCATTGAATTTATATGTAATGCTATTTTGATTTCTTTAACAGGTAAATCACAGATCTCCATGTTTTGGGGACTGATTACTGAAAAATTATTGTGATCCTTTGGTAGGGTTATGTTTCCTTGATTTTTATGTTCTTTGAAGCTTTGTGTTGCTGTCTTTGTATTTGAAATAGCACTCACTTCCACTGGGCTTCACTAACTGTTCTCTCCAATGCAACCAAACTCATTTTTTTAAATTTGCTTTAACAGCGTGCTGGAACTTGTTTGGTGGAAATATGGATTTCCACAAAGTCTTTCTCATTCGTGGGTAATTACCTAAGACAGTCTTTTCTTGTGGCTTCTCAACCACAGCCTAGGGAAGCTGAATCCAGTTCAAGGGCTACTGTAGGGCCCACAAATGGGACCAAGGTCTGTATGTTCATTATCCAATAAACAGGTAGCAATATGCCACCAGGTTGTATGGTATATGCTGCTGCACCCTACAGCTCCAAAAAGGCACTTTTGTCTATAAATAAATTCCAAATTGTTATTGTTGAGAGAGAGAACACAAAGAAGGGGCATCTTATTCAGCCATGATCCTGCCTATTTTATTTAAATAATGGTTGCTTAACAATATTGCATTTTGTTACCAACAGTCAAGTGCAAGTTGGCCTTGAAGAACCAAATGCTATACAGTTTCTTTATGCCATGGTAAGTAATCATTTTGAACACTTTTCATAATTTTCTAGTTGACTAGAAATATCTATAGTCTTCAATGTTAAAATCTCACCATATTTTTATTTTATTTATTTATTTATTTATTTATTTATTTATTTATTTATTTATTTTTTTATCACTTGTGGGGATGAGCACTGAGTGTTATGTGGAAACTAATTTGACAATAAACTATTTGTAAAAAAATAAAATAAAAAAAATAAATAAAATCTCACCATATTTTTAAAGGCTTTGGTGAGTATAACTTAAAAGCATTTTTGAGAAAAAAAATCTTATGAGGCTTCATTTTCTCCTGTTTGAAAGTTTCACACCTTTGAAGTTTCTGCTTCTCAGGAGAAATTGATCTTTCCAGTACAGAATTTTCCAAGTTATGTTTTTCAATACTGTTATATCATGAATAAATCAAAGCTTATGAACAGTCAGATGAAAGAAACATAGGTTTTCTCAACCACTCTTTTTCTTTTCTTTCTCTAACCATGGTCTTTCTCTTTCCAGGCAAGTTTTATCTACATGAAGGGAATGTGACCAAATCCCCCAGCCCTCCTGCAATGATCACTCTCCATCTCTTTCACCCTGGCTACAGTGAAGCAAGTACTCTAATGACTTTAATATGCATGATGATAGTGATAAGGACATATTAAATACCGTATACTTCTAGGAACTAAATTTAGCTTCTGCCTCTATATTTAAAAAGAGGAACTGAACTAAGTTTACTAACTTCCTCTTACAAATGGCCATCTTAGATCATCCAGAATAGGGAAGAACAGAAATAAATATTTTTTTCTCAGTCACTGGATCTATGCTAGCAGAAAATATAATACAAACAAATTGAGTCCAAACAGTAAGCATTATATTTCAAAATATATTTCTGTTCTAATTATTTAGATATTTCTAGTAATAACATGTAAAGGTTGAAGTGCCCATATAACCCCCTTGTCTCTTCCTGTGTAGACACAAAGAAAACCTATCAAAATCCTGAAACACTACAATCAAAACTATAATATTGAACAGGAAATCAGAGACTAATTTTTCAAAGTAGAGTTGAAATAGACTTTATACATATCAGTGAAAATGAATACAATTCCTTTCCATTAAATGTGTAAAACTTAACCCAATTCATCTGATACTAAATACATTAATTGTACGTGGTATTGTTTTGACGTCAGCCATATTTCGCATTTCAAACCTCAGTGACAAATAACTTTCTGACCCATTGCTTCCTCTAGCTTTGTTGCTAAATATTATGCAGTTATATCTGACTATCTAATTTTTCAAAATATTTTTATACTGACAATGTTTACTTCTAAATCTCTAATTTATATATATTTTAATCCATGTTGGCTAACATTTGCAAAAAGAAAGCTTTCTTTCTTCATCAGTTGGAGCCGTTTGTAAAGAATAAATTTTTAAAAAGTGCTATCTATTTTCAGATTCACCTTGCTTTCTACACTCCTGCTTATACCACTATTACCTTGAAATATGGGCTGTTCTGCATGCTCGGAGTACAGACGTCCTGGGGCAAACATATTGTTTGGACACTTAATTATATATTTTTGTCTTTAGTTACTTTACTTTGAATTAATGGTTTATTTCAGGGATATAGACATGTTTTTATGGTGAAACATCTCTATCTAACTATTGCCTACAATTACTGTGCGTTACTGCAGCACTGTCAAATGAGAGTCAATAATTAAATCTGCCAAAACAAACCGAAGTCTTTATAGTCACTGGGAAATTAATTACTACATAAAGAAATAAAACTAATCACATTCCCAGATTATTCCAAAGTGGTCATTTTATAATACTGCCTTCTAGGTGATCATATGGATTAAGGACACCATTTCCCCTGAAATGTCTGCCTCCTGAAAACCAAAAGACATCAGAATAAAACTAATTTCATTCTACTTTAGACCACTCCTATTATCTCTACCCATCGCACCATTTTATCTTCAACTGTAATCCCAGGAGGTCCTCTTCTTAATTTTCTTACTTCTCTTTAACCAGGAGTCAGTCACTACCCAGTTATCCAGAGCAAAGACGATTGACCATTTAATAAGGAATTACTGCCATCTTGTGGCCATTATAATTGAAGGCAAATAATCCTAATGCACTGGGCAAGAAAAAAAGGACTCGGGTGTTATGTGCTCTTTTATCCATTTACTTCCAATATACATCATTAAAGAGGCACCGTAATGCACATTGTTTTTTAGTGAAAATATGTACACTAGTATTATAACACTCAAAAAGATGATCTCTTTTCCACACTTGGTCAAAGTGTATATGTACAGTGATCTACAATAAAACTTGAGTCTCCACAGGATAGAAAATTATGTAGGCAACTAAACGGAAGCATTAGTAATTCCTATTATCTATTGCCTACATCAGTAATTTATCTTCATTTATTTTAATGTAAAGAATTTGTTAAAGGTCATAATTCAGTAGGTTCAAATATTTCCAACTCTGAAGTGACATGTTTGCCACACATTTCAATAGCCCATGTCAGCACCGGAAATTGGCCAAAACCTACTAATAACCAGAAACAGATTTGAAATGAATGCTTCTCTCAGATCTGTATGGCACATGTTGTCTTCAATATTCTGTCTCTTGACATGTGACAAATTTGCAAATTCTGCATTTTTAAGATTCACATGATACAGCCAGTAAAGCACTGGCAGTGAGATAGAATGAGCACATCGAAGAACACTTTGTTCCGAAACTATAAAGCAAAAATTCGACCCTGTCTCTTTATCAAGATATCTGAAATGCTATATGAAGTTAGATTTTTTTTGAGCGGAAATGTCAAGGAGTATTTATCTGCATGTATTTGATCACGTGAAACACCTTACTAAAAACTTGTTTTTCAAATAAGTGGAGGTTCAAAAGGAACATTTTGTTTAGATCCCCATTCGATTTGTATTGATTCTAAAGTGTAAAACCTTAAATACTTACTAGAAAACACTCCACCTGGTGGTAGAAGCAAAAGGGTAGCCACTTTCTGCAAAAGCCCCTCAGAAAAAGAGATGGAATCAATCAACAGAATACACGTTTAGTTAGAAACTGTGTAAGATACTCCACTGCAGTTGGTGAGCATCTTAAAAGCAAAATCCAGACAGAATCTGTCTCTCTATAAATCTTTCCACCCCTTTCCATTACTTGTTAGGTATTGTTGGCTCTAAGCCATCTGATTTTACTATGATTTATTAACTGCTATGCATTATATATGAGATTCAGGTTTGCTGAAGAGTTACCCTTATGGTCATTGTTGCATACAAATCAGCTACTGTTAGAGAGGTTTATTGCATGATTTTATGCTGCTAGCACTTTTGTTAGGCAGTAGTATAATATGTAACTGGAAAAGAGAACCCTTCCTTTTATATTTTTCCATATATGTTGTTAGCACATGCAGTGCATGTTAAGAACAATAGTCCTTTGTTCTAGTCTGTTTATAAACAGGAGAAAAAGCATCCAGAACAATAGATGAGAAGAAATAAAAACCTGTTGTCTAAATCAGAGGGATTGGTATTCTCCAAATCACTGTTACAGCATTGAGTCATTTTCTCTGGTAAGACCAACTGAAACGTGAGAAAGAGCAATAATGTGAGCAAAACCAATTTACTCTTGGTAGGAAATTGGAAAAACGGTAGCAGAGGTCTAAGCAGGTCTGTCTCTGAAATGAGCCACCACAAAACGGTGCTCCCACACTCTTTTTACATCTAGACATTTGATTAACTAAGTAATTCAACTCAAATTTCTAGTCCAGCTCTCAGCACAGGGAGTTGAAAGCTTGCGTTTAGCACTGTTCTTACACGTTTGCTCCCAGCCGACATAAACAATCAAGAGGAAAGCAGCACATTACCTAAATGGCCTTGGTTTACCTACAACAATCACAAAAAAAAAAGAGAGAGAGAGAATGGATACTGTCTTACATATCCAACAGAAAGGGAAGAGGTGTGACTGATCATATTTTTTCAAGTGGACAAGAGAGAGGGATGCTTTCCTTCCTATCTGAAATCCTGCCATGTTTCTTTAACCACAAGCATTGCCGTCCACTTCAGTGTGGCATATGTTATGAAGTGTTTCTGAAGAAAGGTGTCATTGTTCAGTAACAGCACTATGTCCAAGAAGAATAAGGCAAATACTCTGCAGCTTTAGCTTTGGTATGACTGTTCCAGGTATACTAGAATCATACCCACTGAGACATATGTAAAAAGGCTTTAGAATCTCATGTATGTGGATTATGTAAGGTATATATGCCTTTTAATTCTTGTTTAAGCCATCTGTTAATGCATTTTCTAGTTTTTTAAATAGCATGATTTCCTCTTAATTAATTGAGTAATAATAATTATAAGATAGGTTCAATCAGAGTCACGTTTAAGAAAATCTGGACAAAAAGTTTAGTTCAATAAACAAAAAAGCTTAGTTTTATTGGATGCCCACTAGGTGTCTACTGATAACTTTTAAGCATAACAGGCATAAATGGATAGTTAGTTGACATTAGAGATTCTTAATCTTTACAAGTCTTTGATTTTTATAGACATTTTTTGAATATTTATTTGTTTATTTTTTAGGAAGACTCACAGAGAGGCAGGCACAGAGGATCCAAAGTGGGCTCTCTGACAGTCTGACAGCAGTGAGCCTGGTGTGGGGCTCGAACTCACAAAGTGTCAGATCATGATCTGAGCTGAAGTTGGACGTTCACCTGACTGAGCCACCCGGGTGCCACAATTTTTATACACATTTTTAATGTATATTGAGTATTTTCCCACAAAAAAAATGACAAAGAGATGCCTAAAAGGAAGATGAGGCACTTGAAGAGGACAGGGAAAATGACCCAAGAGAATGAGCTGTGCTTATAAACGGAGAACTTGGGAATGTGTCAATTATGGGTTATACTAACCATACATATCTAGAGTCTATGAATTCATAAATAGCCTTTAAACTCTCAAGACTATTCCAGTTTCTAGGATCAGTGGTTTGAGAAATGCCTTAAACACAGGATCATAATTTTGTGTCATAATCCCACCCTCAATTTTCTTTTAATTTTTCTCCTCAAAGGGTATATGATTCAGAAACGTGGAAAATCCAACTCATGAAAGGAAACTATTAACTAGTAAATAATGCAGTTATTAAATGCTTTGTTTTCCTTTGGGGGTGGGGTGGGAATGCAAAAACCACAAAATTTTCTGTTTTTTAAAGATCTTCAAAGTGGATAATTGAACCATCTCAAAAGTTAGCCCCAAACTACTCTCACATGTACTTGGCATATATTTTGTATTCTTTTCTAAGATTACTGTACACACTGCCTATTTTCCAGGTGACTAACATGAATTATAATGAACTACACAACCATAAAGTGAAGATAATGGGTATGCAATGTTTATTTCAGCTTCTCTCTCCCGATAATATTATTTAAACTGATACACATCATTTGGCCTTGGCAATCTAGACCCTCAGGTCTGCGACAAACCCTAATTAAGCTAAGTGGTACCTTTTCCAAGGACATCTGCTCCCAAAAGTTTCAAATATCCATAACAAAGCAGGATTTTTCAGCCTCTAGAAACATTATGATTAATATAGAAGTATTCTTTTTCTAAAAGGGTAGAGTTACAAATTGAGATACTGCTTCCATTTTATTAGAACTGTAAAACCTTGACTTACTCCACTTCTTTCTCTTCTTTGTGTTTCTCTGGCTACTGAGACTCTCTCACCAGTTTGACAATTTAATAATTATTAAAATTTAATAATTAAGACAACATAAACAAACATCAAAATATTACAATGCAGTAGAGGCCCGAAGAAAATCTAGGATGGTTTTTTGTTGTTACTCGTCTTGATCTTTGTAAATTTACTAAATAGTTTCTTTAAGAGTGTCTCTATGTGGCAAAGTAAAATGAACACTATTCCAGTTGATGTGAATGGGTAAGTGGTATAAAATGACACACAGATTAAAAAAAAAAAACCGACACACAAGTGACAATTTTTACATCCCTCAAAATTATAAATTTTTATGTTAAGTTTTAGAGGTTTGCTGAGTTTGTGTGATGGGTTGGACCAAGATAATTAATAAAGTGTTAATACGAGTGTTTCATATGTTTCTAGACAAAAAGTTTGGTTTTGATTTATTTTATTTTTATATTTTTGGTAATGAGAAAAATTTAAATAAATGGTTGTTTAATCTAATTCTATTAAACTTATAAAATGCAAATTTCCACATTTTCTGGTAATCAGAGATTTAGGGGGGACAAACGTTTTTGAAATACCCATATGGGTAGGAGTGAATTTTTGTTCGTGTGAAAGTTAAAGGGTGCCTCTCTCAGCAGCACTGAAATTGCACCAAATCCGAATATTTATTTGGTTCAACCAGTGTTCAGTGGTGAGTTTTAGTGGTTACAGTCTCGAATGGTATACAAAAGGAGAAGAGGTATTCCAAACTGGGCAGGGTGGGAGAGTGCTGCACAAGACTTCGAAGATTCATGACAGAATTTGATCTTTGTTTTCTAAAACTGATTGGATTTAAGTTACACAGATCTGCCCCCTCATCCCTTGAGCTACCAGTAAGGATACAGAACTGCATCCCTCACGCTATATAGCATAATTCGATTTAATGCATTTCATATATGTCATGCCACATTATAATGCAGCTTACACATATTCAAAACAATTGCTATGCATACTCTTTAAGCTCCAGCTTTTGTCACATTGTGCATTATTTACAATCACTTGCAAAAACAGCAAAATACACAAGCAGAAAAATCAGAGCAGGAGGTAGAGCTTGTTTTAATGTGATTATATTGGCATCTGATATGATGGTGCTTTGGACCATATTGACATGAGTGAGGATTCTATGTAGCAACTGTTCAATACCATCCGTTGGACTTCTCTGATAGACCACTTAACTATCTCAGCTTTTCCAGTGATCATCTCATTTATCTAGGATTATTGCACTGAATTTACTGTTTGGTTTTCTTCCAGAACTGAAATGTCAAGTCCAGTGTCATGTATGCAGTAGCTTTGTGCTGTGAGAGCTTCACAGATCCCCCAAAAGCTGCTAGCAGTTGATCTTTGGATAGAGCTAGAAATAAATAAATCCTCTTTAGCAGATCAATATTCATCCCATTTAATGCTTGATGTGAAACTTGTGGATTTGTGGTGGTAATGCTGATGTACAGCTAATCGTTGAAAATGGGCATTAGGGCTTTTATAGCATGGCAACATATTGTCAAGCAGGAAGGGAAAGAAGTGGTGAGCACAGCCTGGAAAAAACATGGTAAGTGTGTATAAATTTGCTGCACATTTGGAATTCACTTGCAGTGCTTTACTATGTAACACTAGAAACTAATAATATGGACAACAAATGGATCTGCTATGTAAAAAAAAAAAAATTCCTGGGACTTTCCCTTGGTTTGCCAATCTTTATGATACCATCTATAAAAATGAAGCATCTAAACTCGTTTTGAGACTCTGGTGCTAAAGAAATTGATGTTGAAATATTTTCCCAATGGCAATTGAATAATTGTCATTAATTATAACATGCAAAACATTTTAGCATAAAAGCCAGACACTTTGAAGAGCAGTGGTATTTTTGTACTAGAAATTCATACTAAAAGTGGAGACCCTCAAAGAAAGGAGTACAGTGTCCTGAACAATTAAATCCAATTGAGAAAAAAGACATCCTGCTAGAGACCAAGATCTGAAACATGGTTAATGTCAATGGTTAAGGTAGTTTTTCTAATCAATGGTATGAAAGTCATATATCAGGCCTTTCTTAGACTGCAAGGGTTAAATTGATCCCTTTTGACTTAACAGTTTTATTTTTTGCTGTAAATATATGATAATTCATACTGTCATGGTGTTCGGAAAAGCAAGTTGGTGCCGGGCATTCTTTGCATGCAATAGCTTTCAGCCCAACCACATAATCTGTAATATAGACATTTGTGGTTGCCAATGGTATATATATTTTCAACCATATTTCTCCATTATTAATTTAATATAATGCAAGCAAAACGTGCACATGATCTCTGTGTGAAAACCTTGACTTGTCAATGTTCTTACAGAATCAGGCTACCCCCATTGAATTTTAGCAAGCATCTAAATGTATTTGTACAAAGGGATGCCTTTGTGAATAAAGCATGAGAAATATGCACTTACTGTAAGTATTGAAACTAGAGAACTGGTATTGATTTGTTTTCCCAGGAGAAATGATATTCTTTCTCAAATAGTAGGTTTTCATTTAGGTTTACTGAGAAATGAAACATTATAATCTTTACATGGTGGGAGAGGTCATGAAGCTTAAAACATGCAGAGTAACATCTGCTGGCTCCAGATAGTCACTGGAGTATTCAGAAGTGTCAGTTTCTCTTGTGCAAGTCCCAAACTTTACCACTGATAAATGATATTTCCCCCTGCCTGCCGATAAGGATCTCAGGCACTCATACTTCTTTTGGTTGGCGAAGGAAGACAGGATAAGAGCAGGTCATGGTCACAGGATTGTGTTTATCTGGTGAAGAGTAAATCAGTAAACAGGGGAGGAAAGGTATGTTTATGCTTGAGGCCATGAAGGTTGGGAAATAGTAATGTGCAAGGCCAAAGATGACAATTGATAAAGTGTGTGGGTGTACCTTCGATAGTATATGCCTGTGAATTCATGCACATACATGCAGAACTACGTTCAGTTAACCTGGATATGCAAAGAGGCATACTAATATGTGAATATATCAACCTGGAGACGCACTCCATCTACATTGTGTTATGTGTGTATGCTCGTATTGTATGTGTGTGTATACTACATATGCATGCATTGGAATATCTTAATCATATCCTAGAGCATGAAATGGCTAATGTATTTGAAAATGACTTTCCTGAAAAGGAAAATTCTAATGCTTATATGAATTCACAGATAACAGAGTAACAAAAAGGTTAATCACAGAAACTGAAGTGTCTTTTCCCCTCAAATGTTGAGGTTGATATCAAGGAAGACAAATAGCCCTTTGCTCTGCATAGCAACCCTTTCACTGGTAGAATATTGGGCTAGTAGATTACTATGACAATTCTTCATTCAATTAAAGTGACATATAAGTCAGGGGTTCTCTGTTTTTATTTTCTACCCAGAAAACAAATATGTTTCCAGGTTCTCAATACTTAATTTTAAGAAGTTACTATTAAGGAATTTACAGTTGGCATGTTATTTGATAAACAGGGCCATTAGAAAACTGATAAGAAATGATAGTTTTTTTTTCCATTTCCCATAATAGCTACATTCTTTCATTTGAATTCAGGACAGTACTATCTACGCAGCTTCTTAAGAATAAACAGAGAATGCACCCCCATGTACAAAGTGAAACAACTCACATCACAATCTCTCCCTCAGTTACTATCCTTCTTATTTAGAGAGAAAAAAAAAAACTTTGAAAAATAAAGGTCTCATTTTATGACATTTACCACTGTGTGTGTGTGTGTGTGTGTGTTGGCTACTCAGAAACTCAGAACGCAGGAGACAAACTATGCATTTTTGCTTCTTAATCTTGTCTTTACATTTATCATTTCCCTATTCTTTCATTTCTTCAACAAATAATGATTGAACACATTTAGTGGGTTAAGTCAAGATGTAGCCCTTCATCTCCAGGATGTTACACTCTTCTTTTTTATTCCTTAGTCCCTGAAACATGGGTACCTCTTCATATATACTTTCTCGATGTCCATACTTGTCAACTATGCCAAGTTATTTATAAAGCAAGGTCAAATATAAATACAAAGATGATTGGGTTGGTGTCTGGATGGACCATAACTGAAAGGTACTATAAAAACATGTTTATAGATAATACAGCTAGCTAGTGGATAGTATGAGGAATCCTATGTGATTATGTGTTCCTCGCTGTACTCATAAAACACAGAGCTATGCTCTTCTCATAGAACACAGTCTATCAGTTGAGCAACAAATTACATTCTTCTATGGGAAACAAAACCACTCAGGCCAAGCTGTTCACCAAAAGAATTTCTACACAACAGGCTCAGCTTCCTAAGATAGGAAAAATAAGACTTAGATTTCCACTAGACGTTAGCTGATTTGGGTACCACCTAAATTTAGCTAGAATGGAAAATTCAAGGAAAAGCTCAATGACTCACAAACTTGTGTTAGAGACAAGTTGACTTAGAAGGAGAGAAACATATGTAGAATGAATTTCTTTTATGCAAAATACTTGTGTTTAATACAGAACTGAAAACTGTGTTGTAGTAAGGAGGTAAGTTCTACACTCTTCTCTCTGGGATGATAGTATTCAAGGGCAATGTATGCTCCTAAAGAATGTATTAGCTGATGATATCTTCTAGAGGATTTAAAATTATAAAATGGTGGAGTTACATAATCTTTAAATATTTTTAAGCGTAACTTTGAAAAAATTCTTATTAGGCCAATAGTGAGATGATGGTGGTCTGTGTGTGAATTGGGAATATTAACAGTTAGACTAGATGGGCCCATTGACTAGAAGGTTTTCCTATTGTGAAATGTCTTCTATGGACTAATGTTCACAAGAGAAACCTGGACTTGTGAATAACTGCCAGACTGATGCTCTATCAGTGCATTCCATCTGTGCAAATATAGTCTGTGATATTTTAACTAAAATTTGCCAGAAAAACTATTTAAATGTGGAAGCTTATCACTTTACCTCCCTTCCACTAATCCCTGTTAAAATATTATAAATAACACAGAGCTTAGAGTTGCAAAACAGAGGCCCAACAAGACTTAATCCCAAATCTTTTTGTAAAAGATTCAAATAAAAACTTACAAGAGATAAACTAAACCAACCTACTTTGATCCATATGAATTATCTATAGTACTAATTCCTCCAATCTTAAAAGAGAGAGAGAGAGAGAGAGAGAGAAGAGCCCTCATAGTTGAAGCAGATTATTTTATAGACTTTCCTAAGAGAAAAGAATCCTTTAAGATTTCATAATATTTTTGTAGGTAACTCTTCTTCCAAGAAGAAAGTATCTGATTTGCTCTACTATTACAAATCTGCAGTGCCTTCTTATTGCTGGAATACACAGGGGTTACCTGAAAGGCTCTCCAAATAGATCTGGAACCTCCTTTTTTTTTTTCCCCAAGACAATGAATGAATAGGATTTCACACAGAGACAATGTTAGAGAGACAGGGAGACACTTTGAAGTTAACTAATTTGACAAGAAGTTTGGGGATTCTTAAAAAATAATGAAAAGGATCTTTGCTGAATTTTTATTTTGTTTCTGTTCTGCCTTCAGTTCACAGAGGCGGGTTCAGGCAGGAAGCACAGCCTGAACAGCTCAGCCAGATCTGGAGGGATTAGTTACAGCAAAGAAGGCTGTTGTGTGGATCTGAGTCATTTTTTTTATGGTAGCAATTCTAAAGAAAAAAAATTCATGCACACTTAAGCATGCCAAATCCTACCTTTATCATAAGTGTATCTGGTCAAACATTTCAATATAAAAATCACCAAAAATCACCTAATTGGAATGATTTTTTTCTGTGATTCTGTTTTATTGGGCTCTACATAAAGACATATGTTTTCTTATTCTGAATATAATGTGATTTTAGTCATCATTTTAAACACTCGATTTGGCCTGGGCTTTGTGCTTCTTCAATATGGCATCATCCATTGCTTTTTGAGACAAGTAATTGGTAGGGTCAGAAGATAGGCGTTAAACAAGCAAAATGAGAAACTTTCAGTCAATTTTAAGAACAATGAGGTGGATGTTAAAGGTGAGATAGTGATCCAAATTTTCCACAATGCTTTGGGACTGAACTACAGGTGAATAAAAAAAATAATTTCCAATTTTCAGAAATATGATTTCTTAGATAAATGTATTCCAAATTGGAAGAATAAAATCCACTCCCTGAAATCTATCACAAGCAAAGACCTATTGTAAAATATTATTAAGGATTTCTAAAATTGCATCATTCATTAAATGAATTGCAATTTAGATTTCACCTCTGCTCTCCAACCAATGCCCCAGAACTGGAAGAATCATAAGACAAATGGACTAATTCAACTAAAATGCCCACGCCTCAAATGGTAAGCTGTGTCTCCTGTTACATTATGGTCTCATAGGGTTTGTGTGGAAATTTTCTCTGACTATAGGGTAATAGATTTACATGCTTGTAAAAATGAAACAAAAATAGTTTATCGATAATGATTTTGCAATTTTCCCCAAATTTTGGTTCCAGAACCACTGGACAGATATAGTAGTGCTGGTGGTGCAAGGAATTCCTATCCTTACGATGACAACTTCATGTAGCCAGACAACATTACACATATATTCCAAACCCACAAGAGACATTTTGAAAAAACTCCATTGGCTTTCTCCCACAAGAACACCACTGTTGGTAGAGTTTGGGATAGCCCACCAGACCTGACAGATCTGTTTCTTATTATATTGTGTAAGATGATTTCTCTTTTCTGCCTCATCATTTATCCATTTAACTAATATTTTGTAGGTAATGATTATTTATTGTTAACAGTCAGAAAGCACACTTGGTCAATTAGCAAAAAGAAGTCCATTATTATTGTGACATTAAAGCATGAATATTCCATTTATTGAGATTCATTACTAAGAAGGAACTAAAGGATTTTGACATTCTAAGAGTTTTCATGATTTTGTTGGAAACTGTGGCTTATGTTTAGCTTGAGGTATATAAGGCCAACACAATTTCATTTATCAATATGTAAAACTAAGGCAAATCCAGGTAGATAGGATTAAAATACCTATCTGAA
The DNA here is from genome assembly GCF_003009895.1 of Hyaena hyaena. Taxonomy (NCBI): domain Eukaryota; kingdom Metazoa; phylum Chordata; class Mammalia; order Carnivora; family Hyaenidae; genus Hyaena; species Hyaena hyaena. The sequence goes on along the minus strand of NW_024081078.1, from coordinate 601,076 downwards.
ATTAAAATCTATCTTATTTCACTGATTTGTTAATGGCTTTGATACAAAAATTAAACAGCATTCAATATGTAGCAAGATGCCTTACAAGCTAAGAAAGACTTCTTTGGCAATTACTCCATCATTTAGTTTTTAAAGTTATTTTAGAAATACACAATTATCAACACAATTGGCTCAATATGTATCCTTCCTGCATTTGCAGAAACACAACTTCATTTATTTATTGTATCAGATAAGTGGACAAACTAAAAGTTTGCCAAAACCTATTCCCTGGCTTTATTTAAAATGAAAATACAAATCAAAAAACAATAATTAAAAATAACTTGGATCAAGTAAGTAGTGTCTCTTTTCTGTCTACCTCTATGCCTCACCCAGTACACACACACACACACTCACACACACACACACATTTATTCACTCGCAGAGACATTTATCCAGTTATTTTGATGCTTTGGTTCATCACAAGTAAAATTCAATACTATGTGCCATTCTCCCCTCTTACTATGTAATATGAACGTACCATCAGAATTTGTTTATTTGCTGACCTAGCCACCTTAAAAGAAATCACATTTTTCAGCATTTATTTACAGAAGTATTTAACTTAGCCTTACTCAACTTGCTTGCTATCTTTTCTTATAATCCTGTAGGTAGTGAAGTTGAATAGATCTGCAACTACAACATTTTGCAATGATGTTTATTGCACTCTATTTGTTAGGTTGTGGGTCAATGAACTGACATCTTTCTGTTCTCTAGTCTAAAAGGACAGCAGAGGGAGCCCCTGCATGATTTAAAGAGACCAAAGGCAGGCAGGAAAAGAAAAAAGTTGAAAGTTACCTGCGGTGCCCTCTGCTGGAGGCACTGGTAATAGTTCCGATTTCAAAACGAATTTGCATGCCCTGAATTCCAAACTTGATCTTAGCATGCATTACAGTCATAACACAGGGTATAGCAGAATTTCCAAAGTATAATCTAATTTTAATTCATTTCAATTAAAAAACTAAATACATGTTTTACATTTTTCCATGAATTTTGAAGCCGATAAATCAAATTTTGATGAAAATCTCATTACTCTTAAAATTTGTATCATCACTGAAGTGTCACAATAGTTTCTCTGTAACTGTAAAGCTCCTAGATATTCCAGAATCTTAGTATGAAATGTAAGATAAAACTCTGATATTCATATTCGTTTCGTGCAGGTATATCATTTTAATGTTAAATAGTTTTATATAAGTGGGTGAAAGAGTCCAGTTAAAGGGGTTTGGAATCAGAGTTTGTACCAATTGAATGATAGTTTGTCAGTAATTTCAGTTAGCGAAAACCATTTCAATGTCTGCTTGCTTTTCAGTTCCTTTGAAGAACCCTTCAAAAAGAGATATCTTTTAATTCAGATTAATTGATAATAAAATCACTTTCAATTTTATGGTAAATATGTAAGTATTAATTATAAATAAAACATTATTCATTATAATTTCTCCTGAGAAACAACAAATCTCTAGAAATTCCATATATTTTGTTATGGAGTAATTAATCACTTGCAAATAAGAAGTCTATGAAGTCCACTTTGCAAACCATTTGTCATTTAACACTGACTATTACATTTAAATACTCTGCAAAAAAAATCACTGCATTTTGATTTAAAAGCACAGTAAGGTTGGAAAATATTTCCCCCATTAATATTTTGCCTTGTTTTATGACTGTTGAAAGGTTCCATCTCTAGTAAATAAACCAAATATTTGACAGCAAAGAGTTTGACTTTTTGCTTCCAGTTTAGACTGAATAGACTAGTCATTTGTTTAGTCTATATTTATAACATTACTTTCAAATTATCCTTAAAAGATATTTGGAATAGTGATCTGTAATGGTGAAATATAAATACTCCACGTGTGAACTTAGTACTAACTTTCAAAAATTTTACTTTTTATTTAAGGAAAGGGAGGATACTAATGTTTTCCACAGCAAAAAGAAAAAAATGATTATTCATCATAAGTGAAAATAAGCAACTTTTTGCTTGCTCTGTAACATGAACTGTCACTTAGCCAAGCCCAGCAGGAATGATACAATATAAACGGAAAGTATTTTGAGTTGTTTCCTTGCATTTGTGTGTATATAGACTATTAAAAATATTGAGCATTAATCTAATTTTGAAAATTAGTTTGTCAGTGTTGGGAGCTGAGACTTGAGGAGAGAAGAGGTAAGCATGGGCTGAAGTTGAACAACTGTTATTAGTTTTTTTTACGTTCATATTGACCTTCTTTTGGTGTCCAGTTTCATGCATATATTTACTTATTTGGAAGCCAGTAAAATTTTAAAGAGTAAAAGCAACTAAAGGATGGCAGCCAGGAGATGCCCATTTTTACCTCAAAACCTAAATCTACATTTTTTTAAAAAAAGCTTTCAATAATCCAAGAAGAGTAAGACTGTAAATGTTCAGAAACATTTTCTAAATGTTCAGAAAAGTTTCATTTTATGAATATTTATACACACTTCTCGAATGCAGAATAGGAATTAAACTATATGTACTTTGGATTCAGATTAAGCATTCATCTGTTCATCAGACAAATAAATATGCAGTAACTCTTATGAGTTAGACCCAGCCCCCGGTCCTGGTGAGGAAGCAGTGCACTGCCCACATTAAACTGACACTTTCATTTCACAATAGGTAACACTGTTATGCCATTTATCACATTCTACAAACATTCATAGAGCTAAAGCACAGCTAATCTATCCAAGACAGAATAACATTTTATGGAAAGTGTTGAAACTGTTTATTGTGAATAATACACTTTTAAAAGTTTATAGATTTTTAACCTCACTTTTTTTTTTACTGTTAAAGATTTCTGAAGATTTCCTGCATTTTTTCTTTTTCGCTTCTCAGTTTGGGACTGATGTATTGATCATGTTTTCAAAAAATAACATCCCTGCTCATTTTTAGAGTAGAATCATGTAAGGTAGGGCTTACTAACTTTAAATCTAAGGAGACCATGATTGTAACAAATGTTGGATAATGTAAGTGAATGCTAGGAAGTTCAAACTCAGTCTGAAGGAGTTCAGTATTGTTTCAATTCCCATCACAATCTCTGTCTTTATCCAAAACTGGTACCTGGCAAGACTATGACAGCTTCTTTCACTGAATCAAGCCACCAGCGATTTTGCCATTGCCCTCTACCTTCCCATATTTCTCCATTTTAACAATATCGTTTCTTGTATATCACTGATTGTCAACTTTTCTCCTCTCTAATTTTGTTTGTAAATTGTCCTCTGGCAAAAATGATCGTTCCTCATTTTTGCTGTGAACTATCTTTAAGAACTAATTGAAATGCCATTTCTTTTTTGAAGCAGCTCTTCCCTAATTTCCTTCACAACTAGAAGCATCTCTGTACTTTCTCTAAACTCTTATAATACTTTTCCTAAACTTCTTTCTGAGCTTAGTATACTCATCATATTTAATGTTTTTCAGCACAGATCTGAGGTGTTCTAACAGTAAACCCTGAGAATCAGTGAATCTCTAGATGTGGTAAATATGAGCGCTGAACATAATGGAGTTTTTTGAAAATACATATATATACAAATAATTATAATTTATAACCTGATTATTTTTACTAAAGCTTTCTTAATGAAATTATCCCCTGAGGTCTAACGTGCCTTTTATTTATTTTATTTTTTAAAAGTTTTGATGTTTTTATTTATTATTGAGAGAGAGAGACAGAGCATGAGCAGGGGAGGGCAGAGAGAGAAGGAGACACAGAATCTGAAGCAGGCTCCAGGCTCCGAGCTGTCAGCACAGAGCCCGACATGGGGCTGGAACTCACAAACTGTGAGATCATGACCTGAGTGAAGTCAGATGCTTAACTGACTGAGCCACCCAGGTGCCCCAATGTGCCTTTTAGAAACAAATGGTATCTCATGCTTCAGATTATTTTGGCCTTCAACATGTTGTACATAGTTAGTTTATCAAATGATGAATTATGATACTTAGACTTAACATTTGAATTAAAATTTAAAAGTACTTTTATTGCAAATCATTTTTTAAGGAGTGAAATTTTCAAGATTATGTTTCATTTTGAAAAGATATGTCTTATGAAATTTGAAGAAAAGTGTTATACTTTTGTTTAAATTATGTAAAGAGAAATAGATGTTTTCATATCCATAAAGCCTTCTCAACTGAAAAATAGATAAAAATGAATATATCTATATCTATATATCTATGTATCTATATATTTCTCTCAGGAATATTAAAATATAAGGTATTTGGCAGTAAAAGTTATTCTGTAAATAATTTTTATGTACTGAAACACGGTTGGCCAGGTGTTTATGTCCTACATACACATAAAACGAAGATTCAGAAAGTGTGTGATTATTTGTCACGCTTTTTAAATTAACATTACACAGAGATGCAATTATGATATTCATTAAAATATAATATTCATTATCCATTTCTAAATGTCATTATGGAAATTTAGAAATACCCTTGTGGCAGAGACAAATATATGTCTTTTGTTCTTTTCTAGCGAGACCCCATTTCCAAGCCTCCTTTTCATGTTTGGTGGAACCACATGATCAAGTTTTGACTAATAGATTATGGATGGAAGTAATAGAAGCCACTTCCAGGCCTGGCCAGTGAAGCCTGTTGCCAACAAGTTTTCACATTCTATTATCTTGAAGATGACTCCAGGGCCTTTGGGGATAGTAGAGCCACACTATGGGAAGAGCTTTGATCCCTGAATCATCATCTGGAGGAGAGCCACAAAACAACAACAACAAAACAAACAAACAAACAAAAGCAACTTCTGTGCAAGAACATTCGTGATGGACTATTACGGGAGAGAAAAATATGTTTTGTTATGTGAAGCCGCTATAATGTTGGTATTGTGTGTTAGAGCAACGCTATCTAACATAGACACATCAGCAAGTCAGACAAGCTTTCTTGTGACCTGCAGACATAATCCACATAGAAGTGTGCACAAAAGGGTTACATTTCCAAATCTAGAATGGGCCAATCCAAAAGGCAGTAAACCTTAGAGCATGATGAACACATTCTTTTTCATGAGATCCAGTTTGCTAAGAATAGAAATGTTTATAAGCTAGATTTTTTTCACATACACACACAAAAATTGTGTTTGCTGAATTGTGATGGAGGGAAATTCTTATCTTTAAAAGCTATATTACAATTATTAGAAAAGTATCACTGACAAACAGAAATTTAACACTAAAACATGGAATTATTTGAGTAATAAGTGTGGAAATAGCTCTTATCTTTCATTTTATTATCTGTTAGCAAGTAGGAGTTTGCAAAGAGAATTCACATATATTATCTCATTTTACCATCAAAGAAAAATTTCAAGGTGGGCCCTCTTGTTAGCTCCATTTTGCCATGAGGAAAACGAAAGGTAAAATGATACCTGCAGATTGATACAGCCAGTAGTGCTGGTAGCCAGAGAGCTGGGTAAAAGTTAACCCATTTCAAACAATGCCACAATTTCTTTTCATTATTACTATTATTTCTTTAACGTTTATTTATTTTTGAGAGACAGAGCATGAAAAAGGAAGGGACAGAGAGGGAGACACAGAATCCAAAGCAGGGTCCAGGCTCTGAGCCCGATGCAGAGCTCGAACCCAGGGACCGCAAGATTGACCTGAGCCAAAGTCGGACGCTTAACCCACAGAGCCACCCAGGCATCCCAAGCAATGCCAAGCAATACCACAATTTCTGACTACTTTGTGTCAGATAGTTTCCTAGCGCCAGGCATTACTGTGCAGATGGAGATGAATAGGAAGTGGTCTCACCTGAACTATCCTGTCCCAAGAATATGCCGTCTCTTCGTTATTGAGTAGGTGAGGTAAAGCACATTGAATATCTAAGTAGAATCCTTTCTACAATTTTCCAGGAAGGGCGCTTGGCTTTCCTGAAATTTTGGGAGGGTGCTAGGAACCAGAGGCTCTAGCTTGTGGAAATTATCAATACCTTTTTGCTCACATGCCCTCATCTCTGGTCTCCCCATAGAGTAAGTTCTGCCCCATCCGTCTCCCAATCACCAGCTTTCTGGCAGGAACCCTTGCTCTAGCTTACCTCATTGGAGAGCATTAAATCTGAAATGCTTTATTGCTGCATCTGAAGTGATTATCTGAAAGCCGGCTCCACTTGTTCTTTCTACTGTGTTTGAGCCGAAAAAAACCTTGGGGAAATTGAGTACTATTGGCTATCAATGGCCCTAGTCCTTTGAGTTGTTTTCAGTGCCTTATGGAAGCATATGTCAGACTAGCCTGATCCAACTGGGTGAACCACATATTACACAGAATATCCTATTCGTGTTTTATACACAAGGATTATTTAGTAGGCGAAGATTCAAATCATGACAATCCTAAAGAATTTTGTATGCTTAATAACTAGTATGTTAGTCATGTGTTATGTGCATTATCTCATATAGTCCTCACAACAAGCCAATGAGATGAATACTATGAGTCATCCAGAAAATTTAGGCTTAAAGAAGTAGGAAAACTGACCAGCATCACACAGCTGGTCAGTGAAAGGATAGACACTGGAAACCTCTTTTCTGACGTCAAAGCCTTTGCTTTTAACTTGTCTTGACTTTCTTCTTTGAAACAATGGCACTCGGTCAAAAGAAATCTTCAGGTTTGAATTTAGGGAAAAAATGAGTGGAAGGATATAAAAGAGTTCCTTACACTGAACATAATCCTTGCATTATGCCCAGCCACCTGTCTGCACATCTTCCTGAGAGCAAATGTATGATCTCGTGTTTGTAGTTTTATACTATTTGATGCAAACTACTTACATTTTTCTTATTCAGGAAGGTAAAAACACAGAGAGACCTATCTGTGACTAGGCATTTAAGCTTGTGCTTTTTGAAATTTATATGTAATTCAACATATTTTACAGTATGTCTCAAACTTCATGGTTCCTACTCTTTCATAAATTGTAGGGCAGTTATTTAATCTTCTTGCTACACCCTTCTTATTACTTTTAGCTCTTTCTAATATTTAAGATACTAATTGATTAAGGATTTATACACAAATTCATGAAATTATATAATAATTATCCTTACAATCAACTTTAATTGAAGATTTATATTTCATGTATATATAAAGTAGATGCAGATTAGACTCAGTCATTCTGACACTAGGCCTTGCCTTGTAAGTCTCCCACATCTAAACATTACTTTTGAAAGGAATGGGAAAACAATTTGTTTGATAGAAATGCCCGTTAAGGTCACCCTTGTCAGAAAATACTGAATTTGGTATCTAGAATGCATTATTGTAGAAAAAGTTCTATGCTTTGAAAGGAGTATTGTTTTGTGCAACAAAAAGAACCATCTCATGAATGAATCTGATATGAAGCATAGATAAGTGGCATAGAGGTCACACATGTAGAACAAATTATAACAGGTATTAGACAAGTTAATGGGAAAAACTTAAACAGAGTCACTATAAATTAAGCAGAGAGAGAGAGAGAGAGAGAGAGAGAGAGAAAGGGAGTTAGGTGCTGAGTTGAAGTATTTATCTTCATCCAATCTAACATCATCCAAAGGAAATTGAAGTGGACTTTTAAGAGCTAACTTGATTGAATTACTTCCTCCATGCTGAGCACTCTTTTGAATGCTTTACTTGTATTAATTCATAATTCCAAGCCATGTTAAAGGTTATTACCCCCCTTTTCCAAATAAGACAACTGAGATACAAATTAGTTTTTAATAAAATGTCCAAGTTCTATAGCCTAAACCACGATTAAAGCCTAGCTTTGACTCTAGAGTCCCCGTTCTTATCATTATGATTTCGTTACCATAATTACTACTCAGAAGCATTTATTATTGAAGTTTTCTATCTTAAAAATTCTGCTAAATTTCAAAACACAGAAATATATCTGAAAAGTTAAATTATGATGTAGCATTCCACATATATTATGTCTCCGAAAAGCATCTATACTGACTCTACTGCGGCTGTAAGTCAAATGACTTTCTATCTGACAACATCATAAACTCCATCTGGAATCTGAAAATAAAGCTGCTCTTTGCTCTTGCACCGTCATTAGTCATATAGATTTTTTGGTTGGAACTTGGCAGTAGGACAAGGTGGAAAACTCCATGGTCTACTTGGGAGAGACATCCCTTTAGGGGAAAGACCTGGATGACTGTACTCCTGTTAACTCTTCCCAAAAATATTTTTAATTTTAGATAACATTTCTACTTTGAGATCTTTACCCCAGGCTACTGTCAAATGAAAGGACCACTAATATCTTTGCAAATGACCTCTCCAATACTACGCACTTCTACATCCTGCTCACTTCTTCAGTCTCCATCTAGTTTCTGACTATTCAGATATGAATACTGACTACCCCCCTTTACTGATTCTGTGACCATGAAACAAAGCAGTTAATCTCTCTCAATAACAAACTCCTCATCTGTAAAATAAAGGTACCAATAGAACGTACATGATAGGGTTACTATAATGGTCAAGTGAGGTAAGGCATGTAAGATACTTAGAACAGTTTCCAGAATTTAGCAAATACTCACTCAATAAATATTAAATGCATGCTTTGGATATAAAAAAGCCAAGATTTGAAGTTGAATAATAAACTCCGGTAGATTAATACTAAGTTTTTCAAAGCACTTTTCAAATATCTGGAATGTGTTCTTATTCTATTATCCTAGTGAAGAAAGGGAGATCCAGAGCACTAAATTGTCAGGACATAGTCCTTTAGGCATTATGCATATAGATTCCCAGAAACCACTAAGGACTGGTACAGACCAGCTATGGGCTGTTTCCAAAGTATGATTTTTTTTTCTTCCTTTGATGAACAATAAATGCCATATCACAAGTTGTCCATGGTTTGAAGACAATGTGGTTGTTCTCCTCACTCAGGTAATACTATTTTCTGTAGAAATGGTTCCTCTTCTTTAATGGAAAAGAGGAAAAATGGATTTGGATCTACACAAATAAGTCCTAGATCAGGAGTGTGATCTATCTATAGGGAAAAAAATATTTATAGAGGCATGGACCTCACTTTTAAGAGAGAAACTGCTCCTAGCTACAGTCAGGGAACAGAGTAATGCAGTATCTGACTTTGGCTAACCAAAAAGCATAGTCTTCTCAGATTCTTCAATGCAAATTGTGTTATAGGCTCAAATAATCCGCTGGCAATGTCAAGAACATTGCCTATGGAGCCATATAGCTAGAAGTTCACATCTTGAATCCACCACTTACTAGGTAGCTATGTATCTTTGGTCAAATTATTTAACATCCTTGAACTGTTAATTTCTTTTTCAATAACCCATACCTGATAGGAAGATTAAATGTGAGCATCTTTCTAAAGCACTTATTACACAGCTCAACAGATGGTAGCTATTGGAATCTGAGTTGATTTGAGCATTAAATAGCAGGTTGAAGCAGGGGCCTTTAAACATCCCAAATATGAGATTCTTTAAGTCTATGAATCTTCAAATCCTGACATACAGCTTTTTCTCTAAACACAAAATGTATGCCTACCTTGTGTAATTCAAGGGATCAAAATCCCTCCCCTGCACATGATAAATAGAATCATCCAGCTGTGGTCAGTAAATTATGAAAAATCACTTAGTATTTTCTGCTAAAAGAGGTAAAGAGGTTATCCCAGATTCCATATTTGCCAAATATTATGCTAATTACCTTATTTAATCTATTCCTTCTAATGAATTCATGCAAGTGAAGCACAGAAGCTTATTTCATCACCAGAGTAAACTTCAGCAGCATAGCAACAAAACAACACTCTTTCTGGAAATGCATTTCCTAACATAATGAAATTGATCCAAAGACTTTTGTATATCATGGAAAATATACATACATGGGTTAATACAGCCTCCATGGTTAATAAATTTAATGAACCAGAATAACAAGGAGAGCAAGAAGGAGGGTGAGATAGTATATGAGGGTGAAGAGAATATTTTCTGGGATTCTTCTTATAATTTTTAAATACTTAATAGCCAGTGGTTTTATATCTTTGATTCAAAACCTTTAAGAACTGTAATCAGACATAGAAGCCATAGAGCATTCTATAGTTTATGAGAATGAAATGTAGACATTTTCTCCTTACTTTATTTGCTCTGGAGCTTGAAAAATAATTTCAAGCCCATAGAGCAAATCAAGAAGATGGGATTTGCTATCCAGGACAACTATTCACCACTTATCAATTCCTTCTTGAATTGTTTCCTGATGATAGCTAATTCTTAATGCCTATAGATGACATTGTGGACACTATGTATTATAACTTTCCCAATGCCTTTGTTGACAATATTAGCAATAAGTTAATAGCAATCCTCCCATGAGCTGTAAAATATTGTTAATTCTCAGTAGACATAACAATTTTAAACTGTCTGTTTTGATCTGCTTCGCATCATAAGCATCATGAAAAAGTAAGGAGGAAAGGAAGAGGGGAAGGAATGAGAGGGGATATAGACAGAAGAGAATGAAAACATCTATATAGATCTGAAGAAACATGTTTATTAAAAGTACATTAGAAAATATTTCATTATAAATTTTCTTATATTGTTTCTCTTATCTTAAAATATTAATTTTGACTCATTACCAAGACCATTTAATTTCCACTTTCAAAAATCATTTTATTCATTGTAAGGCTAGTATATAAGAATGCATTTCCCCTCTCCTTTTGTTTCTTACTTTTATTAATCTTTCCTTTTCTTCCACTTTCTTGTCCCTCAAAGTAGTCATAAGAGTAACAATGTTTTGTCTACAGACAAAAAAAAAAAAAAAAAAAACTAGTATTCAAGACATGGATTCTGGTTGTGTGAATGGAGGTAGCCCTTATAAACAACATTTTCCTTCTTTGCAAATAATGGCTTCCAGAAACAGTTATGTCTTGGCCACAAGAAAACATTCTCATAAGATGATTGATCTAAAATTCCCTTTAAGGATATAAAGAACTTTATAAATTCAAGAAGTGTATTAAAAAAAATACCCCAGCAAAAACCAATTCACCAATGACATAAGCAAAGATCTTGACTCCCTGATTTTCATTTAGGTTCCTAACGTTTGAGTCCATTGAGGCTATATACAAAGCCTACTCTTCTGGAAGATATCACAGTATTTTAAAAATATGGCTACAAAGAGCAAAGGAAGATTTGAGTCTCTAGAGAAAAGATCTCCAGATTGAATGCTGCATAGAAAACAATTTATTCACCTTATGAAGATGAAAGGAGGAAAAGACTGAAGGGTCATAAAACTTGTCCATTTTGGGGGGCCTCAAGAGGCTGTCTTATTGGGCTTGGTAGTTGGAAAAGTATCTGTAATCTCAAAGAAAACCCTAAATAGTGTCCACAGAAAATGTTTAAATAGATTTTTTAAACTCTACTGGCTTTTATTATCTCTCTACTCCTTTACTTGCAAAAAATCAATTCAGAATTATCGTCATTATTTTTATAGATTTATTCTGTGTTAAAATAACCCCCAAATCCTAATAATTTATTAAAATATAATCACAATGTACTCTAAATCCCTACACCATCTAGTAAAAACAAGATAGCTTTTGTATTTGGGATATTTGAGCTTAATTAATTTTAAAGTCCTACAGTTCTATTTCAGAAAACCTCTCTCTGTGAGTAGGGCTGATAAATTAATAGACAACCCCTTGGCCATTAGGTGCATATAACTTGTTAGATCATGAAACAGAACTAAATCATAAAGACTTAGTCTTTATGGCATGGCATGGCATGGCAACTATAAGGGAGAAAAAAACAAAAAGAATAAAAGAATAAAAGAAAGTGATCAAAGAAGAGAAATGGGGAAATAGTTGATAAAGACCTGAGGAAAGAAAAAAAGGAGAGACTGACCAAGAAATAACCCCGGTAAGTTATCATCTCTGCCCACATGCATTTGTCCTAATAGAATTGAAGCTTTTCTGCAATGAGCAATTTTGACCTCCCTGCATGCAACTGAAGACTCTCCTCGCTTAAAGTTACTTCACCTGAGAAAAGAGTGAATGGGACATGGTCTGAGACCCCATGTATACTTTTGAACATTCCCAGGTTTCAAGGTTGACATATGTGGGATGGATGCAATATATTACAGGCTTTCTCAATAGAAATGAGAGTATAGCAGTATACTGAGGGGAAACTTTTGACTCTCAGAAAACTTTGTTGTAAGTGGGAATACTGACTCCTACTAAAGAGCTAACACTGGTCAAATTTTGTGACTTTTTGGGAACTTAACACTCCAGAAAACAAGGTGTACGCTCTGTGGCTTTGGAGGGCTATCCATAGCCCGCTGGGCAAAGACCATGCCCATTTAGCACTGTAAAAGATATATATGTACATAAATCTGTATATGCCAATGTTTCATGGATATTCAGAATTATCATCAGAACCAACATAACTTTTGCCAGTCAATGTCAGAAGCTATGGGATAGGAATGCAGTAGGGAGAGTGTTAGGGGTGGAGTGGTAGACACTAAAAAGATATTCTCCAAAGTATATTGTGTGGAACACAAAACTAAATAGACAGACACTCTCTCTCCTCCTTGCAAAACATTTCTTTGATCAAATAAGTTTAGGAAACACTTTATATATATATATAAAATTTCATTGGAGATTAAAAATTTATATTAGCATAAATTAGTAAGTACATACACACCAATACACATAGTAAAGTCTCTGAAAACTCCCCCAAATCATAGCATTTCCCCAGCATTTCTGTCCACTGATTTCATTGGCATATCTGGAAACACCACTGTTGAAGAATGCAGTTTGATGTATGGGAGCCATCTAACACTTTACATAAACAAAACGCAAGAAAGGGTATAAACTTTCAACTGTAAGGTGAATAAAGTCTGAGATCTAATGTAAAACATGTTGACTGTGGTTGATAAGACTGTAATGTATAATTGAAATTTTCTAAGAAAATAGAATTGATATGTTCTCTCTCTCTTTCTCACACACACACACACACACACACACACACACACATACACAAAGATAAATACGTGAGGTAATGGATGTGTTAATTAGCTAAATGGGGGATCCTTTCACAATGTATATGTATGTCCATCAGCACCATGTACACTTTAAATGTCTTGATTTAATTGTCCAATTATACCTCAATAAAGGGGGGGGGAGGGGGGATGCAGGACAAAATGGAGTTCATGGTTAAGAAAACATCTTACTAGATGAGAGCTTTTCATACATTTCAGCCCTAATAACGCAAAAAAATGCCTGAAAAATTGTGCACACTACAAATTTTTGCATTGCCTTCTGTGTCTCCCTACTGAGTGGTCCTCGATCCATTAGAACTGCCTGATGATCTTTTTGTACAGAGTGTGACCTAATGGATTTGGGCTGAAACACCTGAGCATCAGCATTTATGGAAATTTCTCATGTGACTTCAGTTCTGTCAGGTTGCGAGTCACAAATGTAAAAAAAAAAAATTGTGAAATCCATTTTGAGACCAATGAAAATGTTTAGCTTCTGACTAGAGGCTTTTGATCATCCCAGCAAGCTGAGGCATGGCTGTGGCATGGTCTTGTGTAAGAGACATTTGTAATTGATGCTGGCTTGGAAATCCTTTCATTCAATGCTAGTTCACCATCAGCCTTAACTCTCTTCCCTCCCTTTCTCTTTTGTTTTGCCTTAATAAGTTAGCCCTCTCAGTGTGCTCTCTCCTTCAGTTTCCTCCCCGACTACTGCCCTCTCCTGTCCTATAGAAGGGAGTCTTAATGTTGCCCTCTCTGGGCTGTGAGGAATAACTCACAGAGGAAAACAGCCTTGGTGGCCACGTGGCTGACAATAATTGGATTTGGTATCACTAACCATCTAAATGCACTTCCTTCTTAGCTAAGGCAGGAGGCCAAGAATAGGAGCAATCGTCACATAGAAAATCTACCCTTGTGCCAGGAGCAGGCGGCCCCTCCCTCTATCCGAGCATGTACTACCTTTTATGGGCAATTTCCTTTCCTCCCAATTGAACATTCAGGTGGTGCACAATAGCACAGTCTTCTGTCTTTATGTACATAGGTTATTTGTTTTATTTATTTTTTTTAATTTTTTTTTTTTTTGTTTATTTCTAGGAGAGAGAGAGAGAGAGACAGCGTGAGCAGGGGAGGGTCAGAGAGAGAGGGAGTCACAGACTGAAACAGGCTCCAGGCTCTGAGCTGGCAGTCAGCACAGAGCCCGACGCGGGGCTCGAACCCACGAACCGCGAGATCATGACCTGAGCGAAAGTCGGACGCCTAACCGACTAAGCCACCCAGGCGCCCCAGGTTATTTGTTTTAAAGATACATATAAAGTTTGCACCAGCATCCAGCTTTTTTTTTTTTCATTATTGTCATCAAAGGGTAGCTTATGTTTTCTCCATGCAACAATAGTACTTAATGAAATTGTGGATTGGAGTGTCAACCCCCAATGATAGGAAATGTGGGACTGGTTTTTATCTTTTTTTTCTTGGAGGACAGGGCAGGGTGGAGATACTAGGATACTAGCTGGGCACTATTTGTATGGGAAGGAATCTTTAAAAGATGGTTTTTTACTTCAACCAAACAGTTCTGTAAACATGAAATCTTCAAAGTTAAAAACAAACAAAAAGCTAATATATTTTAAATGCATATGTGAGAAGGAGGAAACAAAGGGAAATGAGGAAGGGGAGAGAGGGGGCTGGAGTCTGAAAGAGGAAAAGGAAGCTCAAGAGAAGGACAGAACATAAAATGCTGATGGCCCACTGCCTTTACCCAAATTCTGTTAGTAAGTAACTTCACAAGTGCTCCTTTCTTATTCTTCAAGCCTTGACACTAACAATTTTGTTCAAATCCCCATGAAGTGATTTATTTAAAAGTGTGTCTTTCCAGAGAATCCACAAAATGGAGTCAAATGGTCTCGTCCCTACTCCCACCATCAATTTTTGTTATCTGTACCAGCAAGGGAGTGATGTTTATGCTTTTCTTTTTTTTTTTTCTTTCTGTCTCAACTATGTAAAGAAGAAATCTGTTTTTTATCAAGTGCTCATTGACTTTTTTGAAAATATCATAGTATAAAACATCAAAATATATAAACCGAGATAGCTTTTTTAAATGAGAAAATCATCTCTATCTAGGAAAATTAATCATCTCCCCAGACTGAACCAAACCCCTAAATCTAAAAGGTTGAAAATATGTACAGGCATACTTTGGAGATATTGAGAGTACAGCTCCAAACTATGGCAATAAAGTGAATATCTCAATAAAGGAGGTCAGATGAATTTTTTGTTTCTCAGTGCGTGCATATAAAACTTGTGTTACATTATACTGTATTCTATTAAGTGTGCAATAGGATTATGTCTTAAAAATGTACACATCATAATTTAAAAATACTTTATTGCTTAAAAATGCTGACCATTGCTAAGCATTCAATGAGTTTTAATTACTGATCACAGACAACCAGGACAAATATAATAATGAAAAAATCTTGAAATACTGTGAGAATTACCAAAATGTGACACAAAGACACGAAGTGAAGAAATGCTGTAATAAAAACAGCGCCCGTTGACTTACTCAACACAGGTTGCTACAAACCTTTAATCTGTAAACAGCAAACAAACAAACAATATCTGCAGAGTGCAACAAAGCAAAGCACAATTAAATGAGGTATGTCCATAATCTGTTTTTACATCGCAGAAGAACTAAACAGAACTAACGTATTTCAGAGAAGGATCTCCAAGTCTCCGAGTTTTGTTTCTGCATAAACAAAAAGGCTTCATAATGGTCATCTATGCCACGTTCACATGCCGAATGAACATTTTCCTTTTCCATAAATTTACACCATGTTGCTTCACGCTGTGAACTTGGTCATTCTTCTATCATTTGGTTACTCTGTTTAATTAGCATGCAAAAACACGTTATACATCTAAGGAAATTCTACATAACATCCTACCAAGACAAATCAAGTGAGAAGGGGCTCTGAAACCAAGCTGTCCTGCTTCCTGGAAGACTTGGAGAAGAATCAGTCCTCGGTGACAGCGATCCTGGGAAAAGCTGAGGAAGGTAACTGCCTCCTTAGGCGGCAGTCCCAACCTCAGCAAAGTACAGGAATTCGTTGTTTTGCTCCTTCTAAGACTTGGACGATGTAAGTACTTATTTTGTCGAACTGATGAAATGTAGTGAGCTAGCACAAGGGAATGATTAGAATGCCTTTTGGAGTAGAAAATGGCCTTTGAAAGAACACCACAGGAGACCAAGCCCACATGGAGACTCGGCGATTATTTTCATTCTCACCATAGCCTCACCTAGAACTCCTCTGTGTGTCAAACAGACTCTATCTTCTTATACTTTCTCAAAAGAAATAATAAACATAATATATCCTCCCTTTATTTTCTCCCCTTCCTTCTAACTGGCCTGTACCAGGCTGTAAGGAATTTGGTAACTCAGTAGCTTCTCATCCATCACTTCTGCTGCATTTGAAAAGCATGGCTCTGAGGGAAATGGAAAACCCACATTCCATTTCCTCATTTTTTATTGCTCAGAAACTATGATGACAACATATCAAATAATACTCCTACGACACAATCTCCTACTTGAATCAAGTCCATGTGTCCAGGTATCATCACATCAGCCTGTCACCAGCCTGGTTCCTGTTGATAGTTCATTCGCCATCACCAGTGAGGGCAATGGACCTGCTGACAACATAGCATCTGCCGAAATACAGAGGCTGAAGTCATGCCTGTTGGCCAGACCACATGAGGCTAGGTTATGGAGGCTCAAAAATAGAAACATCAGGAAATATTAATCCATTAAAGACTCTTGGGCAGGGAAGTAACAAGATGGAAATTGCTTTTGACTGAATAACCTGGGTGGGAGTCATATGTGAATTATGACAAAATAGAGATTGGTGTCAGAGACAAGGACGAAGAAATTTGTGGTATTGGAGGTATAAATGAAAATCTAGAATGGAGAAAGGAGAAGAGAGGGTGAATTAGGATGACCTTTATGAGATACATACTTTGAAAAATTAGGATCTGATTGGATCTAAATAATAAGAAACCTAAATACTTCTAAATTGACTGTAGGAAAGAAGACCTTCAATATTGGGAGAATTTTCTTGCCAGAAAGAGAGACATTTGAAAGGATAGTCAGGTTAGCTGGGAAGCTAGCTAGAAAGGGTAGCTAGGAAAGTGAATTTGGTTTTAGAGATGCTGTTCAAAGTAAAGGCAAGATACACAAGAAAATAAATACAACCGGTGTCTGGTGGTTCTGAAGTGACAATGTGGTTGGAAGACAGAACTAGAGAAGGGCATGGAGGAGGCAAAATGTCGAGGTGATACATGAAGCTGTGAGTGGGGGGGATGTCCCAAAAGTAAGTGTGGAGGGAGTATCAAAGGGTAAGGATGTCAGAGGCATAGGAATGAAGGACTTTGGATGCAATGAAAGACGACACTGCAGAATTTGGCAAATCAGAAGAGAGACTGGCAGGAAAAGTAGCATGGGGTGTGGGAAGAGCACCAGCATCATAGTTACAGAGCCAAGATTTTGATTCTGGGTCTGCTATTATTAATATTTACAAATGTTTTCTGAATAGAATTCTTTGTATGCAAAATAAAGGATTAAAATAAGATCAGCATTTCTTACAAGTTGCTCCACATAAGATTTTAAGTCCTAAACAAAGCAAACAAAGTGTCCAGTGTTCAAATACACTTGGGAAATGTTTGTTTAAAACGCTGTTAAACAGATTTTGGGTTTTTTTGCAGGATTTATCATAATTTTTATAATACTGATGTGCATCATGAATCTCCAAGAGAGGAGATTAGTTCTCAATGTGTCCTAAGTTATATGACAAAACAACTTGATGTGTGTGTGTGTGTGTGTGTGTGTGTGTGTGTGTGTG